>NC_090323.1:72485035-72804744 GCF_040869045.1 Eurosta solidaginis | reverse complement strand
AGAGGTACATAAGCGACATTTTCGATAAATATAAAATAAACAAGTAAAGGTGTCTAAGTTCGGGTATACTCAGCGTGAGCTTCAATTGTACATTTCATTTCGGATAAATTACTTTTCTACATAACACGTGGCACCGCCCGTTTAAAAGAAAAATGTCTCCCCATTTCCTCTTACAGTAAAACTTGATAAGTGAAATATCATTGATTCAAAACAATTTCTGCTAAGTTATAGCTTATTATTCTAGTCTACGACCCTTTTAGACTTGTGTTATATCTAAGTTTCCGTGGTCTTTAAGCGATCCCGTCCATTTTTACTTGAAATATTTTCTGCTATAGATTAAATATGTGTACCGAATTTTGTTACGATATGTTAATTTTTCTTCGAGTTATGGCTCCTGAAATATAGAAAATTGCTTAGCCATAAAAGGGGCGGTGCCACGCCCATTTTTTAAAATATGAAATTCTTCCCATTTAGTGTTATAAATCCACTTGGGAAATGAAACACCCTAGATATAAAACTCCTTTTTGCAAAGATATAACTTATTTTATTCGTTCACTGCCCTTCTAAAAATCTTTTATATAAAAGTGGGCGTGGTCCTTAACCGATTTCGTTAGTTTTTCTTCAAAGCATTTCTTATAGTAAGGGCAACCTCTCTGCCGAATTTTGTTACGATAGGTTTAAAGATTTTTGATTTATGATTAATAATATTTGTAAAATTGATTTTATCGAAAGTGGGCGGTGCCACGCCCATTTTAAAAATATCAATCAATATCAATTCAATATCAGTCCACACGTCAAATTTCAACATTCTTGTTGTACTATTTACTACATAATCAAGTTTTTTGTGTTTTCCAAAATGTTATATAATTAAAAAGTGGGCGTGGTTATCATCCGATTTCGCGCATTTTCAATACAAATCTATTCTGGTTCCAGATAAGCTCGTGAACCAAATTTGCTGAAGATATCTCAATATTTACTCAAGTTATCGTGTTAACGGACAGACGGACGGACGGACGGACATGGCTCAATCAAATTTTTTTTCGATACTGATGATTTTGATATATGGAAGTCTGTATCTATCTCGATTCCTTTATACCTGTACAACCAACCGTTACCCTTTGAAGTTTTAATCTTATAAATTGAGACAAATATAACAAAAAAAACCTTTTTTCTGAAAAATTGGTTCTATGGGGGATATATGCTAAAGTGGTCCGATTTGGCCGGTTCCGACAAATGTCTGGTCGGAAACCTAAATATATCTATCGACCAAATTTCATCAAGATATTTTAAAAATTGAGGGACTAGTTTGTGTTCAAACCTACAGACGGACTTACAATTTGAGATTCGTGACAAATTTAATACACCATTTCATTTCCATGAAAGGTATAAAAAGTTGACTCATTTTGTTTTATTGATTTTCAGACAAGTGGATAGCTGATGTATGTATATTGGAACGATTTTCCGTCATCCTTTCTTCTGCGTTGTGCCATCATCAGAGCAGTCTTCATTTTTCATCCGATTTACATATGTATATAATTTTGTATTTAAATGTTCCATAGAAAAAAAAAAAAAATTCCAAAATCAAGAAAAAATTTTGTTTCACATGAAAACTTTTTGTTTTTTACTTTGATTTTCCTTTTGGGCTTACTTTGCAATTATTTGGAACTAGGGCCCGTATTACGTTTAACGATCAGTGACTGAAGAAATGCTTTACAGTTAACACCAAATTCTCAGGATCGAGTACCTTTTTTCCAAAAGTCCATTCCCAGAGAACTGTGTGTTTTCGCGAACTCCAAGCAAAGTTTACGAGTTTTTTCAGAAATGAGAGGCTTTTTGCGGTGGGTTCTGCTGTGAAAGCCGTTCTTGTTCAGAAATTTTTGAACTGTTCATGGATGGATACAATTGCTCGATAAGCATGGATGGATACAATTGCTCGACTAATTTTGGAGCCAAAATTTTTAGATTTTTGTCCATTTCTTTCGGACTAAAGCTAATGTATCGACAATATAGGTTGCTCGGCTGACCAGTGAACTTCCTTTGTTTATATTACGAAACTGCTATCCGTCACTGCATGTATGTACTTCGAATTCCCTTCAGTAGATCTAAATACACAAGAAATATCCTTTAGTTAATTGGAAAATTTTAAGTTATATTCTCATAAACGCAATCGTCGAACTTATGCCTTTTTGCAAATATTTCGAGATTTTGAGGATGTACGGTAGTTCGATGTATCCAGTATCCCAAAATGTATGGACGTATACTTTAAAAATGCAGCCACATGAGAATTCGGCTCATTTGCTTTCTTCCAAATTGGTTGCCAGTTTTTGGTGTAAACTTGTCTATATACTTAACCGTTCTAAAATTAAGCCATTTTTTGTTACAAATGCTGAGTAGGCGGTTTTGAACTTTCATCGATGATACGTATGTTTACTCACATTTTTTGTTATGTTGTAGTATGCATTTTAGTCAGCATTGTACACAACAAACATACTTTACAAAATATGACAGTATATGCAGGAAATGCGAATTGCATTTGTTTGTACAAGCCGGCACATAAAGTGTTATTTGCGGTACACAGGTAAAACAAAGGACTTACTTGAGTATATATCATGGCTTCGTACTCCTTTTTTTGTTACTGAGCTGAGCAGAGCTCACAGAGTATATTAATTTGTTAGCATAACGGTACCCCGTAACGGCATAAACTAATCGAGATAGATATAGACCTCTATATATCAAAATGATCTCCGCGAAAAACGAAATTCATTTAGCCATGTCCGTCCGTCCGTCCGTCTGTCCATAAACACGATAACTTGAGTAAATTTTGAGGTATCTTAATGAAATATGGTATGTAAGTTCCTGGGCACTCATCTCAGATTGCTATTTAAAATCAACGATATCGGACTATAACAACGCCCACTTTTATAATATCGAAAATTTCTAAAAACCGCAAAGTGCGATAAGTCATTACCAAAGACGCATAAAGCGTTGAAACTTGGTAGGTGAGTTGACCTTATGACGCAAAATAGAAAATTAGTAAAATTTTGGACATTTGGCGTGGCACCGTCCACTTTTAAAAGAAGATAATTTAAAAGTTTTGCAAGCTTTAATTTTGCACTTGTTTTAAGATATCATGATGAAATTAGGCAGGAACGTTACTCCTATTACTAACGCAAATGTCCATAATTTCGTGGTACTAAGGATTTTTGTGATTTTCTACCTCTCTTGCGTTAAAACAAATGAAGGAAAACTAAAAAAGTAAATTTTCCCATTTAGTTGATCAATTAAGATAAGTTTCCACCTACTTTCAAACAAAACTAACCAATGTTTTAATTTATATAAATCAAAATGTGTGAGTACCTCAAATGTACCTAATTTCGTGGCAAAAATTTTCTGAAGTACCTAATTCCGTGGTAAAGCTTCCCTAATTTCGTGGTATTTAGTTAAATTCTAATTTTATGGACAAAAAATATTTATAATTGATTTCAAGGGCAAATTCCTAAAGATACATAAATTCATTTACCAAAATTCATATTCAGTAAATTTAAACTTTAAACTATTTTTTTTTTGTTGTTGTTTTATTTATGAAAAGAAAGAGTTTCAAGACCAAAATAAATAAGTAAAAAAAATTAGTTTAATGTACGTACTTTTCAAAAATTTTTATTTTTGGTTGTTATTTTCATTTTGATTTTTTGTTTGATTTGTATTTTTTCATTAAATCTAAGATTTCTTAGAACTTTAGACATTATTGATATGAAATTAGAAACATTAAATGAAAAAGGTTTAAACAAAAATAAACAATTAATAAAAATTTATTCAATTGATGTAACTTGTTACTTTTCTAAAAATTACTTTTATTTATTATTACTAAACATTTTTTTTTTATTTTTGTTTTTTTTTTTTCATTAGTGACATCATTAAGCGCTTCTGTCAAATCTTCGAGCTTTTGTAATTTTTTCTATAAAATTAAGTTATTAACCCAATAATCAGCGAATAGAGATCGAATTAAGTTTGAAGCAGTTTTCTTAAATTTATTTGAAAAAATACGCGCATAAATAACTCCATTCCAAAAATGCGTGTTTTCCTGCTGAAATGTAAATGCGCAGTATACCACGAAATTAGAGGCATGCACAAAATTTGGTGTACGTAAATTCGTGGTATCGCTTTAAGCGGTAATTTTAGGTTTATATTCAAATTTTTTTTCTATTATCAATATTCATTCAAAACAATAGTAAAGTAGTTGAAATCTATAATGCCATTATTTCGTTAAAATGTTGTGCTTCGCAGAGCTTTTTGATTAAAATATTGACGAATAGATTAATAAAAGTGTACCACGAAATTACATCAAAATCTTCCTCGGGGGTTTATTTAATAATTAAAATACTTAAAAAATATGGTTTCTTATGAAGTTTTAAAGAAAATATGAAAAACATAAAGTATTATATTACCCGAATTTCGTGGGTACCACGAAATTCGATACATCACAAAAAAAGTTTGTCCCTAATTTCGTGGGTTAGAAATATTAAAAACAAAATGTTAAAAAATTATTGCAATGAGTTTTGCAGTAATAGCAAAGAGGATAAATACAATAAGAGCCGTCACTAGTTATTTTTTAGGCATTTACTCGATGTATACTGAGAGGTAGTCGCTACTTTTTTTTTGGGCGAGATGTTTATAAATGTCTTCTATACATTTTCGTGGGGCTTTCGTGTTTTTTTTTCCGACTGCATTTAACTAACTTATTTAATTCTCTGTCCAAAAATCACAGTTGCGCAAGGGGTCTACACGGCATGGATAAATGCGAGACAATTAAAAAAGTCCCTCTCAGAAAACATTCGGCATAAATTTTTTCAATTTCCAGCGAAATACTCGCCACAAAATAACGAGTGACGGCTCTTATGGTATTTATCCTCTTTGGTAATAGAAACGTTTAAGAAATGTTCACTAAATACCAAAAAATTATCATCATAAAAAAAATTACCGATACAATTTTTACAGGCTTAACAAAATACACTGGACTAATTAACACTTTAATTAAGAGGCCTCCTTACAACAGGCTCATTTTCCGAGCTTCCAACTTTATATTGCTTGATATTTAATATTAGGTTTAATATTAAAAATTAGTAAAATATCAATTATTATACCTTAAAAACCAATCTTTATTATGAAATTTTCAGTTTAAAGAAACACTCCCCCAATTCCTTGTTTGGAAGAAAAAATCGAAATGCCACGAAATAACGTACTACCACGAAATTAGGGACACTTACCTTATATGTGTACTAAATATAAATTAGCAAAATCGGTTGAAGAACACGCCCAAGGGCGTTCCGTAGTCTATGCCTAAGCGCGACATCCGGTCAATGCAGCTCCTGCCTTGGACGGTGCCACTTTTCTAGATGTTCAGGTCTCCGCGACGGCAACCCCCCGATGGGTTTCATTGCGCCATGTTGCCAGGCCGCAAACCCAAATACACCGGTTACCCCAATGCTTCCCCAACGACGTCCAGCCCTAGGGCCATAACAGCAGTTGCGTCCTAGCCTTTTACAACCCAGGCGTAGTCACCCGTCACTTACTCCCATAGTGACGACGTCTCCCCCGTTGCACTTCAGAATTTTGCAGTTAAACTGTAATCGATAAACTGGGAAGATCACGGAGATAGTCGATTTTATGAAGCGGCACAACATCCGCATTGCTGCGATTCAAGATACTAAACTCATAGCAAGATCTGCAGACCTGTTCTGGATATAATGTACACAGAAAAGATCGCGAGAGCGGAAATTGAGGCGGCCTCGCGTTTACCATACACAACTCAGTGCAATATCATATATTTGATCCCGACATCGGCCGCATGGACAGTGCCTTAGAACGTCAAGGCTTATCTGTCCGGTCAGGCGATGCAAACCTAGATATCATCAACATCTACATCTCTCCTACCACATGTTGCCCCAGTGGATACCACCCTAAAATCAGCGCCTTACTCACTGGCAATAATCGCATTATTTTAGGCGATTTCAATGCCCATCGCGATCCATGGCATTCAAACTTGCAGGCGGACAGTAGGGGTGAGATGTTGGCGGATCAAATAGAAGAAACGACGTTCTGCACAATAAACGGAGACGCCCCCACACGTATTGTAGGAAGCTGTTGCGGTTCGCCGGATATATCAATCGTGAGCGCAGGAATCGCAAACTGCGTCAACTGGCAGCCGATGGTAACATTGGCATCCGACCACCTACCTATACTTATTTCGCCCGAACGTACAGCCGACTTCATCGTCACAGAAAGACGCACTTTCATAAACTTCAAAAACGGAAAGTGGGACGAATACAAATCCTTTACAGATAACCGCTTTGCTGCCCTCCCTACCTCGACTGATGCTCGTCAAGGGGAGCGTGCTTTCCGCAAGGTCATCGAATCCGCCTCGGCTCGCTTTATTCCCGCCGGTAGAATTCCCAAAATTTGGCCTCACTTTCCGGCGGAGGCCGCAAATTTAGCGAGAGAACGTGACCTTAAAAGACAGCTCGATCCCGGCGATATAGGGATATAAACCAATGCATCAGATTACTTGTGGATGAACACAAGCTGGCAAAATGGGAGGAGCACCTAAGCGATTGTAACCTCTCTGCCGGTGTAGGTAAGCTTTGACCCACCGTAAAGTCCCTTTCGAATCCGACTAAGCCCAATGATAAAATTTCCATCGCCGTTGGCGATAAAGGGCTGTCGGATGCGAAAAAATGCGCGAGCGTTTTCTGCCGACAATACATAATGCATTCTACGGTCGAAAAAGATAGACGGAGGGCCAACAGACACGCATATAAACATAAATTCAGCGCGTCTCCAATTACCATCACCGCCAAAGAGGTTGAGGATGCCATCGGTCATGCTAAACCATCCAAAGCAGTGGGCCCAGACGATATAGCCTTTCAGATGCTTCAAAGCCTAGGTAAATAGGGGTTCAAATATTTAGCACATCTCTTCAACCTGTATCTTTCCACCTCTGTCATTCCCGAAAAATGGAAAATGGCCAAGGTGGTCCCGCTACTAAAGCCTGGGAAACCAACTAACATAGGAGAGTCATTATTAAACAATTTTAATTTTAGAGTGCTAAACGACTTATGCGATACAACATATAAAATTGAAACAACACCTTTTAGTCGTTTAAATTGTTTTATTTATAACAATACAATTGTTTCGACACGCGCGTGTTGTCATCATCAGTTGCTAGTTTTCAACTTTGAAACTGTATGTTGTATAGGAGAGTCATATCGTCCGATATCTCTCCTATCGCCAGTAGCCAAGACGCTTGAAGCCATTTTTCTCCCCTCAAATCAAATTTGCAGCTAGCCTGCCATCAGCATGGCTTGAGAAAACTCCATAGTACCACCACCGCGCTAAATGCCATTAGCACCCAGATAAATTGCGGTTTAAATCAAACCCCACCATAGAACAGTACTCGTTGCCCTAGACCTATCAAAAGCTTTTGATACGGTCAACCATGGCACGTTACTGCAAGACATGGAAGGGTCTACCCTTCCCCCATGTCTTAAAAGACCCGCAAATTATCTGGGTGGGTTTCAGGACATCGGTGCAATTTAGAAATGAAACAACAAAAGCAAGAAGAATTAAACAGGGGGTGCCAAAGGGTGGTGTGCTACCCCACTTTTGTTTAATTTCTACATATCTAAACAACCTTCGCCACCAGAAGGAGTTACTATCGTTTCCTACGCCGATGACTGCACAATAATGGCCACAGGCCCAGGCCCAAAGATCGATGAGCTTTGCAACAGAATAAACGGCTACCTCCCTGATCTCTCCAGTTTTTTCGCCTCGCAAAACTGGCATTATCACCGAATAAATTCTCGCGGCCCTTCTTACAACATGGACGTCTCAAATGTCGACCATTTTGAACATCCACGTTGATGGCACTACGCTACCGACTGTCCTACACCCCAAAATCTTGGGTGTGACGTTTGATCAGGATCTGCATTTTGATGAACACGCAGCCGCAATTGTACCGAAAATCCAGAGCCGTAATAAAATCCTCAAATCCCTTGCTGGCAGTACTTGGGAAAAGACAAATACGCTCATTACCACATACAATTGGCCAGCCGATTGCATGCTACGCGTCCCCTATATGGTCTCCAAACCAAAAAAATTACCCACTGGAATAAGCTAAAGGCCTGCCAAAATACTGCGCTCAGAACCGCCAAGGGCTGTCTTCTTATTTCCCCAGAAACACCATCTACATAATAAGGCGAGAATACTCCCATTAGGGAGAGAAATGAGATGCTAACGAAACAGAAACCTGGGCATCACAACAGACATCTGATTGATGGGCCAATACCGCCTAGGGACTTAAGGCTGAGAAATCAGCCGTATGAATCAAAAAAATACAAGCTGGTCCTTGGTGAACACCACAAACAGGCGACGTACCTTTATGCCAGGAATTTGCCGGTGAATCCAGTACTCAAAAAACAGTACCCAAAACTTGCGGAAGAGGAACGCATACTCCCCCAGGGAAACGTGAGTCACTCTGGCTCAACTTCGTTCTGGATACTGTAATAGGTTAAACTCTTACATATCCAGAAGCACCCCGACATACACACTTGCAATGGCGCCCCACATGACACCAACCATCTCTTTAATTTTAATGTGGAACCAACGCCTCTAACACCCCTTTCATATGGTCCACCCATGTTGAAACAGCAAGTTTCCTTGGACTCCCGTTAGAGGATATTGATGAAAATTTGTGATCGGTCGCACATATTAGGTGGGGCGAACAATTGCTACAACAACAACAACAACAACAGTACACCTCGTAGGAGGTTAAGTCGTGGTTCGCACAATTTATTTTTCCTACAATATGCGGACTCCGAAAGAAGTACGCTGAGGCATATTATTTTACTAATTAGAACTTTTTAAGTGTACAAAAACACTCAAAAAGCTTGTCTAGAAAAACGTTTCCTTCTACCTGATGATTCTGGCTTCATGTTTTGAAACTGTTTTTTGGTGACCTAGCTCAGTGGTCGTGTTTGAATATCCCATGTGTATTTTAGTCGTTGACCTGCAAATTCTATTTACAAAAGATATTTGATGCTAACTTCATGAACTTATCCTGAAAATGTCACAACGCAACGGGTTCTTGTTATCTATATATTAATACGCTAACAAAATTTCCATACAATCAATTGACAGGCTCTTTCGCATAGTTAGCATACGTAAAATCATATAAAAGTTATATGAATCGATTCGTATGGATGAGCCGCAGCTAAGAAATATTACTCTATTTGTTTATAATTAATAGAAAAAGTTTTTTGTAAATTTGCACAATCTCTCCAAATATCGATATTTACTTTCGTGCCCAAAAGTGCGCCATCTGTAGGATCAATTATGTTAGTACTGTAAGACACAAACCTACATATTAGCCGTGTTTTTTTTACACGTAAACGTCTATACGCTTATACTTTATATGGACTGCTAAGCGTCAAACTTTAAATACATCTCTGAAATTGCTGCGCATAAAATGTGTACTACTTATTTCAATACGCATTATACTCAGATGTAACTGAAATATGTGTATATGTTTCACCCTCTACTCTAATTCTATGTATTTTATGTGTGTCCCCAATTCATCGCAACTGATTCAGCTATATGTTATACCATATGGCCATCAGAGGGTTGTGTCTCCGCTTTTCGGTACACCCTGTGGCTGTAGCTAGTTATTTAACCACAGCCTCTAGATGGGTCTCCTAAGCATTATCTAAGCGAGTATAGGTGTTTTTTTTACGCGCAAACGCAAACGTATACGCGTGTATAAAAAAATACGGCTATTATGTTGAATTCGAAATTCGAAAAGCTGCGTAGTTGTGTTGCTCAAATGTTTCACCTACATATATACATATACGTACGCGCCAGATGGTGAAAAGATAAAACATGGTTTCCCATTGTTGCCACTTTCCTATATTGGTCTCTACCAAAATCCTAAAATAATTGTTCCAAAATTAGTGTTAGCGCACAAAATAACTTTAAAGAGAAGTAATTTTTAACCAGTCCATTTTTTTGGACAAATTTTAATTACACGTAAATGCATAGGTCTTTATCTAACAGATTCTTTGTTTTTTATTTTAGTAGCTTTAAAAACACATGAAATCACAAATAATGAGCTAACTTTTGTTTAAACTGACTAAATTTAGTTATAACAATTATTGGCAAATTTGCCCGAAAATGTTTTTGCATTTGCAGATTTAATCCTCATTTTAGATAAAGTATGTCTTATATTGAAAAAAAAAAATAAAATAAATTTGCTACAAAAATATAACATTAAATTTTTTATATTGTCTTTCATGCTAATTTAATTTATTTCTTATTTTATTATATATTCTTTTATTTCAACTTAGTTTATTATTATTTAAATGCAACTTGACTGAATCGGAAAATTTCACGTTGTTTATTAAACGAAATAAAACGTCCCAAAAACCTTTTTTGATTTTACGTCAAAATAGCAACCGGCATCATAGCGGCCGTATTGCATGGGCAGTATATTACCCACTATATTTATTATTAGGCTAATTTTGTTGAATTATATGCCCATTAATCGGATGCTTAGATCCCATAACCCTAATTTGTTTATGTCGCTTAAAGTTATGAAATTAATTTTATTTTAGCAAATGTGTTTGCGTGAATAATTTCAATGTTTTGTTTGTTTTTCTTTTCTTTCTAATTTATTCTTCTTTGTTATATCTTAGTATTACATCGTTCACAGAAGATATTTTATGGTAGATATGGTCATATATATTCATGAAATGGAGTGTTTACAAATTTCATACAAATTAATTACGTACATAGATCTATGGGAATCCCAACATTAAACATCTGGACATTAGAATCTTCATATTTCCACAATGATAACATTAAAACCCGGAAAAATTCTAAGTGCACTTCTTGGGTTTTTATATGGAACTGTTTATTCACTTTACTTAATTTTTTCGAACTTTAAGTACTTTATTTTTTTCCTTTCATTTAAAATTTTTTTTGGTAAACTCTGCCTTCTTTCTCATTACATAGTTTTTTTTATATTTTTATTTTATTTTTTTATGAAGGTATCCTCTATTCTATTCGAAATTTTCGTTTTGTAATTATACAAAATTAAACTCGGTAAAGCGCCAATTGCATACCTAAGGGGTGGCGTGAAATAGGCTAAATTCCTTTAGCAAATGTCTTCGTTTTTAACTAAAAGTTCGTGTTTTTGAATTATGACACTATTGAAGTAAATGGGCGATATATGTATGTGGGTGATATAGGCCTACTGGGGAACCGAGCACCCAAAACTAACTTCGGTAGCGTTACCTCCAGGGTGATGTGTAAAAAAGCTATTTTTAAATTCAATTTCAAGTAATTTCACCATAATTCTATGTCAATTTCATTTGATTTTACATATGTATATTTATATTTTTGTTTAAGGAGATGCATACCAAAACGTTATAATTACATTTGAAAAGTTTGTAGAAAATTTAAGAAAATGCAATCAAAAAGTACAACGTCTTAGATCAAATTCAAAATTTTACTGAAAAATTTAAGTAAGTTAGACCAGTTTGCTATATTTCCACTCACTGCTTAACTATTAACCCTCTAATGAATGAATTTTTGTTTGGCTTCAAAAAATTTAATTAGATTAATTTCATGTATCTGAGCTCGAATCTGCTAATAATTTTTTAATTTGACTTTTCGTTTTCGGGAAATAATTAAAAAAGTGCAGTCCGCCTTGAGGCGGACCCATGCAACAACGCCTGGATAGTCACAAAAAAGAAAACAGCAATATATTTCGAATCTTAAACATTTTTCAGAGATTTATTTCAAAATTGTGTTTATTGTTTAGTGTGGAATTTTATAAAACATTGTTTTGTTGTAGAAACATAAATTTGTTTCACATTTTACACAAAATGCTTGGGTTTCTGATTTACAACCTGAATACTTGCAAATTTTCTTTCCGGATCTATTTAAAACTTGCACCAATGTCCTGATTGTCATAGCGAATGTCTATTGGTGGCATGTACGCCTTTTTCGCTTTTAGTTGAGGGGAAGCTAAAGCGGGCCGACCACGTTTCGTAGACGGAGTTGAACGCATCCAACATAATACTTCTGCACCTTCTGTTCTGAACTCAGGTAGGGTATACTGCATTTCATTAGGATTTTGATGCAACCTCTTGTACAATATATAAGAATTAACCATTGCCACATCTAGTAAATGTTAGAATAAGCGAGCTGTCCACTTTTTTGTCTTCATTCGAATATGGTATCGTCCGATAAGTCCATCCAATAAGTCGTTTGTTGTATTCTTTGCGTATTGCTGGGCAGCTTATATCAATTTTTTCTTTATCTTTTCGATCCCAAAGTGTTATTGTTGAGGAGTATGATGCGACTTATAAAGGGTTCTGATCCCACATAACTAGAAGGAAGACGAACTGGCCTTGTATCGTACCACAGAACATTGCTTACTTCCACGCCACAAAACTGCTTCAACTTACATTTCTCTTTTGGAGTTCAGCATCAGTAGAAAGTTTAATGTTCGGAAAGCGATTTGCCCGCACTGTTCCCAATCTCTAAATTCCGCGGCTTTTCAAATAAAATAGTAGTCCTACTGATGTATGGAAAATATCGAAGTATAGGATGTGATTTATATTGTTCGGTATGTTTTTTGACTATCTTAAAACGACGTTTGAAGCAGCTCCTAGATCAGATCACTCAGGAAAAACTTTATTGTCCCCAACGCTGCAATATAATTCGAAATTGTAAAAAAAACCCGTATAGTCGCAGAGAACACATAACTTCGATATGGGGTTTTGCCGAAATATACTGCTCAAAAGGATTTTTTTGCATTTTCGAAAAATATATTTGTCCATCCACACAAAGACGCTGAAGCATAGGAATTGGACCGAAACGGCTATTGGAATGTTGAATACATCGGGTCAATCCACGTTCACCCTTCTTGGCACATAAAGAATTGTCATTAAAGTGAAGTTTTGATCGGAGCTCCTCAAAACGATTACAAGTCATTGCTAAGTGTACCGGTTCCAGAGAATACTGTCCCCAATATGAGCGAGAACTCGGATAGCAGAAAATTGATATGAAAAACAATATCCCAAAAACAATATCCCCAACAATTTTCGATGTTCCACTTCGTCAATTTTAAACTTTGTAGAAATATCGTTTTTCAGCAAAGGCTACGAAAATAAACACACGTATCTGCATGGGTCCGCCTCAAGGCGGGGTTATTTTAATTCAATTTACTTATCTTCTGACTATAAATATTTTCAAAAATAATGCTTCTTATGTATAAATAATACTATTTAAATTCGTATTCAAATTTTTATTCCGCTCTCCAGCACCACAAACTATTTTTCATTTTTGTATAAAAAAGCAAAATGCAGCGCAAACAATTAAAATCACGCGAATTGGATCAACCGCAATTTCAAACTGATATAAGCTCAAAGCCAACATTTGAATGACAAAACTAATAGCACATAAATGAAGCTTGAGATATTCTGCACAGACTTGTATAAAATTTGTTTTATAAATTTTAAAACTTTTATATTAACTAAATGATTTTGTATTGCCCGTCTAAAGGCGGAAGTATGCACTAGAGGGTTAACGCATTATTGCACTACCCCAATACTGGATGCATAGACTGAGTTGAAAAAAATTCAAGTAACCATTTTAAATTTTCTTTTTACAATATGAAGAACATCATAACGAATATTATTTAATGTTCGACCTCTAGAAAATCCCTAACCTAAGTTGCATTGCACAGTAAAAATAATATATTATTTTATAACATATACATATATACATACGTACATACAAGCATACTTGCATACTAAATTACCGCTAACTCCCTGTAATTTAGGCATTTTAAAAAGATTACTGTTATTACAGCAACACTACGCAAAAGTCAAACATTTCAAAAGGCCCATGTACATTGTTTAGAACAGCAGCCTTCAAAAAATGTAATTGGAAAATATGCAAACAATCTCGTTCGCCCGTTAAGAGCGTAATGTCAAAATTTTAGTTGACAAATTTATGTAAGCTTGTACGTACACACATATATACATAGGTACTTATATGCGTATTTGCAACAATAGAAACCACAGTGCCGTTGAGATATGCATTTTGGAAATTTCTAAAATAGTTTGCATGTGACAGACATGGTTTTTAACTGCATGGGCTCCCACGTGATAGGCAATGTGTGTGCTTACATAATATTGGTAGGTGCACGTGGTTTATATTTACCAACTTTGACAGCGCAGCTTACGTATCGTGAATTCAAAAACTAGCCAGTGTAAATATTAGTTTAGAACTTAATTTCTTTACTACGATGAAATTAGTCCGAAAAACATAAATATTTTTCCTGGGAGAAACTGCAATATCTAGGGTAAAAAAGTACCGCTCTTACATTTCATTTTGTGTTCTGTACTACATGGGTCTCACACTTGTTCACTGAGAGCAATCTTTGTCCTGACCATAAGAGCGAGTAGTGAAGCATATTTCTCTCTCATTACGTATCTACCCCAACCACGAAAGAACTGACACACATAACATCTTCGCCGATTTTAAAACTGCCTTCATAAAATTCTCCACAAATTTTTAAAACATGTTTTCTAATTTCTGAATGGTGAAGCGGAAAAATAAATTTTCTAAAATTTGACGCTAAATGAAATTTGTAATTAATCGAATGGAGGTGTGAAAAAGACAGCAGACGCATTTAACTAAAAGCTCAAATTGAACTTTTAATCTACTAATCCACATACATTCCAAAAAATATGTGTATGGGATTTTGTAATTGAAATAAATATTTTGCTGACATAATTTTAACATGCAATTGGTCATATAAAACAATAAAATAAGCGACTGAAAAACCATTTGAAAGGTAAAAAATATTTAATTAAATTAATTTTTTGAACTCAAATTGTGCAGGATGAAAGTGTTGTATTAATACAATTACAATTCAAATGAACTGATTTATGCAAATGAATGCAAATTGGTAAATCCAGCGTCACTAACGTGTTACTGCTCAAAAAAAGTACATTTCCATTATTATATTAAGACAGTTTGGAGAAATCGTATGATGCCAAGTTTTAGAGAAAGATGCATCGAACCCTTTATGTGGAGCTTTAAATGAACACTAGAACTTTCGGCGAAGTTTCCGTGCAACCGGATGATAGAGAGTTTTGGTAGTTATGGTACTTGAGCAAGTTTTATTATATCATGTCATAGTTTGGTGGGTAGTGACCTATATTTTGATTGCACTACACTTTTATAAGCGTTACATATATTGGGAAAATATGAGTGATCACAATTTTTTTTTTTATCACTATAGTGATAGTGCTGCCTTTCTCCAGAACGACTAAAAACACTCTTGCAGTCTATAGACACAATTAGAAACAAAAAATATCATTATTGGAAGTTTTCTATGCCTCCACTCAAAAGAGCGTAGAACATTTTTTGTGCACTAAGCTAAACTGAAAATATTTTCACTACCAGGGTCCGTATCATGCTATACGATCACGGATAAAAAACCAATTTCAATCAAATGATAAATATGAATGTATCAAGCTATTCAAAGGAATGTTAACACATTATGAATCTAACAAGTGTTTACAGCCTATTTTTCACGTATTCGCCAGTAGCCAAGACACATGACACCATTATGCTTTCCCGTTTTAATTCAAATTAGCAATTTTCTAGTCGTCAGCATGGCTTCCGAAAATTGCATAGCACTATCACCGTTGCGTTAGACCTGTCAAAAGCTTTTGATACGGTCAACCACGGCACGTTACTGCAAGACCTGGAAGGATCTCACCTTCCCCCAAGTATCAAAAGGTGGACCGCAAATTATGTGCCTGGTCGGTAAGCATTGGTGCAATTCAGGAACATAACATCTAAACCAAGAAGAATTAAACAAGTGGTGCCACAGGGTGGTGTCCTATCCCCACTTCTATTTAACTTCAACATATCAACGCTACCTTCACGACCAGGAGAAGCCACTATCATTTGCTACGCCGATGACTGCACAATAATGGCCACAGGCACAGATCCACAGATCGATGAGCTTTGTAACAAAATATATAAAAACAGCTATCTCCATGATCTCTCCAGTTTCTTCGCATCGCGAAACCTGACACTGTCACCGACCAAATCATCGACGACCTTATTTACAACATGGACGCGCCAAATGTCGACCACATTAAACATCCACGTCGATGGCACCACGCTACCGACTGCCTTACACCTTAAAATCTTGGGTGTGAAGTTCGATCAGGATATATGTACATTTTGAAGACAATGCAGCCGCAATTGTACCGAATGTCCAGAGCCGTGATAAAATCCTCTAATCTCTTGCCGGCAGAACTTGGGGTAAAGATAAAGAAACGCTCATCACCACTTACAAAGCAATTGGCCAGCCGATTGCATGCTACGCGTCCCCGATATGGTCGCCAAGCATAAAGGTTACTCACTGGAAGAAAATACAGGACTACTAAAATGCTGCCCTCAGAACCGCTTGGGCTGTCTTCTTATGTCCCCGCAATCTACACAATGAGACGAAAGTACTCTCCATTAGGGAGGGAAATGAAATGCCAACCAAACTGTTTCTGTTGAATACCCAGAAACTTGGGCATCCCATTAGACATCTGATAGATGAGGCTACACCTCACAGGGGCTTGGGACCTCTATGCCAGGAACTGCCCGGTAAATCCGGTACTAAAAGAAAAATATCCAGAACTAGCAGAGGAGGAACGCACTCTCCCTAGGGAAACGCGCGTCACTCTAGCTCAGCTTTGATCTGGGTACTGTAACAGGTTAAACTCTTACATATCCAGAATCAAACCCGACATACAGAATGTATGTCCTGCTTGCCATGTGTAACCACATGGCACCAACCATCTCTTCAATTGTAATGCGGAACCAGCGCCTCAAACACCCCTCTCACTATGGTCCACCCCTGCTGAATCTGCAAGTTTCCTTGGACTCCCGTTAGAGGGCATTGATAACAATTTATGATTGGTCGCACCTATTGGATGGGCCGAAGCACTGCTCCAGCAACAACAAAAACACAACAACTGGTACATTAATGCACTATCCCCATCTCTGAGTATATCTGTAAACTTATTGGAACTAAAGTTGCGTGCTAAAGTGTCGGCAGAGCATAGAGTAGTTGCATTTTCGAGCGCCGCTAGGTTAGTCCATCTGTGGCAGATACGTAAAATTATACATTTGAATACCCCAGACGTTTTCGCTTGAGGGTTAGAAAACATTGGAGGTAGGTATGCCTATCGCAAAAGGCGACTTAAATCCAATGTGGGTACCCAATCCAGAGTAAGGTACATTACTCAGAGGTAGACTGCTGTGGCGTTGTGTACCAATTGCGGAACCAGCCAAGGTCTATAAAAACTTGTGTCGCAGGAAGCTGGAAGCTTAGTTGTAATTTATGTATATATATATATATATATATATATATATATATATATATATATATATATATATATATATATATATATATATATATATATACTAATATATAAAAATCACGTATCACTATGTTTGTTCCCGATGGACTCCTAAACTACTGAACCGATTTTGAATTTGTTTTACACCCCGTTTGTAGTTCAATCTTGAAGCTTGAAATATGGGATAGGTTATATCTCAGTTTATAGTCGCAATATTATCTTATTGCAATTTTTTTATTTGTTTATACGTAATAAGAAAATTTTACGTATACGCACCGGCACTCACAATTTCAAGTGGTACGGATATACTTCCGTATAATTGGTTGGTGTTTAATTAAACAACGTGCTTATCAATAAAAAATATTATAGCGAATGATATCAAGTATAGCACATCACCAGAAGATTAGCCCCGGGCCCGGGGTTTCTGAGGGTGCCCGCGATTTAGAAGTACTAAGACATTGTTTTTAATTCAGGATTCTTTAGTTGTTCCATGTACAATTTTTAAGCCGAATTTCAAAAGCAACGAAAATCTGCATTTCGTTTTAATATTATAGTGAAGTTATTTTTTTGTTGGTTCTTTGGCCTTTAGTTTGTAAAAATGTTTGTAAATTGTCGAGCTCGAGGCCATACAATATTAAATAACACACAAAGACAATTTTTTATTTGTATATTTTATATATTGTCGTTTTTTTTTATTTATCCATATTTCGACTAAAATTAAAAGTCATCTTCAGGACTAGAAATACAAAAATACAAGTATTATAATAAAAAACACAAAAGTACATGTATACATTTGTCTTACATCGTTGGATGTACCAGATCGACTAATTTAAAATTTGATATGACAAAAACGAAAATAAACATAAAAAGTAAACAAATAAAGAACCCTAATTATAAACAAAATTCTTAACTAACAACAATATATAAGAAACATTATATGAAACGCTATATTTTGGAGATGCTTCACATAATCAGCACACCCAACGATAAGAGAATGAATTTTAAGTCAGACACAGACCAATGCGCACACGCATACAGACAATTGATAAAGAGAAATTGCAAAAATTAATGTTATACAACAACATTTACATACTTGGTGGGAATTTAATACATACTTATGCTATGGGTGTCGCTCACAGTTTAACTTTTTATGCTATATTGTTGTTAGCTAAGACTTCTGTTTATAATTACGGTTCTTTATTTGTTTACTTTTTATGCTTATTTTCGTTTTTGTCATATCAAATTTTAAATTAGTCGATCTGGTACATCCAACGATGTAAGTCAAATGTATACATGTACTTTTGTTATTTTTATTAAAATACTTGTATTTTTGTATTTCTAGTCCTAAAGATGACTTCTAATTGAAGTCGAAATATCGATAAATAAAAAAACGACAATATATAACATATACAAATAAAAAGTTTTCTTTGTGTGTTATTTAATATTGTATGGCCTCGAGCTCGACAATTTACAAACATTATAGTGAAGTGTGAAAAATAAAAATCTATATATATAAAAAGAAAGGCTAAAATGTGTTTTAGTTGGTCGCCGGTGTTTGAAGAGATGCGTCGGTCGATGTTCTTGAAGCTTTCACACAAGTTGCGTAAACCTCACGCGGTGGTTACTACATAGGTTTGGTTGCGATCGACGTACAGGGTCTCGAGATATAGGCCAAAGCGTGGGCCAGTGAATGCCTAGACAGTGTTTATACAATATGGATATCAAATGATGATGATTGCTTTAGTATAGAGTAATATATTATCCAGAGACGGACAGGGACTGGGATTAGGACTAGGACTGGGACTGAGACTCGGAGTGGGACTGGGACTAGGACTGGAATAAAATACATACCACCCTCTGGGACAGGCAATAAGGGATGCAGAAAAATGAGAAGAAATTGAAAGAAGAGAAAAGAGAGAAGGAGATTGGGAAAGAAATAGAATGAGACGAATATGGAGATAGATGAAGCGAAAAAGACGGAGGGAGGATTGAATAAAAGGATTAGGAAAAAGTGAAGAGGGGGGAGGGCAGAGTCAGACTGAAAAAGCTTATTAAAATGTATGCAGATAGGCCAAATTTAGGGCAGAACAACGTCTGCCGGGTGTGCTAGTTTCATATATATACTTTATTTGTATACTTAAATAGAGGTCTCATCTTCAGTTTGATGGAACCTCCCTTTTAGGCAGTTTTGCGATGACTCTGTTTTCTTTAAATGCGAGAAGACTTCACTTCTGATTTCGATTTATAATTTGACAATACATTTTTGCCTTGGAGGTTTCGCCACAAAAGCTAAGGCGGTCTTTTATGCTTTTCACAAATTGTTGAACAGAGCTTTCATTGAACGCCGATAAAAAGATTGATCACATCATTAAGCTTATTATTTTGTATACTGGTAATTGGTGTCAAGCAGATGCCTATTGGTAGTTGAGAACAGGGGCTCAAACCATTATTCCTTTTACGATAAAATTCAATCGAAATTATTATATCTGGACCTTCAATTTTTAAGTCAAAAAGATGTTATTAAGATCGGACTTTTAAAAAATGATGTTCCGAATTAATTAATATTTCTGGACTAAAAAAAGAAAAGTCCGGATCTAATTTTTATTTACGGACTTTTTTGCAAAAATTTCAGAAAATAAAAAGGACATGACTCGTCATGAGAATACTATGCACAAGACCTCAAAATTTTTCGTCTGGTATAATCTTTTGACCTAAGTTTTTGCGACTCAGAACACAAAAATTACTATTAAAATCGATCACTTGCTGATAGCAATCAATAATTGTAAAAGTAGGGAACATGAAGTGATTAAGTGTTCACTCTTCTCTCCGAGATATTTTAGGCTATTCTAAAGCGACAAACTTCAGATGATTGATGATATCCCTGCGAACGGACATTACTATTCCGGTGTTAAGAAAACGTTGTAATAACTTGTATTCCTTAATTGCGATTCGGCTGTTGTTCACATCCTCTTTTAATTGTAGTTTAATTGTGGAACTGTATATTTTTTTTGATGGTGTCCCAAGGGTCAGAACAAGATGCAGTGTTCAATTCAAGACTGGCTTAGAATGTATATTGGGGCTCACGTTGTAGTTCCAAAACAATCGGATTTCATTGATTATAAAATTACAGAAGTTTCAGGTAGGCCTGGTATTTCGCGAAAGTAGATGGTGATGTGTACCCAAATTGCTATCTGATGATACCAACAGTGAGTTCCGTGTTTGGCTTCGTATGGAGCCTCCATTGGACTAGCGATTTTAATAATAAACTCCGATGTATTTTTGGACACCATGAGGTAGGCCATCCGTGACAGGTATTCACGTAAAATTTTGCGTTTATGATGCCTATGACGTTGAAATGTCAAATAAGTTAAAAAAGGTCTCAATCAGCTGATTTCCGGCCCTCAGATACAGCGAAATGTATCTGATCATTTTGAGGTGTTGTTAGTCTTACATAGAACTTAGTTGACTCACCACCCAGATGGGAAAACAAAAATTTTTTTCGACAGTAGTTTTACTAAGGGATTTACCGATAGATTATCCAAAAACTTGTCCAACTCAGGCCAAACACGAGTATTGCGAAAAGCAAGTATACTACCCGTATACTTGTAGGTAAAATGGTAACCGTGAGTGACATCTCCATTTGAAATAGTTCCATAGTAATACGGCGTAAAATACCATCCGCTAAACATCATAATGATATGTCGCATTTAATTTGTTTTTAATTGTAAAACCCCCCAAACGGTAACATACAAACTTGAGAGTTCAGCGGGTAATAGCTGACAATCCCAGAAAATAGGGATCAATTTGAATTGACCGCGTGGAATCCTTTGAATTTATAAACAAGTGGGAGACATCCTTTACCGATTTAGTTCATATACATATTTTGGGCTCATTTCTTTTGACAAAAGTACTCTGTTAGCAATTTTTGTGATGAAAAATTAAACTGTGTTTAATTTATGACATATAGGATTTGAAGAATTTACTTTGTCATAAGTGGGCTGTCTCCGTTTTAATTTAAATTAATTAATTACTGTTTTTTTTTTTATATCAATTCTACAGTACAGAGTTATTTGCACACTGATGAAAGCTTAATAATATATAAATTTGAAATAAGAGAATACATGATTCTGAGTTTAACTTTTTCATCATCAATCTTTTCGGGAGCTGTGATTATGAACTCGGTATCTCGAACATTCATACTTCATGTTGGTGTAATATCAATAACAAAAACATTGTATGAAGATCGCTCTCGACTCGTGTACTTCACTTGGAGCGGGTTAAAATCAAACTGACTCATTATTTCTCAACATGCGCTGTTTTTTCACTCTCAGTTGCTTCGTTCGACTATTTCTCCAAGGGTCCAGACCTTTCGCGCACCGACGTCAACAACAAAAAAATTGTATAAAGCAATATGAGACTGTCTCGCTAATTATATACAAGAGAATGTGTCAAAAAAAAAGTTGATCTCTATAAGGAAAAATCAATTTACTTAGTGGAAGACTACTCATTAAAATCACTTAGGGGCCGCAACATGGTTGGATTACTCACGCATTTAATTCTGCAGGTATCAACGTAAGAAGGAAATTAATTACGCAGACAGCATAAGAGCTAATCCACTCCAACTATGTCATTAACTATATTAAAAATATACGAAAGGGAGACGATAGTTTTTCTCTTATCCAAAGAGCTAAGGTTAATCAAAAGCAGATGTGACTGGTACGATGGAACTGGATCCTCGACCAGCAATAACCGCAATGTGTGTTTTAAGAAAAATAATAATTCGGGGTTGGTATTTCAGCCTATATATTCAACTGGGTTATTTTTGCCAAATTTTTTAATGAATAATCACTTGGTAAGTGTTTTCCAAAATTTTATATATATATATAAAGGCTATGACCCTTCCTTTATTGATTTCGATTTAGGAGCCGACAAAATAATTCACCACGTATTGCTCTTTGAATAAAGCTTTGATTTTATTTCATGCTTACATTCTATAATATGCACATTATTTACACTTATCCTACGACATTTCTGTCAATTCCTCTTTTATTATCTATCTATAATTATTTATTTTATTTCTGTGCACTTTTGAGTATTTTTTTTCTTTTCTATCACTATGAGTTTCTCTCTCTCATTGCATAGGTCTGTTCCTCCTTACCTACAACTGTTAAAGGAACATATTCCTTTACATCTCCCCCAGCATGGGCGAGAATCGTTCCTCGTGAACATTCTCTTAAGTCGAAGTTTCATCTGCGCCTGTAGCCGCTTCTATCGGAGTGAGCTTTGTGATGTGGAATAGACTTGATTCTGTTTTCTTGTGCCCAAAGTCTATTTTATATATCGAGCTTGATATTTTTTTCTATTATTTTGTATGGTCCAATTCTGAGTTCATCTAATTTTTTTCTATTAATTTTTTTGCCGTTTTCCACATATGTATACTAGGTCTCCTACAGTGGCTGTTGTATGATTTCACGCATTCATGTGCTATTGTAGTTCAAGCTATTTTGTTTTTTTTTTTTTTTTCATTGATGCGACATCTGATTTTTTTAACTAAAGTCTTCTTAAGTCTTTCATTTATTCCATTCGAGAAAGGGGGTTCACTGTCGTAAATATTATTTGTATGTCTTCTTGTTCTAAGAAAGTTTTAAATTCTCTGGAATTGATACCTGTATACTGGTCGGTGAGTAGTATTTTTATGTTGCTGCGATCTGAAATTTTTTTCACTAGTTTTATGAAGTCATTTGAGCTTTGAGTTTTTGATGTAAGTACTGATGCGTAGCTGGTGAATTACTACTAAGTGCATGTATTTTTTGCTTTGATCAATCTGAATTTCTAATAAATTAATTATATTGACGAATTTTAGTTCATCTTCGTGATTTTCTTTTGGTTCTAATATGGGTCTCTGCTTAAACAATATGCTTGGTTGGCTTTTCCTGGCATGTATATTATCTTTATCTCAAATTGTGATAGGTAATATGTCAGATCTTCTAATTCTTCATCTGTTCTAGCTTTTAAGTTTAGGGTTTCTAGTGGTTTATGGTCTGCATATACTAAAAAGGATAGTCCAATCAAACAATATTTGAAATAACTTACTGCTTCTTTTATTGCTAAGCATTCTAGAAATATTGTTTTCTTCTTTTTTTGGCTCTCATTCAATTTCTTTGAGAAATAAGCCACTGGCTTTTCTTTAACATCTTCTTGCACCTGTTTTAAAGTTACTGCTATGCCTTCTAACGATGCATCCGTGTAAGTCTTGATTGGTAGGTTTGGACTGTAGATTGCTAATATTGGTTTTGAGCACAATAACTGTTTTAGGTAAAAGTCTAGTTAAGTGGTCGACTGCTAATACGCGTCAAAAAATATCGAGAGAGGTGTCAAAAGACGCGTATTAATCTCGAGAACAATAATCCGAAGGCAGCAAAGAAAAATTTTATCTCTGTCCGGAGATATTTGCAGTTGAAATTTGCGATTTTCATGTGGTTGTTGTTGTTGTGTGTGGCCATCGTGGTGTGATGGTAGCGTGCTCCGCCTATCACACCGTATGCCCTGGGTTCAACTCCCGGGCAAAGCAACATCAAAATTTTAGAAATAAGATTTTTCAATTAGAAGAAAATTTTTCTAAGCGGAGTCGCCCCTCGGCAGTGTCTGGCAAGCGCTCCGATTGTATTTCTGCCATGAAAAGCTCTCAGTGAAAACTCATCTGCCTTGCAGATGCCGTTCGGAGTCGGCATAAAACATGTAGGTCCCGTCCGGCCAATTTGTAGGGAAAAATCAAGAGGAGCACGACGCAAATTGGAAGAGAAGCTCGGCCTTAGATCTCTTCGGAGGTTATCGCGCCTTACATTTATTTATTTATTATGTTGTTGTGTTGGGAACCCACAAAAAAATTGTCAACATAAGTGTTTTGTGCGGATATAGTTTTGGTCTCCAAACCGGTGTTGGGCCCACCCAGGGTAATTTGTTATAAGCGCGGCCGAAGGCCCCCAACGCAGGAAGGTGTTCTGCGCGAAAATACTATGGATCCCACCCCCCGGTTCGGAGGTACCCGCGTGTCTTTTTTCGGCTTTTCGTTAATATTTTTGAACGAGTTAACATTTTTATTTTCCGCCTTTGGATTATTATTACTGATGTCAAGACGCGTAGTTTGACATGTCTCTCGGTATTTTTTGACGCGTATTAGCAGTCGACCCCTCAAATAGACTATTACCCTGTTTTATTGTGTCAAGTGCTTCTTGACATTTATTTGACCAGACGAATTTTTGTCCTTCCGTTAGTAATTTTGTAAAGGTTCTAAGATTAGTGCGATTTTTGATATATATTCGTGATAAAAATAGATGTTGCCTAAGAAACATCTAACGTGTGTTTAATTTTTGGCGTTGGAAATTCTTTTATTGAGATTAGATCTTCTGTTAGCCATTGAATTGTGTTATGCTGTATCAAGTACCCCAGATATTTGGTAGATTCCGCGGCAAATATGCACTTGGAAAATTTTAATCTTAAGCCTTCTTTTTGTATTGCTGTTAATAACTTTTTTAGATATAGTACGTGGTTTTCAAATGTGTTTCAAAATACTAGTATGTCATCTATGTAATTTGTAGCACAGTCTGCGAAATTGTATTTTCTGAGAATGTTACTTAGAATTCTCTGGAAAATTGCTGAAGCAGTTTTTAATCCGTATGGTGCTCCACTTTTTATTAACCCAAGTGTTGCTAAGCATATACAAAAAACATCATCATCATGTGACATCAATATTAATGAGTATTTGTACACATTCCTACTTAAAAAATAAAAATAAAAAAAATATTTGTATTTTGTAATCCCTACAAACTATTCGAAAGAGATGCGCAATGGTGACAGATATGCGAAAAATTCAAATGGTTTTGATTTTAGTACAGTTATTTGCCCAAGTAGCGCAACCAAACCACAGATCATTCAAACCTTGTTCAAATCGGTGATTGCTGCAAGTAGATTTGTGTGTATAATTTTAGATACATGCTAACGCTCGTTTTGTCTGAAATCGGCTTTAGCGAGCGTTGATGACGAAAACACAAAATGATTCGTCTATACTAATTCATTCGCATGCTCACCTGCATGAACTTTGGCCCACCCAAACACTAGTTTACTTATTCAACAAATATCAACATTTTTTAGCGTCTGCAAGTAGATACGAATCAAACAAATTGATAAGTTTCAATAGCTGGAACCGCGTTAAGGCTGCAGGAGACTAAGTTAGCTATCGGTATATGGCCCGTGTTGGCATTTATCCAATATGGGTTATGAGGCACGTTCATGAATAAAACATACATCCTTCACGTATTAAGTCTAGTGAAGGGTATAAAATCATTAAACTTTAAATCGTGTGCAAGTAATCGCTGTTAGTTATCGTTCACGTCGTTACTTTCAAATTGTACAAATTTTTGCATATCTTGGCATTGCAGCCAAACATCAGACTTCTCTTATATACAGAAAGGAAAGGGGCAGAGAAGTGGGACATGTAACGAATTTGCAAGTGAAATGTTGCGGTTTTTTAGCTGAACATAAAATCTCTACACTCATTTTGCTTGTTTGCTGCAAGTAATTGCATTTTACTTACGACTTATTTTGCGATAAAATATATTGAAGCATGCCAAATGGTGATTTTGTATGCAATATGCAATTCATCAAAATCACCACTTAAATTACTTTTAATTCATTGAGTTCAATGCGCAAAGTAGCGATGGTCCACATAGACCACACTGCTTCCTTGCGCAGCACTCCGATGTAGCGTGAAAGTTTCAAGGATCAATCAATGCCGTTGCTAAATCCCCCATAGGATTTAGTAAAAAATTATATTGAAAGTAGTTTTTCGTACACTTATATGTATGCAGATTTTTTATTTTTCTTGTATGTATAAGTTTGGGAGCTGTGTATATGAAAATATGGATTACGAGAGTGCATTTCTTGTTGAACTCTTAAGGTAGTACTATTTCGTTATACCAAGAATTGCTAAATTATAGTGATTATATTTATAAAGTAGAAAGTACTATAGTTTTTCTGGTTGGTTGATAAAGTAGTTTGAACTGAAGTATTCATTAATTGCATTCAAAAGCCACGATAGTTAGATGTAAGATATAATGTATTTGATGTATTAGAAAAGTATGTTGAGAAATAATTTTTAGCTTGTTAAACTAAACGGCTATTAGTAAGGAGGATAGCGCTCGTTCATCAATTACCCACAAAGAATTGTATAGGATAATTGATTAGTTTGAAACCCAATACACATGACCAAAACATTGGTTTAAAGCCGTAAAGCAGATTGGTGAAACTTGTAAGAAAGTCGAGCAAAATATTACCTTTCAATACAATTTGGTCAAATTCAACCACTTGATAAGATTTCCAAACAGGGTATGTACTCCGGCATATTATTAAAATATAGTAATCTAAAGTAGACATACCTAAAAATCATCCCTTAAAACAATTATTGGAAATTTTTTAATTTAATAAAAATTTTTTTACATAAAAAATGTTCGGTTAGGTTAGGTTGAACTAGGTCAATAAAGACCTCACATAGACTGAATGTGTCCATAATGTTATCAGAATTTGTTTAACGACCAGACGGAAGAACCCCAGTCAGGTGCCAGGACATATGTTATAGAATAACTCCGTCCTCTTGGGAAATACTAGTTTTCTAGGACCTAGCTTAATTTCTGCCTCAAGATCAAGATCTGGCAACTCTGCCGCCTCTAATAGCTAGACCTTTGGCCTAGCGAGTGCAGGAAATGAACCCAGAACGTGCTCAATCGTTTCTTCCTGCAGCTCACACTTCCTACACTTTCTATTATTGACGAGGCCTAACTTATAAGCATATGACGTCAGAAGGCAGTTTCCAGTCAGTATGCCCATCGCGAACCTTAAATCTTCTCTCCTCAGAGATATGAGCCAATTTGTGAGTCTAATATCGTAGGCCTTGCACATGATCTTTGAAATTTTGCAGCTCCGCGCTTTTGTCCACGTTTTTCCTGCTTGATGGATTATATGCAACTCCTGTCTCCTTTTGATTTCTCCCAAACAGATTGGGACGTCGTTGACTCAGAGAGTTTTGCACGCTCCGTCGGCCTTTTCGTTATCTTCTATCTCTTTATGACCGGGAAACCAGTAAAGATGTATGGTCCGGCCTGAGCGAAGTTTTTCCAATGGTTCTTTGCACCCCAGAACACTTCTTGATGAAGAACTGTGTGAGATTATTGCCTTAATCGCAGCCTGAATATCAATATATAAATTGACGCGACTGCAGCATAATCACGCTTCCTCCAGAATTTCGGCTGCGTTCTTCACTGCTATAACTTCCGCTTGAAAAACACTGTAGTAATGTGGTAGCCTGTAGGATCTACTTATTTCTGGGTCGACACAGTAAACCGCAGACCCAACCCCTTCCATTAATTTGGAACCATCCGTATACACGTGTATAGCATGTTATGCCATTTCTTCGCCCCGGCACAAACCCTCCGGCTCAATTGTGGCCCCAATATCTCTTTCGAAGCTCAGACACGAGACCATATATTCCGTTTGCCCGATATTAGATGGCGCTATACTGCAGTGACCACAAGACCTGCTCTCAAGCTGCCCCGAGGCCTTAAGCCTTGTTGCCGTTGCTAACGCGATCTTTTTGGCCATTAGATCTGCAGGCGGGATATGTAGAATGGCATGCAATGCTGCTGTCGGGGTAGTTTTTAAGGCTCCCGTTACGATAATCATTGATACTCTGCCTACCGCCTCCCTCATTTTCGGTACTTTAAGTTAAAAAAATTATTTTAAAAAAGCTTTGAAGATAAATCAACAAAATTTTCAGCAATTATTAAAATATCTAAAATTTTATATAAAATTCTTTTGCAAATTTTATTGGTTTTTTATCATATTTTTATACCTTTCATGAAAATGAAATGGTATATTAATTTCGTCACGAAACCGAAAATTGTAAGTCCTTAAAGGAAAATAGATAGACCCACCATTAAGTATACCGAAATAATCAGGTTGAAGAGCTGAGTTGATTTAGCCATGTCCGTCTGTCCGTCTGTCCGTCTGTCTGTTTGTATGCAAACTAGTCCCTCAATTTTTGAGATATCTTGATAAAATTTGGTGAGCGGGTGTATTTGGCTGTCCGATTAGACATTTGTCGGAACAGACCGGATCGGACCACTATAGCATATATCCTCCATACAACCGAAAGAGGATTTTTGTAATATCTTACTCAATTTAACAGATTGAAGCTTCAAACTTCACCATATACTTTCGTATATTGCACATATTGTTGCCGGAAAAAATTGATGAGATCGGTCGTATATATAGTATATATCCCCCACAACCGATTGTTCAGATAAGGAACTTTTCGTAATTACTGCCCTATTTTAAGAGCTAGAGACTTCAAATTTCAACGAATGCTTACGTATATAGCATATGTTGTTGACTGAAAAAATCATAAAGATCTGTGGTATATATAGTATATATATGGTGGTATATATAGTATATATATATAGTATATATATATATATATTTTCGTAAATTGTAGCCCTATTTTAACAGCTAGAAGCTTCAAATTTCACCGAATACTTACGTATATAGCATGTATTGTTGTCTGAAAAAATCATAGAGATCGGTTCTATATATAGTATATGTCTCTTACAACCGATTGTTCAGATAAGAAACTTTTCGCAATTTCTACCCCATTTTAACAGCTATAAGCTTCAAATTTCACGGATTGCTTACGTATATAGCATATATTGTTGTCTGAAAAAATCACAGAGATCGGTTGTATATATAGTATATATCTCATACAACCGATTGTTCAGATAAGAAACTTTTCGCAATTTCTACCCCATTTTAACAGCTATAAGCTTCAAATTTCACCGATTGCTTACGTATATAGCATATATTGTTGTCTGAAAAAAATCATAGAGATCGGTGGTATATATAGTATATATCTCATACAACCGATTGTTCAGATAAGAAACTTTTCGCAATTTCTACCCCATTTTAACAGCTATAAGCTTCAAATTTCACCGATTGCTTACGTATATAGTATGTATTGTTGTGTCAAAAAATCATAGAGTTCGGTGATATATATAATATATATATGATGGTATATATAGTATATATATATAGTATATATATATTTTTTTTACGATTTCGGCCCCATTTTAACAGCTAGAAGCTTCAAATTTCACCAAATGCTTACGTGTGGAGCATATATTGATGTCTGAAAAAATCATTGAGATCGGTGGTATACATAGTATATATCTCATACAACCGATTGTTCAGATAAGAAACTTTGCGCAATTTCTGCCCCGTTTTAACAGCTAGAATCTTCAAATTTCACAAAATGCTTACGTATATAGCATATATTGTTGTCTGAAAAAATCATAGAGATCGGTTGTATATATAGTATATATCTCATACAACCGATTGTTCAGATAAGAAACTTTTCGCAATTTCTACCCCATTTTAACAGCTATAAGCTTCAAATTTCACCGATTGCTTACACATATAGAATATATTGTTGTCTGAAAAAATTATAGAGATCGGTTGTTTATATAGTATATATCTCATACAACCGATTGTTCAGATAAGAAACTTTTCGCAATTTCTACCCCATTTTAACAGCTATAAGCTTAAAATTTCACCGATTGCTTACGTATATTGTATCTATTGTTGTGTCAAAAAATCATAGAGATCGGTGATATATATAATATATATATGATGGTATATATAGTATATATATATACATAGTATATATATATAGTATATATATATAGTATATTTATATATAAAGTATATATATTTTTTTTACGATTTCGGCCCCATTTTTACAGCTAGAAGCTTCAAATTTCACCAAATGCTTACGTGTATAGCATATATTGATGTCTGAAAAAATCATTGAGATCGGTGGTATGCATAGTATATATCTCATACAACCGATTGTTCAGATAAGAAACTTTGCGCAATTTCTGTCCCGTTTTAACAGCTAGAATCTTCAAATTTCACAAAATGCTTACGTATATAGCATATATTGTTGTCTGAAAAAATCATAGAGATCGGTTGTATATATAGTATATATCTCATACAACCGATTGTTCAGATAAGAAACTTTTCGCAATTTCTACCCCATTTTAACAGCTATAAGCTTCAAATTTCACCGATTGCCTACACATATAGAATATATTGTTGTCTGAAAAAATTATAGAGATCGGTTGTATATATAGTATATATCTCATACAACCGATTGTTCAGATAAGAAACTCTTCGCAATTTCTACCCCATTTTAACAGCTATAAGCTTAAAATTTCACCGATTGCTTACGTATATTGTATGTATTGTTGTGTCAAAAAATCATAGAGATCGGTGATATATATAATATATATATGATGGTATATATAGTATATATATATATATAGTATATATATATAGTATATATATATAGTATATATATATATAAAGTATATATATTTTTTTTTACGATTTCGGCCCCATTTTAACAGCTAGAAGCTTCAAATTTCACCAAATGCTTACGTGTATAGCATATATTGATGTCTGAAAAAATCATTGAGATCGGTGGTATGCATAGTATATATCTCATACAACCGATTGTTCATATAAGAAACTTTTCGCAATTTCTACCCCATTTTAACAGCTATAAGCTTCAACTTTCACCGATTGCTTACGTATATAGCATATATTGTTGTCTGAAAAAATCATAGAGATCGGTGGTATACATAGTATATATCTCATACAACCGATTGTTCAGATAAGAAACTTTGCGCAATTTCTGCCCCGTTTTAACAGCTAGAAGCTTCAAATTTCACAAAATGCTTACGTGTATAGCATATATTGATGTCTGAAAAAATCATTGAGATCGGTGGTATGCATAGTATATATCTCATACAACCGAATGTTCATATAAGAAACTTTTCGCAATTTCTACCCCATTTTAACAGCTAGAAGCTTCAAATTTCACCAAATGCGTACGTGTATAGCATATATTGATGTCTGAAAAAATCATTGAGATCGGTGGTATACATAGTATATATCTCATACAACCGATTGTTCAGATAAGAAACTTTCCGCAATTTCTGCCCCGTTTTAACAGCTAGAAGCTTCAAATTTCACAAAATGCTTACGCATATAGCTTATATTGTTGTCTAAAAATATCATAGAGATCGGTGGTATATATATTATATACTTCATATAAACTGTCATTTTTGCCCCTTTTTTACGGCTAGAAGCTTCAAAATTCATCAAATTTCATCAAATAGTTACGTTTACGTCATATATTTTTGAAACACGTGATTCGTAGTCATAGTTTTTACATGCAGACCACAAAAAACGTGAAGCTTTGCATCCTCACACAGATTATCTACCTATTTTTTATTTTATATTTATCTTAAAAATCGTTTAGATATGTTCAAATTTCACCAAATGCTTACGTGTATAGCATATATTGTTGTCTGAGAAAATCATAGATACCGGTGGTATATATAGTATATATCCCATACAACCGATTGTTCAGATAAGAAACTTTGCACAATTTCTTCCCCATTTTAACAGCTAGAAGCTTCAAATTTCACCAAATGCTTACGCATATAGCTTATATTGTTGTCTGAAAAAATTATAGAGATCGGTTGTATATATAGTATATATCTCATACAACCGATTGTTCAGATAAGAAACTTTGCGCAATTTCTACCCCGTTTTAACAGCTAGAAGCTTCAAATTGCACAAAATGCTTACGTATATAGCATATATTGTTGTCTGAAAAAATCATAGAGATCGGTGGTATACATAGTATATATCTCATACAACCGATTGTTCAGATAAGAAACTTTGCACAATTTCTTCCCCATTTTAACAGCTAGAAGCTTCAAATTTCACCAAATGCTTACGCATATAGCTTATATTGTTGTCTGAAAAAATCATAGAGATCGGTTGTATATATAGTATATATCTCATACAACCGATTGTTCAGATAAGAAACTTTTCGCAATTTCTGCCCCATTCCCTCACTAGGGTAGGCACCTTGTCGTTGGTGTGAGGGCTTAGCCGAACTCCATAGCGCCCGACTATGAGGCGGAGCTGTTTAGGACTGACATCTACGCCGTTTCGCCTCATAGGAGGGCGGCGGGATGTCGGTGACCAAGAACTGCCAACCCCCTAATCCAGGGTGTTATGCGGACCGTGCCTATTGGACGATTTGCAGCCAGGGGATAAATTCGGATGTATTCGAACGGAGCCTTCCCGATACCGGGCCATCTCGGAAAGTAGTTATGGCCTTACCGCAGTAAGGGGCGCTGCTGTGGCGGACGGTTCTTTCCCCGTATATAATACTGGACCGCTGAGCCCGCCTTGTCGGGCAGGTGGTCGTACGACCAAGATGAACAACTCATTACCTGAATGTAATAAGGAGGATGTAAAGAGGAGGACTGAGTCGCAATCCAAGGACGACAAATACGAATTAAGCGATGCGTCGGACTCGGGGAGCGAGAGTAGTGCTGATTCAATGAACTCCGTGTTGGAGAAGCACACAAATGAAAACGGAGTAGAAGAGTGGAGAAGGGTACGGAGCAGAGGAAGTAAAAGAGCTCTCTCGCAGTACCGTGCAGCACTAAGAATTGTACAACGCTTGGGAGCAGTGGTCGACCCAACAGAAGTGGAGATCGAGCGCTTGGAATGGGCCCATGAAGCGGTAGAAGTAGGTCGAAGGCAGTTCAAAAGGTTTGCTGCGAGAAACCCTCGGTTCTGCAACCGGTACGAGGAGGAAGAAGCGTCGAATGGCAGAATGAAGAGGCAACGTTCGGCAGAAGGCGACAAGCCTGCTTTCAAGAGGCAGAAGGGACCCAGTCCTAGAGCCGCGAGGCAGGGCAGTCGCATAGACAAGACAAGTAGGCCCAAAGCTGTAAGACAGATGGGTTCCAATAGCGAGGTAGCAACTACCTCGAAAGCTGCCAGTCAGAGTGAAGTTCCAACTACGGAAGTAGGAGATAAGCCAAAGGAGTTAACGCGAAGACTCCGGTGTTCTCGGAGGTTCCAAAGGGAGATAACACTAAGACTCCTGCTTTTCATGAGAAGATGAGTGATGTGGCAAAGCAGTCACTGACTGTGGCGCTGGTTGATCGTAGCAGTCCGTTCGGACAAATGACTACTGAAAGGTGGAGATCTGTGGAAAGGGAGCTTATTAGCTTAATGCTTAAGATGATGCGGGAACAACCAAGTAAGCCCCTTCCAACCATTGATTCGGGGGGATGGTATAATGGTGTGAAGATGATAGCGTGCAACAACATCGCGAGCTTGCGGTGGCTGGAGGAAGTCGTTCCAAACCTCCAAAGGCAAGGCACGAACGCGCGGTTTGAGGTGGTGGATAAAGCGCAAATCCCCACGGTACCAAAAGTTAAGGTATGGATACCATGCGTAATGAAGTCGGAGGATACACTGCGACTTCTGCAGAATCAGAATCCGAACATACCGACACAGGATTGGATGGTACTTACTGTATCTCGGCCTACCGAGGATGGTCAGTTCTACATCTTCCAAATAAACAAGCAGGCGGAGGATATTTTGTACACGCAGCTTGGCAAAATGTCCTTTGGCACTGGCAAAATTTACATGCGACTCAGGAAAAGAAATCCCGAGGATAAAAATCCTAACACGCTGGAAGTGGGCGAAGTCGAAAAGGACCTCAGAAGCCTAAGGGAAAAAAGACAGGTGGAGGTCCCCGACGTCACCACGAACGTGCTAGAAGAGGACCAACCGCTAAATGGTGCTGTGACTCGCACAGAGGAACACACGGCACAACATTCACGAGGGGCTGAAGGGGGCCTCGAATACTCTAAACCAAAAGGGCAAGAGGAGGACGACGACGTCAAGACGAAGGTGCTGGAGGGGGACAAACAGCCCAATGGTGCTGCGAGTCCTACAGATAAACCTCCAACACAGTAAAGTGGCGTCGAGCGAACTCCTCCTAACCCTTGAGGAGGGTTCGTTTGACGTGGCGCTGATCCAGGAGCCGTGGCTCTCACCGGGAGGAAAGGTTTCTGGACTTAGCGCGCGCGGGCTTGGCGTTTACTACGCACAAACGGAAGGACGGGTGCGAGCTGTAGTAATGGTAAGGAAACAGCTGCATTCATATATGCTGCCTAATTACACCACCGAGGATCTCGTAGCGGTGGCCGTTGAGCAAAAGAATAAGCAGGCATTTATCCTGGCGTCCTGCTACATGGCCCATGCTGCGGAGGTTCCACCGATGGAGTGCAAAAGGCTAGTACAGGAGAAAGGGCGCAAAGGGCGGTTGGTCATAGGCGCAGATGCAAATGCGCACCACAATGCGTGGGGAGGAGCAGATACGAACGAGAGAGGCGAATCTCTATTTTGTTACATCCTGCAAACCAATTTGCAGATAGCCAACAGGGGAAATGTTCCTACATACATTGGTCCAACATCCAGCAATATTCTGGATATTACATTGAGCTCCGAGCGTGATATATCAAGGTATGATTGGACGGTTCTCGATAGACCATCCTTCTCCGACCATGCGTATATAAGCTTCAGCATCCCACTAAAGAGGGTAGAGAAGGAAGGAACCTTTAGAAACCCTAGGGCAACGAATTGGACTAAATTCCAGAAACATGTAGAAACGAAACTGGGACAACCCAAAGAGGTTGCTAATGTAGAGGAACTGGAGGAGTCGAATGAATTCCTAACAAGGACGCTTATGACTGCGTATAACAAAGCTTGCCCTCTAAGAAGATTCAGAGGAAAAGCAAAGCCGCCATGGTGGAGCAATGAGCTGAGTCTTCTAAGAAGACAGGTAAAAGAAATGTTTAAACTCGCAAAGACCGCGGAAAGCGAAGCGTGTCGGGACGAGTACAGGGATCTAGTGAGGATCTACAAGCGTGAAATTACCAGGACGAAGAGAAACTCATGGAAAAGTTTCTGTACGGACATAGAGTGCTCCAGTGAAACAGCACGGTTGATAAAAGTCCTAGCAAAGGGAAACATAGTCCAGGGACTAATAAAGAAAGAGAACGGGGAATGGTCACGTGATAGTGAGGAATCCCTTGAGGTGCTTCTCGATACACATTTCCCATCGGGAGACGGTTTAGAAGAACCAGCAGACATCACTCACACTTCGATCACGGAGCTAGTGGTGCCGGGCTTGGTGACCGATAACAAGATCGAGTGGGCAGTGAAGACGTTTTCTAAGTTTAAATCGCCGGGCCCAGATGGTATATTCCCGGCCATGCTACAAGTCTCAAGTAGGGCGGTCGTGGAATGGCTTAAAATAATATTCGATGGGTGCAAAAGACTGAATCATGTACCGCACTCTTGGAGAACTGCTCGTGTAGCTTTTCTACCAAAGGCGGGGAAGATCGGTCACGTGTATCCCAAAGACTATAGACCCATTAGCTTAACATCATTTCTGCTCAAAACCTTTGAGAGGCTGATAGATGTGTACATAAAGTCCAACGTGGATGAAAAGCTGCTCCCCACAACACAGCATGCGTACACCAAAGGCAAGTCGGTAGACACCGCATTGCATAGGGTGGTAATAAGCATAGAGAAATCCCTGGAATATAAGGAGTATGCTCTAAGAGTCTTCTTGGACATTGCCGGGGCTTTCAATAATGTTGCAAAATGGGCGATTATGGATGGTCTTAATTACATTAAAGTACATCCTGCCTTAATCAGATGGATCGGCTGCATGTTAAATTGCAGAAAGATTACATCACAATGGGGATTGTACGAGGCCACGAAATCAGTGGACAGGGGCACGCCGCAGGGAGGGGTGCAATCACCTCTGCTGTGGACACTGGTCATCAACCAACTGCTCAGGCAATTCGATGAGGGACCCGTAAAACTTACGGCTTACGCTGATGACGTTGCAATTGTCATAAGTGGGAAATGCCTTCCAACGATTAGTTCTTTGATGGATCGGGCGCTTCGGGATATTCATACCTGGGCATCAAATGTCGGGCTGAAAGTCAATGCGGAGAAGACGGATATGGTCTTGTTTACAAAGAGGTACAAGGTCCCAAATTGGACCAGGCCTAAATTAGGAGCGGTGACCTTACAGGAGAAACCTTGCACAAAATATCTAGGAATCATCCTAGACAGTAAGCTGTCATGGAAGCTCAACTTGGAGGAGAGGTTCAAGAAGGCCTCAACGGCACTCTATGCATGTAAAAGAATGCTGGGGTGTACGTGGGGCCTATCGCCCTCTCTTTCTCATTGGGTTTTTACAGCGATTGTAAGCCCTATTCTATACTATGGAGTTCTTGTTTGGTGGAAAGCCACACAAAAAACAACATACCTCAAAAAATTAGAGGGGGTATGCAGACTATCGATGCTTTGCATTACGGGAGCCCTGAAAACAACCCCGACGGCTGCACTGTATGCCATTCTGCACATTCCACCTGTAGACCTGGTAGCAAAGAACAAAGCGTTAACGACCGCAACCAGGCTCGATGCTTCGGGGCAGCTTGAGCGCCGACCATATGGCCATAGTAGTATAGCGTCCTCAGTCACAAGACGAACAGACTACATGATTCCCTACCTGCACTTTGAGGGAGATCTTAAGGCCACAATAGAGGTGGACGGTTGGCGCAAGGGTGCGCAAATGGCGGACGAGGCGATACATGTGTACACCGATGGTTCCAAAATAGTGGAAGGAGTAGGGTCTGCGGTATACTGCGCTGATCCGGAATTAAGCAGATCCTACAGGCTGCCGGATTACTGTAGCGTTTTCCAAGCGGAAATATTAGCCGTAACCAAAGCAGTAGAAACCCTGGAAGAGAATAGCTTAAGCTGCAACCGTGTTAACTTTTATATTGACAGTCAAGCAGCAATTAAGGCAATAATCTCGCATAGCACAGCATCTAAATGCGTGTTAGAGTGTAAGCAGTCTCTGGAGAGAATCGGGACAGGGAGAAGCATACATCTATATTGGGTCCCAGGGCATATGGGAATAGATGGGAATGAAAAAGCGGACGAATTAGCTAAAAAGGGCGCATCCCTTGAAGCTTGCTCCGTAGACGTCCCAATTAGATTGGGCGATATTAAGCGAATGCGAGAGGTGCACATGATCGACCAAGCAGAAAAGGCGTGGGTTCAAGCGCGGGGCTGTAAAGTGTCAAAGATTATGTGTAGGTCTTACAACCTTAGACTAACACAGTTGCTTCTATCATTAAAAAGAGAGGACTGTAGACTCATGACGGGTATTCTGACTGGACACTGCCTTCTGGCGTCACATGCCTTTAAATTAGGCTTGGTCAGTGATAGCAGGTGTAGGAAGTGCGGGTTGGAGGAGGAAACGATCGAGCACGTTCTGTGCTCGTGCCCTGCACTTGCCAGGCTAAGACTCCAGATATTAGGAGTGATACAGCTGTCAGATCTAGAAGCAGCAAGTGGCTTAAGTCCTAGGAAGCTTCTAGTATTTGCCAAGAGGACGGAGTTATTTTATAACATAGGTCCTGGTTTTTGATAGGGTTTTTCAGTTTGGTGGTTAAAACAAACTTCTGGTAACACTACGGACTCAATCAGTCTATGTGAGGTCCTCATGGACCGGCCAGTTCAACCTACCTACCTACCCCATTTTAACAGCTATAAGCTTCAAATTTCACCGATTGCTTACACATATAGCATATATTGTTGTCTGAAAAAATTATAGAGATCGGTTGTATATATAGTATATATCTCATACAACCGATTGTTCACATAAGAAACTTTTCGCAATTTCTACCCCATTTTAACAGCTATAAGCTTCAAATTTCACCGATTGCTTACGTACATAGTATGTATTGTTGTGTCAAAAAATCATAGAGATCGGTGATATATATAATATATATGATGGTATATATAGTATATATATATATAGTATGTATATATTTTTTTTACGATTTCGGCCCCATTTTAACAGCTAGAAGCTTCAAATTTCACCAAATGCTTACGTGTATAGCATATATTGTTGTCTGAAAAAATCATAGAGATCGGTGGTATATTTATTATATACCCCATATAAACTCTAATTTTTGCCTCCTTCTACCGCTAGAAGCTTCAAAATTCATCAAATTTCATCAAGTAGTTACGTTTAAGTCATATATTGTTGAAATACGTGATTCGTAGTCATAGTTTTTACACGCAGACCACAAAAAACCTGAAACTTTGCATCCTCACACAAAGTACCTACCTGTTTTTTATTTTATATTTATCTTTACAATCGTTAAGGTATGTAGATCTGTTCACTATATATTTCTTATCTCATATATCCGATTATTCGGAGATTGCGGACGGGATAAGATTTTTGTTCAGCCCCATTCATGAAAGGTATGAAGTGTTCAGCACAGCCGAAGACAGTCCCGTTCTTACTTGTTTAACTTTAAAATATACAATGATTTCAAATTTAATTCATTTCTTTCAAAAGAAAATTTCACTGTCCTATTTAGTTTAAATGATATGAATTTTTATATGACGCACGGAGGGCGGCTTAAGTGCAGGGCGCTTTAAAACAATGGTCAGCAAACTGTGAAACAACTGTACGCACTAAATTCACACGTATTCTGAAAGGCCCGTCACATAAGTAGTTTTTCATAAATGTAGATGTGTTTAACGCATTCGTATGAATTTAGATTGCACGTCTTTTTATAGAGAACGGCAGTTCTAGCGACACTGGCGCCATCCGACAAGAAAAAGTAGCCATTTTCGAAATTTTGTTGCAAGCAAAGCATTAGAGGAAGAATTCGACATATCCTGTGACTAAGGGTGCTTTCACACTTTGCTAATGAAATTATTTTTCCCACTATTTGGTACTTTTCCCCGTTTTTAAATGGTTTTATTTAGCTTGTTCACAATTCAAAACTGCATGTTAACAAATGAATAGGAGGCAAAATATGTTAGCCAGTATTTTTCTTGTATAGTGGGAATGTTTGTAACAGTACTTCGTGAAATTTTGTATGTGATATATCAGGACGAGTACGATAAGTGGCTTGTAGGGCATAATTTTCGTTTGCCGAGAGAGGACTTGCAGTATAAAGCTTGAAAAATAATAAGGCCCCAGGGTCAGATGGCATACCAGCGGAAGCCATTAAACAAATCGCAAAAATGCACCCCGAGGTTGTGTTAGATATTTAAAATGCAGACCCCTTCAAATAAGCAGGGGGTCTATTACACCTACAGCATGGCTTCAGACACGGAAAATGCATGCCAGGTAGTATTGAAGACGTCCTTACAAGCGCAGAAATATCACATCGTGGTAATACTAAATCCGAGCGAGCTGTGCTCCTTGAAACCTTGACTAGACGTAAGAAACCCTTTCAAAATCCCGAGATTGTCAGACATCCACTTTAAAGCGGCGATTTTAAATAACATGCTACGTACAGCGTGTACCTCAGTGATCGCATCCTTACATATCTAACCTCAGAGGGTCAGTGTGCCATGAAAGTTACATACGGAGCAGAACAGGGACCAATTCCTGGTTCTGATACTCCTAACAAAAAAGCAGATACCGCTAGAAGATATCTTCAAACCCTTCTCCGGGAATAAAACATCACAGAAAGTTTTCAACTATTGATGATTATGGTTAGACTCGCGACTGCCATGTTGGGCGCAACTCAGGGCCGTAGAGAGAAAATCCGGGCCTAGGACTAAACACTTTACGGGCCCCCTATAAAAAATCCACTAATACATTTGATTAATTTGAATTAATGACGTCTCATTCATGAATCATTATTGATGGGTTACATCAACAAAAATGTTTGCCACATCAACTAAACGATTTTTGGACTAAGAGCTGAAAATAAAATTAACACAGAATATTTACTATTTATACAATTTTATTGTAACGTAGAAATAAAAATATCTTTCAACAGCCACATATTGTTTCAAATAATCTTTTCTAGTTACTTCGTAACATTTTAATATATTTCTGATAAATTTAATGATGATTATAAATTTTAATTATTCAATATAGAAGGTTCGGATATCAAAGAGTAGATTTTCTTACTTTTTTTGCTGCAAATTTTTTATAATAATATCAAAATTTAACTGTCCTGCCGGAACGGATTTAACACAAAACGTGGCAAGTCCTGAAACTCGCTCTTGAGATGAACACGATCTATGAAAGTTTTTGATTCATGACAGGACGCTTAAGAAACGTTCTGCACTAGCTACAGTGACAGGTATAGTGCAAAAGATACGTAAAGCAATGGTGACAGAACTTTATCAAAATTTGCTTCGTAAATGTGTTTCAAATGAAATATTTCGCATTCTAAGCTTTGAGACATTGTGTACTTATACACGATGCTTTGAGAAAAGTCCGACTTGTATTTTTCGACAAATTTTGCTGCGCTCGCCCGAATCGTAGTTTCATCCATGTCTTCAAATTGCCACAAAAAGGAAAACGTCTCGCTCAAATTTCTCATAGCTGCAAATCTTTCAGTAATGCCAGTGATTACCGAATCAACGATCATCAGGAATGTATTATTTTTAAAATCCGACCCTGAATGAAACATAATCATCTCATTTAAATTATCTTCAGAACGTCTTTTGGGTTTTCTCCTTCGAATGTCCGGATACTTTGGCGAGATGATCAATTGAATACCAACTGTTTTGCATTCGTTTAAATTTGTTTCCAATTGGTTCCTGATCAACTTCAAATCAGCTAATAAGGCATCTAGATATCGGACCTGAACATCTACGGTGGCGTCTCTAGCTTGGAGGACCACGTTTCTTTCATTAACGGTAGTCAGCATTTTGCACCAAATTGAGGGGATAGCAAGATATATTCGAACTTGTTGATGTACTTGAGAATGCCGGTAACGTCTTCGTATGCTTGCGCAGTCAAATTTGGCTTTTGGCTGAAAGACTATAAAGAGAGCTCGGTACATTTTTTTTTTGAGGATGTCCCATCGTTATGGAGTGCTGCTGAAAATAGTAAAACATTTTTGTACAACTCCGAAGAAAGTAATTGAAGCCGTACAACATTCTGCAGCATCAACACCACATAAATTGAGATTGTGGGTTGCACAAGGCGAGTAATCAGCATTCGAGTTTTTGTCGAGAATGTGACGTAGTTCTCCATTGTAAGCTCCTTTCATATTGGCGCCGTTATCGTGCCATTGTGCACGACAATCTTCAATCAAGTATGGCAAATTAGATCAGCTATTTTCTGACCAGTTTTTGGTTACAATTCACCAAAGCGAAAAACGGTTCTTGAATTGTAAAATTTGTTGCTTTCGAATTGAAATGGAGTTAGCGCAAAATGAACGTAGTCAACGTGATTAGCATCAGGCATAGCATCAACGATAATATCAGTATACTTAGTGCTCACGTGCTTTGCACAAATTTCTATAAACTCATTCTGAATGTCTGGGGAAAGATAGTGAACTTGTAAACATTTGTGCTGCTGTTGTGAAATCCTAACTTCCTCCAAATGATCTCTAAGTATCGGATCATATTGGCTTATGAGATCTTAGATGCCCAAAAAATGTCCATCGTTTCGTTCACCAAGATATATACTTTCGCCTTTGAAAGCTAGGCCTCTTTCACCCAAAAATAAAATAGTGTCAAAAATCTATATATATAAAAAGAAGTGTACATTTTGATTGTCACTCCATAACTCGAGAACGGCTCGAAAGATTGCCATGAAATTTTAGGAAAGATACAGGAAGGAGAGATGATGGTTAGTTGATTTTGAAATCCCAAATAGTTTAGCTATATATATATAAAAAAAAAATTCTGTGTGTGTGTGTGTTCGCTATGGAAACGTATTTCCCACACATCAATCATCACCAAATTTTGGTTGTGGGTTCCTTCGATCAACGGGCAGGTTTTAGGCTAAAAATAATTCCGATATATAAAAGGGGCGTGGCACCTCCCATACAAATGGAATCTTTGGTACTGCATACCTTTGAAGGTATACATGCCAGAACATTGGAATTCAATGAGGAGTTATACGAGGTCAATACCTAACACCACCAAGAAAATGCGGAATTTGGAGAAAGGGGGCGTGGCACCTCCCATACAAATGAAATCTTTGGTACTGCATAACTTTGAAGGTATACATGCCAGAACATTGAAATTCAGTAAGGAGTTATTTGAGGTCAATCCTTAACACCACCAAGGAAATATGGAATTGGGAAAAAGGGGGCGTGGCACCTCCTTTACAAATGGAATATATTATACTGCATATATCTGGATGTCGTAATGGTAGGATAATTAAAATTGGTAAGCAGCTGTGTGACGTTAAGTCCTAAAACCTCCAGTAAAATGTGGAATGGGGAAAAACTATGGCTGCCGTACAAACTTAAGTTATTTTAACACTAAGTTTGACTGCATTGTTGAGTTTAGCTGTTATGCCTTTTGCACGTTTAGTAATCTGCCGCTGTTAAAAAAATTGTTTAGCTTCAGTCTATGTACATCTATCTATATAAATCTTATAAAATAAAGTCGCTAAATGCCATGTATGCATATAACTTCACACACAATTCTCCGATTTTAAAACGGTTTTTTGCATTTGAAAGCTTAGCTACGTGAGATGGTACAGTTAATATAATTTGAAGATATATATTATAGGGGCGTGGCAAATTGCCAAAATGTAGCAAAAAATCATAAAATTTTTGTTTACACAGCTATAACTCATAAACGGATGAATGGATTTCAAAAATTCTACTTTTCAGTAAAACTTTGAAATATTTACCTTCGATCTGCATCAAAAAAAGTACGTGATTCCTTTCTTATATCAGCCAAATTGTTTAAACAAAAGTAACATTTTTATCAAAAAATGTGTATGTGTGTTTGTTCGCTGTGAACTGTCCGCGCCAATTGCTTTTGAGTGAGGCTTGATGCGACACATACATACATACGTACATATATAGCATTCGCTGCGTTATTTAACTTCGGGCGTAGGTTTATAGGTATGTATGGATGCACATCACTACATAGTATAAAACAAAGTCGCTTTTTCTGTCCCTTTGAATGCTTAAACCCTTAAAAATACGCAACGGATTTTGATGCGCTTTTTTTAATATATAAAGAGTGATTGAAGAGGAAGTAACGGATGAACATATTTGACTGAAAATTGGTGGAGGGGTTGCTTAGAACCAGGAGACAGACATAGGCTAATTTTATCCCGTTCTGGATAGGGTATTGAGATCAAAACGTGGACGTGGGTAATCCTGGGATATGTTTGTACAATATGGGTATCGAATGTAAGCTGTTTATGAGTACTCTGATACGGGGTATTTTTCGTACCCGCGTGTAACTAGGGTCTCGAGATAAAAGGAAAACGATGACGCGGGTACACCTAGAATGTGTTTATAGAATATGGATAACGAATGAAAGATGTTGATGAGTGCTTTAGTACAGGGTAGTTTTCATACTTATTTGTGAATAGCGTCTCGAGATTGAGGCCAAAACGTGGACCCGGGTGCCCCTAGAAAGTGTTGATACAATATGGATATCAAATGAAACCAGTTGATTAGTGCTTTAGTATAGAGTAATTTGCATACCCCTGGGTGACTAGGGGCTCGAGATATAGGCCAAACCGTGGGCCTGTGTACCCCTAGACAGAGTTTATACAATATGGATATCAAATGAAAGCTGTTGATGAGTGCTTTAGTAAAGGGTAGTTTTCATATCTATTGGTGACTAGGGTCTCGAGATATAAGCGAAAACGTGGACCCGGTACCCATAGAATGTGTTTATACAATATGCATAACGAATGAAAGCTGTTAATGAGTGCTTTAGTAGAGGGTAATTTGAAACCCCTGGGTGAATAGGGTCTCGAGATATAGGCCAAAACGTGGGCCCGTGTACCCCTAGACCGAGTTTATACAATATGGATATAAAATGAAAGCTGTTGATGAGTGCTTTAGTAAAGGGTAGTTTTCATACCTATTGGTGACTAGGGTCTCGAGATATATGCCAAAACGTGAATCAGGGTAACACTAGGATGTGTTTTTACATTATGGGTATCAAATTGAAGCTGTTGATGTGTGCTTTAGTACAGGGCAGTTTTCATACCTACTGGTGACTATTGTCTTGATATATAGGCCAAAACGTGGACGCGGGCACCACTAGAATGTGTTTATATAATATGGATATCAAATGAAAGCAGTTGATGGGTGAATTAGTATAGGGTAGTTTTCATACCTGCTGGTGACTAGGGTCTCGAGATATAGGCCAAAACGTGGACCCGGGCACCCCTAAGATGTGTTTATACAATATGGATATCAAATGAAAGCTGTTGATGAGTGCTTTAGTACAGGGTAGCTTTCATACCTATTGGTGACTAGGGTCTCGAGATATAGGCCAAAACGTGAACCCGGGTAGCCCTAGAATGTGTTTATACAATATGGATAACAAATGAAAGCTGTTGATGAGTGCTTTAGTACAGGGTAAGTTTCATAACTATTTGTTATTGGTTCTCGAGATATAGGCCAAAACGTGGGCCCGTGTACCCCCAAACAGAGTTTATACAATATGGATAATAAATGAAAGCTGTTGATGAGTGCTGTAGTACAGGGTAAGTTTCATACCTATTTGCGACTAGCGTCTCGACATATATGCCAAAACGTGGATCAGGTAAACACTAGGATGTGTTTTTACATTATGGGTATCAAATTGAAGCTGTTGATGTGTGCTTTAGTACAGGGTAGTTTCCATACCTACTGGTGACTATTATCTCGATATATAGGTCAAAACGAGAACCCGGATACCCCTAGAACATGTGTGTAATATGGATATCAAACGAAAGCAGTTGCTGAGAGCTTTAAAGTAATTTTCATTGTGATACTCGATTTAGTCGTATCAACCTGGCAATACTGATAAATATGCATGCTAAGCCAAAATAAAGACATTAATTAATAATACCCACATACCTATTTACATACGTACTATTCGATTTGCCTGAAATTTGGTACATAAATTTGCCTATATTAGTATTTACGATCCTTTTTTCCGGGAAGTAGACCAGAGACGGACTGGGACTGAGACTCGGAGTGGGACTGGGACTCGGAATGCGACTGGAACAAACTGGACTTGGACTGGCAATAAATGATGAAGAACAATGAGAAGAAGTTGAGATAAGAGAAAAGAGGGAAGGAGAAGGAGACTGAGAAAGAGATAGAGTGAGACGGAGATAGATGAAGCGAAAAAGACTGAGGGAGGAGTGAATAAAAGGATTAAGAAAAAGTGAAGAGGGGGAGGGCAGAGTTAGACGGAAAAAGCTTTTTAAAATGTATGCAGATAGACCAAATTTAGGGCAGAACAATGTCTGCCGGGTCTGCTAGTCTATATATATAAAAAAAAGTGTACATTTTGATTGTCCCTCCATAACTCGAGAACGGCTCGACAGATTGTCATGAAATTTTTAGGAAAGATACAGGAAGGAGATATGATGGTTTGTTGATTTTGAAATCCCAAGTCGGTTTAGCCATATATATATAAAAATCAAATTCTGTGTGTGTGTGTTCGCTATGGAAACGTATTTCCCACACATCAATCATCACCAAATTTCGGTTATGGGTTCCTTCGATCAACGGGAAGGTTTCAGGCTAAAAATAATTTCGATATATAAAAGGGGCGTGGCACCTCCCATACAAATGGAATCTTTGGTATTACATACCTTTCAAGGAATACATGCCAGAACATTGAAATTCAATGAGGAGTTATATGAGGTCAATCCCTAACACCACCAAGAAAATGCGGAATTTGGAGAAAGGGGGCGTGGCACCTCCCATACAAATGCAATCTTTAGTAATGCATAACTTTGAAGGTATACATGCCAGAACATTGAAATTCAGTAAGGAGTTATATGAGGTCAATCCCTAACACCACCAAGAAAAGGCGGAATTGGGAAAAAGGGGGCGTGGAAACTCCCATTCAAATGGAATCTTTGGTACTGCATAACTTTAAAGGTATAAATGCCAGAACATTGAAATTCAGTAAGGAGTTATTTGAGGTCAATCCTTAACACCACCAAGGAAATATGGAATTGGGAAAAAGGGGGCGTGGCACCTCCTTTACAAATGGAATATATTATACTGCATATATCTGGATGTCGTAATGGTAGGATAATTAAAATTGGTAAGGAGCTATGTGACGTTAAGTCCTAAAACCTCCAGTAAAATGTGGAATGGGGAAAAACTATGGCTGCCGTACAAACTTAAGTTATTTTAACACTAAGTTTGACTGCATTGTTGAGTTTAGCTGTTATGCCTTTTGCACGTTTAGTAATCTGCCGCTGTTAAAAAAATTGTTTAGCTTCAGTCTATGTACATCTATCTATATAAATCTTATAAAATAAAGTCGCTAAATGCCATGTATGCATATAACTTCACACACAATTCTCCGATTTTAAAACGGTTTTTTGCATTTGAAAGCTTAGCTACGTGAGATGGTACAGTTAATATAATTTGAAGATATATATTATAGGGGCGTGGCAAATTGCCAAAATGTAGCAAAAAATCATAAAATTTTTGTTTACACAGCTATAACTCATAAACGGATGAATGGATTTCAAAAATTCTACTTTTCAGTAAAACTTTGAAATATTTACCTTCGATCTGCATCAAAAAAAGTACGTGATTCCTTTCTTATATCAGCCAAATTGTTTAAACAAAAGTAACATTTTTATCAAAAAATGTGTATGTGTGTTTGTTCGCTATGAACTGTCCGCGCCAATTGCTTTTGAGTGAGGCTTGATGCGACACATACATACATACGTACATATATAGCATTCGCTGCGTTATTTAACTTCGGGCGTAGGTTTATAGGTATGTATGGATGCACATCACTACATAGTATAAAACAAAGTCGCTTTTTCTGTCCCTTTGAATGCTTAAACCTTTAAAAATACGCAACGGATTTTGATGCGCTTTTTTTAATAGATAAAGAGTGATTGAAGAGGAAGTAACGGATGAACATATTTGACTGAAAATTGGTGGAGGGGTTGCTTAGAACCAGGAGACAGACATAGGCTAATTTTATCCCGTTCTGGATAGGGTATTGAGATCAAAACGTGGACGTGGGTAATCCTGGGATATGTTTGTACAATATGGGTATCGAATGTAAGCTGTTTATGAGTACTCTGATACGGGGTATTTTTCGTACCCGCGTGTAACTAGGGTCTCGAGATATAAGCGAAAACGTGGACGCGGGTACACCTAGAATGTGTTTATAGAATATGGATAACGAATGAAAGCTGTTGTTGAGTGCTTTAGTACAGGGTAGTTTTCATACTTATTTGTGACTAGCGTCTCGAGATTGAGGCCAAAACGTGGACCCGGGTGCCCCTAGAAAGTGTTGATACAATATGGATATCAAATGAAACCAGTTGATTAGTGCTTTAGTATAGAGTAATTTGCATACCCCTGGGTGACTAGGGGCTCGAGATATAGGCCAAACCGTGGGCCTGTGTACCCCTAGACAGAGTTTATACAATATGGATATCAAATGAAAGCTGTTGATGAGTGCTTTAGTAAAGGGTAGTTTTCATATCTATTGGTGACTAGGGTCTCGAGATATAGGCGAAAACGTGGACCCGGTACCCATAGAATGTGTTTATACAATATGCATAACGAATGAAAGCTGTTAATGAGTGCTTTAGTAGAGGGTAATTTGAAACCCCTGGGTGAATAGGGTCTCGAGATATAGGCCAAAACGTGGGCCCGTGTACCCCTAGACCGAGTTTATACAATATGGATATAAAATGAAATCTGTTGATGAGTGCTTTAGTAAAGGGTAGTTTTCATACCTATTGGTGACTAGGGTCTCGAGATATATGCCAAAACGTGAATCAGGGTAACACTAGGATGTGTTTTTACATTATGGGTATCAAATTGAAGCTGTTGATGTGTGCTTTAGTACAGGGCAGTTTTCATACCTACTGGTGACTATTGTTTTGATATATAGGCCAAAACGTGGACCCGGGCACCACTAGAATGTGTTTATATAATATGGATATCAAATGAAAGCAGTTGATGGGTGAATTAGTATAGGGTAGTTTTCATACCTGCTGGTGACTAGGGTCTCGAGATATAGGCCAAAACGTGGACCCGGGCACCCCTAAGATGTGTTTATACAATATGGATATCAAATGAAAGCTGTTGATGAGTGCTTTAGTGCAGGGTAGCTTTCATACCTATTGGTGACTAGGGTCTCGAGATATAGGCCAAAACGTGAACCCGGGTAGCCCTAGAATGTGTTTATACAATATGGATAACAAATGAAAGCTGTTGATGAGTGCTTTAGTACAGGGTAAGTTTCATAACTATTTGTTATTGGTTCTCGAGATATAGGCCAAAACGTGGGCCCGTGTACCCCTAAACAGAGTTTATACAATATGGATAATAAATGAAAGCTGTTGATGAGTGCTGTAGTACAGGGTAAGTTTCATACCTATTTGCGACTAGCGTCTCGACATATATGCCAAAACGTGGATCAGGTAAACACTAGGATGTGTTTTTACATTATGGGTATCAAATTGAAGCTGTTGATGTGTGCTTTAGTACAGGGTAGTTTCCATACCTACTGGTGACTATTATCTCGATATATAGGTCAAAACGAGAACCCGGATACCCCTAGAATATGTGTGTAATATGGATATCAAACGAAAGCTGTTGCTGAGAGCTTTAAAGTAATTTTCATTGTGATACTCGATTTAGTCGCATCAACCTGGCAATACTGATAAATATGCATGCTAAGCCAAAATAAAGACATTAATTAATAATACCCACATACCTATTTACATACGTACTATTCGATTTGCCTGAAATTTGGTACATAAATTTGCCTATATTAGTATTTACGATCCTTTTTTCCGGGAAGTAGACCAGAGACGGACTGGGACTGAGACTCGGAGTGGGACTGGGACTCGGAATGCGACTGGAACAAACTGGACTTGGACTGGCAATAAATGATGAAGAAGAATGAGAAGAATTTGAGATAAGAGAAAAGAGGGAAGGAGAAGGAGACTGAGAAAGAGATAGAGTGAGACGGAGATAGATGAAGCGAAAAAGACGGAGGGAGGAGTGAATAAAAGGATTAAGAAAAAGTGAAGAGGGGGAGGGCAGAGTTAGACGGAAAAAGCTTTTTAAAATGTATGCAGATAGACCAAATTTAGGGCAGAACAATGTCTGCCGGGTCTGCTAGTCTATATATATAAAAAAAAGTGTACATTTTGATTGTCACTCCATAACTCGGGAACGGCTCGACAGATTGTCATGAAATTTTTAGGAAAGATACAGGAAGGAGATATGATGGTTTGTTGATTTTGAAATCCCAAGTCGGTTTAGCCATATATATATATAAATCAAATTCTGTGTGTGTGTGTTCGCTATGGAAACGTATTTCCCACACATCAATCATCACCAAATTTCGGTTATGGGTTCCTTCGATCAACGGGAAGGTTTCAGGCTAAAAATAATTTCGATATATAAAAGGGGTGTGGCACCTCCCATACAAATGGAATCTTTGGTATTACATACCTTTCAAGGAATACATGCCAGAACATTGAAATTCAATGAGGAGTTATATGAGGTCAATCCCTAACACCACCAAGAAAATGCGGAATTTGGAGAAAGGGGGCGTGGCACCTCCCATACAAATGGAATCTTTAGTAATGCATAACTTTGAAGGTATACATGCCAGAACATTGAAATTCAGTAAGGAGTTATATGAGGTCAATCCCTAACACCACCAAGAAAAGGCGGAATTTGGAAAAAGGGGGCGTGGAACCTCCCATTCAAATTAAATCTTTGGTACTGCATAACTTTGAAGGTATACATGCCAGAACATTGAAATTTAGTAAGGAGTTATATGGGGTCAATCCCTAACACCACCGCGAATTGGGAAAAAGAGGGTGTGGCACCTCCCATACAAATGGAATATATTATACTGCATATATCTGGATGTCGAAATGGTAGGATAATTAAAATTGGTAAGGAGCTATGTGACGTTAAGTCCTAAAACCTCCAGTAAAATGCGGAATGGGGAAAAACTATGGATGCCGTACAAACTTAAATTATTTTAACACCTAAAGTTTGACTGCATTGTTAGGTTTAGCTGTTATGCCCTTTGGAAGTTTAGTAATCTGCCGGTGTTAAAAAAATTGTTTAGCTTCAGTCTATCGACATCTTCTATAAAAATCAAATTCTGTGTGTGTGTTCCCTATGAAAACGTGATTGCTATACTTCGATCATCACCAAATTTTGGCTCGAGGTTCCCTCATTCAAGACGAAACCTTTTCATATTTCAGAATTAAGAATTTTAAATTTAAACGTTTTTGTTTTTTGGCTACGCGAAAGAACTATCTTAGCTCCCAAAGATGATCATGTTAACAAAATCAATGACCGCTTTCAAAATCAATTTCCTGGTGAAGTGACGACATATAAATCGATCGACACAGTTACAGATGAAGATGAAATTGTGAATTATCCAAATGAATTTCTATACTCCTTAGAACCAAAAGGAATGCCTGCGCATATATCAACTTTGAAAATTGGCTCACCAGTCATGCTTCTTCGGAAAGTAATCAAAGCAACAATCATCAGCGGTAAAAGCAATACAATAATATAAAATAAGATACAATAAGATACAAGAATAAAATGTTTTAACAGAAAATTTCACCAAATATTCGTACAACATTCAATTCAATTTACAGAACAATAAATTAAATTATCAACAAACAAACCAGAAAAAATAACGCAACATCCGTTCGATCTCGGGCGTTAAAACGTGCGCCTGGTAAAAATAGTTCAATATAAAATTTCTTTCCACTTTTGAGTTTCAGTGATTAGCTGGTCATTGATAAGTGTATCAATTGATCTTGAGTATTTTCGTGTAATGGAAGTTTATCGTATAGCTGCTTCCATACCTGGAATTTCGCAGAACAAATTTTAGATCGATTTAAAGTATTGGTGCTTAATAGACGACATGGTAGGAAATAAAAAGCATTGCTACTGGCACTCCACACTAACCAGTCACGCTCCACTTTCTCTCCATTTGGCAAGATTCTGATTAACAACGAGGTAGAATATGGCTCGTCATGACAATCACATGGAAAAACAAGTAAGGAAGGCTAAGTTCGGGTGTAACCGAACATTACATACTCAGTTGAGAGCTGTGGAGACAAAGTAAGGGAAAATCGCCATGTTGTAAAAAGAACCTAGGGTAACCCTGGAATGTGTTTGTATGACGTTTGTATCAAATGGAAGGTATTAAAGAGTATTTTAAGAGTAAGTGGGCCATAGTTCTATAGATGGACCCCATTTAGGGATATCGCCATAAAGGTGGACCAGGCCTGACTCTATAATTTATTTGTACGATATGGGTATGAAATGAAATGTGTTAATGATAATTTTAAAAGGGAGTGGGCCTAAGTTCTATAGGTGGACGCCTTTTCGAGATATCGCCATAAAGGTGGACCAGGGGTGACTCTAGAATTTGTTTGTACTATATGGGTATCAAATGAAAGGTGTTAATGAGTACTTTAAAAGGGAGTGGGCCTTAGTTCTATAGGTGGATGCATTTTCGGGATATCGCCATAAACGTGGACCAGGGGTGACTCTAGAATGCGTTTGTACAATATGGGTATCAAATGAAAGGTGCTAATGAGTATTTTAAAAGGGCGTGGGCCTTAGTTCTATGGGTGGACGCCTTTTCGGGATATCGCCATAAACGTGGACCAGGGGTGACCCTAGAATGCGTTTGTACAATATGGTTATCAAATGAAAGATGTTAATGAGTATTTTAAAAGGGCTTGGACCTTAGTTCTGTAGGTGGACGCCTTTTCGAGATATCGCCATAAAGGTGGACCAGGGGTGACCCTAGAATTTGTTTGTACGATATGGGTATCAAATGAAGGCTTGGGCCTTAGTTCTATAGGTGGACGCCTTTTCGAGATATCGCCATAAAGGTGGACCAGGGGTGACTCTGGAATTTGTTTGTACGATATGGGTATCAAATGAAAGGTGTTAATGAGTATTTTAAAAGGGAGTGGGCCTTAGTTCTATAGGTGGACGCCTTTTCAAGATATCGCCATAAAGGTGGACCAGGGGTGACTCTAGAATTTGTTTGTACGATATGGGTATAAAATTAAAGGTATTAATGAGGGTTTTAAAATGGAGTGGCCCTTAGTTGTATATGTGAAGGCGTTTTCGAAATATCGACCAAAATGTGGACCAGGGTGATCCAGAACATCATCTGTCGGGTACCGCTAATTTATTTATATATGTAATATCACGAACAGTATTCCTTCCAAGATTTCAAGGGCTTTTGATTTCGCCCTGCAAAACTTTTTCATTTTCTTCTACTTAATATGGTAGGTGTCACACCCATTTTACCAAGTTTTTTTCTAAAGTTATATTTTGCGTCAATAGACCAATACAATTACCATGTTTCATCCCTTTTTTTATATTTGGTATATAATTATGGCATTTTTTTTTCATTTTTCGTAATTTTCGATATCGAAAAAGTGGGCGTGATCATAGTCGTATTTCGGCCATTTTTTACACCAATACAAAGTGAATTCAAATAAGTACGTGAACTGAGTTTAGTAAAGATATATCGATTTTTGCTCAAGTTATAGTGTTAACGGCCGAGCGGAAGGACAGACGGTTGACTGTGCATAAAAACTGGGCGTGGCTTCAACCGATTTCGCCCTTTTTCACAGAAAACAGTTATCGTCCTATAATCTAAGCCTCTACCAAATTTCACAAGGATTGGTAAATTTTTGTTCGACTTATGGCATTAAAAGTATCCTAGACAAATTAAATGAAAAAGGGCGGAGCCACGCCCATTTTGAAATTTTTTTTCGATACTGATGATTTTAATATATGGAAGTCTATATCTATCTCGATTCCTTTATACCTGTAAAACCAACCGTTATCCAATCAAAGTTAATATACTCTGTGAGCTCTGCTCAACTGAGTATAATAACAGGACACTTTTGATGACTTCGACGAATTATTTCGTTGACTTCTTCAGATCGCAAAAACTCATTATTCACGGTACCGATATCAAAGTCGGGTAAATAATCTGGACTTTGATACAAATTTGGTGGTATTGTTGGAAGACTTTTTGAAGATGAACCTTCATCAGTGTCACCACGAAAACCTTCGATTTCGGATTCATGTAAACATATATTTTTGCATGATTATTGTCTCCTTAATGTTTCAAAAAATCATTACAAATATTCGTTGCTTTTGAAATTCGGCTTAAAATTTGCATATGGAACAACTAAAGACTCTTCTGAATTAAAAAAAAAGGACGTGTGGCACTCGGGGACTGCCGCGGTAAAGCTATTGCATATTATCAACTTATGTAATTATAATATTTATGCAACATTTTGTTTTCTTTGATATTAATTCAAGTTTTGTCTTTGATATTAATTCAAGTTAACCTTTTTAAGCGTGGTGACCGATAAGAAAACAAATTTTTTACTTTTATTGAATAAATGAGAAGTTAATATTTAACTTTCACTTTAACTTTCACTTTAACTTTAACATTCAGTTTAAATTTAACTTTATTTTTAACTTTAACTTTAACTTTAACATTCACTTTAACTTTAACTTTAATTTTAACTTTAACTTTAACTTTAACTGTAACTTTAACTTTAAATTTAACTATAACTTTAACTTTAACCTTAACTTTAACTTTAACTTTAATTTGACTTTAACTTTAACTTTAACCTTAACTTTAACTTTAACTTTAAATTTGACTTTAACTTTAACTTTCATTTTAACTTTAACTTTAACTTTAACTTTAACTTTAACTTTATTTTTAACTTTAACTTTCACTTTAACTTTAACTTTAACTTTAACGTTAACTTTAACTTTAACTTTAAATTTAACTTTAACTTTAACTTTAACTTTAACTTTAACTTTAACCTTAACTTTAACTTTAACTTCAACTTTAACTTTATTTTTAACTTTAACATTAACTTTCGCTTTAACTTTAACATTCACTTTAACTTTAACTTTAGCTTTAACTTTAACTTTAGCTTTAACTTTAACTTTAACTTTAACTTTAACTTTAACTTTAACTTTAACTTTAACTTTAACTTTAACTTTAACCTTAACTTTAACTTTAATTTCAACTTTAACTTTAACTTTATTTTTAACTTTAACTTTAACTTTAACATTCACTTTAACTTTAACTTTATCTTTAACTTTAGCTTTAACTTTGACTTTAACTTTAACTTTAACTTTACTTTTCGCTTTAACTTTAACATTCACTTTAACTTTAACTGTAACTTTAACTGTAACTTTAACTTTAACCTTAACTTTAACCTTGACTTTAACTTTAACTTTCACTTTCACTTTAACTTTAACTTTAACTTTATTTTTAACTTTAACATTCGCTTTAACTTTAACATTCACTTTAACTTTAACTTAGCACCTGCTAACAAGCCAACCTAATATAAACGCACGCAAGTCATTTTCTGTCAAAAATTTCTCATGCACATACAACTTGTATGAGAGCAACTCAAATTGAATATGCTGCGTGAAAACCTAACTCGATTTCCAATTTTTGTTCTGCGTGACATTTAGATTTGACGTTTGCACACATGCTTTACATTGTCGCAACGCATGCTTATTTGGGTTAGGGCAAAAAACGCCGGTTGTTTGCGTGCGCTAAAAAAACCCAGTGCGTTTTATTAGGTTGGCTTGTAAGCGACCATATATGTATGTATACGATAAGCAATAGCACAATGGCTACTTCGTGAAAATCAACGACAGCTCTTTTAGTTTGATTTCGATGGTCGTAAGGTGGGTAAGTGTCTCACGCGCGCTTAAAACAGAGTACCAAAGAGTGCGTCTGACACGTGTTCACCGTTCAAGCATTGAAATCAAACTAAATAAATAATTGATTTTGCTTTCGTGCTCGCTACGCGCTCGTGTTTACTAACACATTCTCAATTTGGTTACCGTGTAAATGATAGAGATCCAATTTTATGTATTTGGCCTGTTGCTAACACCGAAACTTTACGAACCTTTTCGAAACTTTTCGAGCCTTTTCGGATCTTTTTTGACAAATATCCGTTACGGTTTTTTTTGATTTAGTCGCGAAGCCCGCGATAAAATCTATGCAATAGCTTAAAAAATGGCTTAGTACCTCTAAACTGCGGGCCCCATGAGAAACCCCGGGGGAATACCTCCATTTTTAAAAGAGTTCGGTTCGATCCGCTTTAATTTTAAAATTAGTAAAAATAATTTTTTACAATTTTTAAACTCAAATCCCCGTCTGTTTTGTCTCGAATCGATCCGCACTCCAACCTTAAAGCATCCGTCGGATACCGTAACGATTTACCTAGAAAGATCACAGAGAAAAAGTGGCGCCCTTGGATTTTTTACCCATCATATGTACATCGACAGAAGGGACTGTATCCTGGAACATTGATGTTAAGTTAGGCGATGCCAAGCTTGATTATATACCTCTACATCCCACCCGATACCCGAGGCCAAGTGACTAATTCTCTGCGTAACACACTAGCGAAAACCTTAACAGTATTGGTGACATAAATGACAGTCGCGAGATCTGGCCTTCCAACTTGGCATCAGACAGCAAGGCAGAGGGGCTTGCGGAACAAATACACCAAACGACGTTCAGTGCGGGAATTGTGATGCTGCCACGTAAGTGACAGGCATCGGCAATGCCTTTAATGGCATTCGATTCTAACTCTAGCATTCGACTATCTGCCCGTACTCCTCTCATTTAACGCCGCACCTCCACTAACTTAAAAAAAACAAATTGAAAAACTATATATAAAGCATATACAAAATGTTCTTTTGGCACCCTCCCTATCTTGCCCATTCTTTCTTTCCACTATTCCCACATATGACGTCTGTCCTTACTCGACCATGATTCAATCAAAAGCTTGGCACGCTTGTACAGCAACTACACACCTTTGCGCACATTGTCAAAAACTGTGCATTAGTGTTAGGAGATGAGAATAGAAAGAAAACTAGAAACTTTGTAATTTGTTTGTGTTGTAGAAAAATAAGTGGCTGAATTATTTAAATGCAGTCATTAATAAAAATAACTAAAGGCGATGTGAAACTAATTATTAATCAAACAATGGCCACCAGGCAGAAAATAATTGCAGTTACTTAATTGCTGCTTCAAATGTTGAATGGTGATTGGAATTTATAATTTGAGTTTGCAGGTAAATGAATTGGCTCAATTGTAAGCAAATATGCCGGTTAGAGTGCTAAAAAATACTTTGGTAAATCTTTAGTGGTCGATTGTTGAAACACGGACAGCAAAGCTTATGAACGATTTTTATACGAAACTTGTGATAACAGAAACGATGTAAAATACCAACCTTAAAGATCATTGGACTGGACCATCGATTAAGAGCTCACATAGCTGTTGTACTCTGAAACGCCTATACAATTTTTCATTCACGAAATATACATTCTACAGACCACTTACTTTTTAGGGAATTTAAATCGTTTTCCACCTTCCAACGGATGGGGGTCGTCCCCTTCCTCTGCTTCGGAATTCAGGTTCCGATAAGAATACTTTTTTAAGCGAAGTATCATCATTAATTGGCATAACATGGCCTTGCCGGCGTTCCCGTCGTGTTTTAATCAGCACTATGTTGGTTTCCCAAACTAAACCTAGCCGTCTTATCATATTGTAACGATTTTTACATGCAAATCCTCTTATTTGCCCTTTTTCTAGGATCGTATAGCTAAACTGTTGAATAAATAACTCCAATATTGAATAACGGAAAAATGGCCTTTATTAAAATACTTCCAATAACACTCAAACTGTGCAACGAATAGCTTAATAACCAAACTGATATCTTAAAGGAAACTGACTTTCAAAACAATAGTGCTATTGCTCGCTAGATATCGTCTTACTCGTAACTGCTTGACAATTCAAATCAAACTGAATTACTTCTTACTCGCCTGCACCGCTTTTATAGTTTACGCTGCATACTTCTAGGATCTTCGATTTCCAGAACTTACTAGTTATTTTCGCTACAAAATCGCCAGCCACAACTACGTGCACAAATTATTGCTCTGTCTTGTGACAACTCAGATAAGATACATGCATGTGTCTGTGCATTTCCGCTCCGCTGCTCGTATACGTACAGATGTGTAGAAGCAATTATTTATTCGTTTATGTAGATTCATAATGATTGAATTATTGATGTGAATGTTTGCAGTTTACAGTCTCTCGCGTATACATAGGCGCATAAGTAAATGCATCTGTGTGTGACATCTCTTTCGGCTGCCTTATATATGTGTATACATGATTTGATTATTGACGTAAATACTGCTTGGCATGGCCTTAGCATCGCCTTAGTGATGGTATAGGTTAGTGATGCTAATATCCGTGACACTGCCCTCCACCTAAGTCTGATCGTCCCGATCAGACAAATCTCTGGGTCTAAACGCTGCTAATCTCTCCAAATGAACCACTTTCATTTTGGTTCGTGGTTTGGTAGTGGTTTGTATGCGGTACACTAAATCGTTGATCCGTTTTACAACGTTGTTTGGGCCTTCCCAGTTACACTGCAATTTCGGGGACAAACCTTTTTTTCGTTGTGGGTTGTATAGCAGCACCAAATCTCCTTCCTGAAACCCTTCCGAATTAATTGCTTTATCGTACCTCGCTTTCATCTTGTCACTCATAATCTTTGCTCGTTGCCTTACCAGATCGTGTATCTCTCTCAGCTCTTCTTCTAAGACATCAGTGGATTTCTTGACATTCCTCTCCGCATCGGCATCTATCCCATACTTCAAATCAGCTGGCAGTCGAAAGTCATTGCCAAAAATTACCTTTGCGGGAGTTTGGCCCGTTGTGTCATGTACTGCCGATCGGTAGGCCATCAAGAATAATGATATGTGTGTATCCCAGTCCTTATGGTACTTGTCGACTACTTTCCTTAAATGCTCCTCCAATGTTCTATTGAAACGTTCCACCATACCATCGGACTGAGGATGCAATGCAGTTGTCCGTGTTTTTCGAATGCCCAACTTCTTGCACAGTTCTTGGAACACAGCTGATTCAAAATTCCTGCCTTGGTCAGAATGTAACTCCATTGGTACACCATACCTTGAAACCCATTCGATTTTAACCACTTCTGCTACTGTTTATGCTTCTTGGTTTGGGATTGGGTATACCTCTGGCCATTTACTGAAATAATCCATAACCACCAGTACGTATTTGTTTCCGCGGTTGCTAGTAGGAAATGGACCTGCGACATCCATGGCGATCCTTTCAAATGGTGCACCTGAAATATACTGCTTCATCTGGCCACGACTTCGGGTTTTGGGCCCTTTCGCTCTGTTGCATACCTCGCAATTGGCAATCCACTCGGTGACCGACTGACGGCAACCAACCCAATAGAATCTCTGCTTAATTTTCTCGAGTGTCTTCGTGATTCCAAGATGGCCTCCACTTGGACCATTGTGCAACTCGCTGAGCACGTCAGGAATCCTCTTTCTTGGAACAACCATAAGTTTCTTCTTGCTTTGACCATCCTCACTCTCCCATACTCGATGCAAGCAACCGCATATCAATTCCAAACTGTTCCACTGTGCCCAATATGACTTCGCAATGGGACTCTCTGCTGACATATCCTCTCTGCTTGGTCTTTCGTTTCGTTCGAGCCCTTGCATAACATGTGACAGATCTGTATCTTCTAGCTGACACTTTCTTAGTTGTTCCTTGTCCCATTCATCCGTACACGTTATAGTCATTAGCCGGACATCTATAATGTCTTCTTTAGCCTCGGCCTTTGAACAGTGCTTGCATTCCAAACTACATGGCCTTCGTGACATTGCATCGGCATTTCCATGGGTACTACCTTTTCGATGCTCAATGGAAAAGTCATCTTTGAAGTCGCTCGATCCACCGTGCCAATTGTCCTTCCGGATTACGGAACTGCAGAAGCCATTTCAATGCTGCGTGATCTGTCCTGACATGGAATCGCTGGCCGTAGAGGTATTTGTGAAAATGTTTAATGCACTCTACCAATGCCAACAGCTCTCTCCGCGTAACACAGTAGTTCCTCTCTGGTTTTCCAATTGAACGGCTGTAATATGCAACTACCTTCTCCTGTCCATCGACCAGTTGTGATAAAACGCCTCCTATAGCATATCCACTTGCATCTGTATCTAGAATAAATGTTGCTCCTGGAATCGGATATGCTAACATTGGGGCAGTGCACAAACGCTCCTTCAATGTTTGGAAAGCCACTTATTGCTCCTTCTTCCATTCAAAAGCTTTGTTTTTTCTTGTAAGCTCATGGAGGCTATGGGCTACGCTGGAAAAATTTGGTACAAATCGGCGGTAATATGTGCACAGCCCAAGAAAACTTCTCAATTCATGTAGGTTCTGTGGTCTTGGCCAATCCTGTACAGCCTCTATTTTTTCGTTCGCAGTGCAGATGCCCTCTGTCGTTACCTTGTGACCAAAATAATTGACTTCCTTTTTAAACAGCGCACACTTTTTGGGACTTAACTTCAGACCAGCGCCAGCTATTCTCTGGAAAACTTCCTCCAAGTTCTTAAGATGTTCATCAAAGTTCTTGCCCAATACGATGATGTCGTCCAGGTACACCAAGCATGTTTTCCAATGTAGTCCTTTCAGTACCTGGTCCATGAGTCTCTCAAAAGTAGCTGGTGCATTACAAAGTCCAAAAGGCATCACTGTAAATTGCCAAAGACCATCACCGACACTGAAGGCTGTTTTCTCTTTATCTTCCTCCTTCACCTCCACTTGCCAGTAGCCGCTTTTCAAGTCCAGCGTGGAAAACCATTTCGTACCAGATAGCGAGTCCAGAGTGTCGTCAATTCTTGGCAATGGGTAGCTATCCTTTTTCGTTACGTCATTCAACTTCCGGTAGTCCACGCAAAACCTCATTTTTCCATCCTTCTTTTTTACAAGTACTACCGGTGAGCTCCATGGACTAGCTGATGGTTCGATGACGCCGCTGTCGTTCATTTCTTGAATGATTTGACTCACAACTTCCTGCTTCGCCAGTGGAACACTACGTGGAGCTTGACGGATCGGTCTCGCATCTCCAGTGTCAATTTGATGTTTCACAACGTTGGTGCGGCCTGGTTTAGAATCATCCTGGTCAAATATGTTCGCGTACTTTAGGAGCAGTTGTTTTGCCTTACTCTGATATGCTTCCTCTAGCCCCTGCATCCATGCCGTGATGTCATTTGAAAGATCAGTATTACTAGCTGAAACGTGTTCCTGGAGCTGTTCACAGTTAATAACCACTTCAGCCTCTTGGCATCTTCCCAAAATAGCTCCTTTAGTCAGTTTGAGTGGTGACTTGAACTCATTGAGTACTCTTACCGGAATACGTCCATCTTGTTTTGTCATAGCCAGGGTTTTTCCTACAAGTATGTTTAGTGCTGATTTGTTTGCTGCTTCGACAACCCACAATTTGTTTGTCCCACAATCTCCATCAACCTTTGCCCAGATGACTGCTTCGGATTTTGGTGGTATTTGCTGACTCTCTTCCACCAGCACTCGTTTACTGCTGTAGCCTCTCTCGTAGCCGAAATTAAGTGGTACATCCATGTTTTTATATCGCATCGTTTTGCTTTGCATGTCGATCTTGATGCCCTGGTCGATTAAGAAGTCCACTCCAATTATGATTTCATCAACAATTTCTGCCACTATAAAATTGTGTACTACCATGACGTTCCCAATTGCGACTTCACATTCTACTTCTCCATTTACCTGGGTGTCCTCTCCCGTGGCTGTACGTAATCTTGCTCCAAGCAATGGTCTTATCTTTTTGTTGACTAAATCCGCTCGAATGATGGAATGAGATGCACCCGTATCTACAGTCAATAACCGTTCCTTTCCGTCCACATGTCCTCCAACAGTAAGGTTGCTCGATCTTCTTCCAATCTGCGAGATAGAGATTATGGGGCATTCAATTGCGGGAGCCAGCTGTCGCCCCTTGCGGCTGACTCGATTTAGTTTAACGATTGAGTGGTCTTGGATATTTGCTCATCACCTTCTGCTCTGCGTTTACGACCACCCACATTGTTGGAGCTATTGGGACCGCTGCTGCAATGTCGTGCAATATGACCTGGGTTGCCGCACTTGAAACATTTAATAACTCCGGCATTTTTCTGTTGTGATCCCTTCAGTGCTTCCAAAATAGTGTCTACCCAATCTGGTCTTTCCACTTCTACACGATGAGCTTTGTATGCTGGTTTACTCAATAGTGAGGCCGTTTCCTGAGTCAATGCATGTGATACCGTTTCAGAAAATGTCAGCTTTGGGTTTGCGTATGTAGCTCGCTTCGTTTCCACGTCCCGTATGCCATTTATGAAACTCTGGATTTTTACCCTTTCAGTGTATTCCACGGGTGCGTCCGCATTTGCAAGATGAGCCAATCTTTCAATATCTGAAGAAAGCTCCTGCAATGTCTCATTTGCTTTTTGGTAGCGGTTTTGCAACTCAATTTGGAATATCTGTTTCCTATGCTCGCTTCCATAACGTCGTTTTACAGCAGCCATCAATGCTTCATAATTGTTCCGCTCTCCTTCGGGAATCGTCTGTAGAATTTCCGCTGCTGGCCCCTTCAATGCCACGAATAGTGCAGCAACTTTATCTTCCGCATTCCAGTTGTTCACTGCTGCGGTCTTCTCAAACTGTAGCTTAAAGACCTGGAAAGGAACAGAACTGTCAAAGGATGGTGTTTTTACCTTTGTATTGCTTGCTGAAACAGCTGGGCGGTTTAATTGCAACTCTTGTATACGACCTCTCAAAGCATCCACCTCGGCTTCGATTTTTTCCTCAAACTGCGTTATTTTCTCGTCCATACGTGCTTCGAGTTTTGATGATATACGCGCCTCTTGTGCTTCGAGTTGTACTGTTATGCGTGCCTCTTGTGCTTTCAGTTGTGTCTCCATTTTTGATCTAATCTGTGTCGACATTTCTGCCATACGCGTTTCTTGTGCTTCAATCTTGGATGTTATGCGTGTCTCCTGCGATTCCAGCTGAGATGACATGTTGGTGGATATTTGTGATGACATTTCTGTTATACGTGCCTCTTGCGCTTCCATCTTGGATGTTACTGTCGATGTTTGAGCAGTTATTGCAGCCAATATCATGTTCAAGTCTGTGCTGGTAACCGTCTGCGATGTTTCGTTTTTCTCTTCTATTTTTGATGTTGTTTCGTCCCCATCAGGATAAAAGACAAACTCGTCCACATCAATTCCTTGCGACTCCATTACCTCTCGTAGCCGTGCTTGAAGTTCGATCTTATTGCCGGTTGTATTTAATCCACGGTTCTCCAACTCCTTTTTCAGTTGCTGGATCTTCAATTCACTGAACTTTGCCATGCCCAAGTTGCATTCCCAATCTTCGGAATTTATTCAACAATTCCTCTTCTGACACCACTTGTAACGATTTTTACTTGCAAATCCTCTTATTTGCCCTTTTTCTAGGATCGTATCGCTAAACTGTTGAATAAATAACTCCAATATTGAATAACGGAAAAATGGCCTTTATTAAAATACTTCCAATAACACTCAAACTGTGCAACGAATAGCTTAATAACCAAACTGATATCTTAAAGGAAACTGACTTTCAAAATAATAGTGCTATTGCTCGCTAGATATCGTCTTACTCGTAACTGCTTGACAATTCAAATCAAACTGAATTACTTTTTACTCGCCTGCACCGCTTTTATAGTTTACGCTGCATACTTCTAGGCTCTTCGATTTCCAGAACTTACTAGTTATTTTCGCTACAAAATCGCCAGCCACAACTACGTGCACAAATTATTGCTCTGTCTTGTGACAACTCAGATAAGATACATGCATGTGTCTGTGCATTGCCGCTCCGCTGCTCGTATACGTACAGATGTGTAGACGCAATTATTTATTCGTTTATGTAGATTCATAATGATTGAATTATTGATGTGAATGTTTGCAGTTTACAGTCTCTCGGGTATACATAGGCGCATAAGTAAATGCGTCTGTGTGTGACATCTCTTTCGGCTGCTTTATATATGTGTATACATGATTTGATTAATGACGTAAATACTGCTTGGCATGGCCTTAGCATCGCCTTAGTGATGGTATAGGTTAGTGATGCTAATATCCGTGACAATATGTTGTCATTGTCTATAGTGTTAACTACTTTGTACTCTTTACTTTAATTTTTAAAATAATTTTAATTGAGTTTTCGTGTTAACTTAAAATTTGTGAATAACTTCAAAAAAGAAAATTCTAATTAGTTGGAAAATATCTAAACTCAAAAATAAACAAAAATAAATTTTTATACTTAAAATCAAAATAAAAGATTTTTTTAAAATATCAACTTGAATGTTGATATATTGGCGATCCTCCCAACGATCCTGCGCAAATATTTTATTTCATTAATGACTGTAATGATTACGAAAATTTCCATTCGCTAATTTTTAATTAAAATACATTTATTATCTGAATCTATATCTGTCCGTGCTTGTATATATAATACCTCGTGCTTGTGATAAATGATTTTTGAACAAAAAATTTCGCAATTTTAAAGTAACTACTCCGTCATATTTACAACGACTTAAATAGTTGTGCGAAACAGACTAAACGTTTGTATCAGTTTGTTTACTTAAAATCCAATTTGGAAATACATTCGGCATCAACAAAAAACAAAAATTATTTGAGAATCAACACTTGAAAACAGAAACAAAAAATTATGAATTTAGTGATTATAATACGAAGCTATAATTAACTTTAAAAGTATTTCGTTTTGAAAGTGCCTAAAACATTTACTATTGTGAAAATAAGTGAAATTCCATAGACATTCGTAGATGTGACTGTGTGGAAACACCCGAAAACGGAAACCAAATTTTAGCAGATTTGATGAACAAAATAGTTTAACCAATTGTTAAAACTTTTAAAGAAACAATAAAAAAATTAAAAAGTAAAATCATAGTACCATAATTGTAAATCGCACATCGATAAAAAAAAAAAAAATGAAACTTAAATATACTTCAATTAATAAACAATATTTTGTGCAAATTGCATATAACAGTCGCTGTAAATTCTATATACGAAACAAAAACAAAAAATAAGTGCGGACAATCAAATAAAAACATAAAGTACTTATAGCAGAAATTTACTAGTAGACATACTATAAATTTTATGCAACATAAATAAAAATAAAATTTTTCTACGAATCGTTAATTAATAAAGAACTCTAAAAAACAACATACTACGCTTAAAACAATGGTTAAGTTTTCCACTTCACTACAACAAGAGCTATTACAACAATTTTACGCAAAATACACACAAGAACGGATTTAAAGTATAAGACATCACGATGAAAATGATGAGATTTATAAAGAAAACAACAAAGCCATTGCATAAACAGCAACAGCAATGAATTTAATTTTTATCACGTCCAAAAAACGCCATTTATTCCCTCAAAATCTCTAAAATCATCAATCAACTACTTATTAATTTTAATATTTTTTTATTAAATTTAATTTTATGTAAGTATAATTTTTATTTTAATATTAAATTAAAAATTTTTCAATTATAATTTAAATTAAAATTTTAAACCTTTTAAATTTTCAAATTTATTTTAAGATATTTTTATATTTTAACAATTTTAATATAAATTATTTAAATTTATTTTTTTTTTTTATATAAAAATAAATATTTTATTTAAACTGTTAACTCCCTTTCCAAAAAAAATTCTTTAATATTTTCTAATTTTCAAATTTTTCATTTAATTTTTTTTTTTTTTTCATATGGTTCTACGTTCACCAATACGAACCCGTAATTTTACAAATTCGGAAAATCAAAACAACAACTATACAAATAACACAATGACTCACAATATAACTCAAAATTCTAACATTAATACAACACAAAACAACATCTCTAATACAACACAAAATACTTCAACACAAGATAACTTTACAAATTTTCCTTCTACTAAATCTATTAAATTACCACAATTTTGGCAAGATTGTACTGATGCCTGGTTTTTGCTTGTTTAAGGACAATTTGAAATTAACAATATCAATGATGATAATTTAAAATTTCAAAATATTCTAATTACTCTTCAACGAGATACTATATCTAAAATTTTAGATGTTATTAACCCTCCTCCTCTTTTTAATAAATATGATACAATCAAAAAAATTCTATGTGAAAGATTTTCTCTTAGCGAAGAAAAACGATTAGAACAATTGTTTTCAAAAACTGAACTTGGTGATCGTTCACCATCTGAATTATTCAGATTTATGAAATCACTTATAGGTTCTGACTACATAGTTAGTCAAGAATTACTCTTTAAATTGTGGATTCATAAATTACCACAAGAAATACAAATTCATTTGACTTCCAATAATAATCAAAACAGAGATGAAATTATTATTTTAGCTGACAAACTTTTTGATTTAATCAATAAACCTCATTCTTCCAAATCTCCTGTAGTCTCAAGTATAAATAATAATATTTTAGAACAATGCGTTAAAAATTTAACTGAATTAACCACGGCTATTTTTCAAAATTTAAATAAAATTTCTAATGATATTAATCAATTACAAATCCGTTCAAGATCTAAAGATAGAAATAGATCTAAATCTCGAAATTTTTCAGGATCAAGAAATTTTTCAAAACAATCGTAATTTTAATTCACAAACAACTATTTGTTGGTATCACAAAAAATTTAAGAATAACGCTCTCAAATGTATACCCCCATGCAATTTTAATCAAAATCATAATTCAAATTACGAACAAAATTTAAACTGAAACGATCCATTATGACGGTGACGGATAATGGAACTATTATTAAACCTACTCGTCGCCTATTCATATTTGATAAATTAAATAAACTTAATTTTCTTATCGATACCGGCGCAGTTGTATCAGTTATTCCTTTTTCTAAATTTAAAATTTATAAAAGAAATTCGGATCTTACTTTGACTGCAGCAAACGGTTCTTCAATTGAAACTTTCGGTACAAAACTACTTAAAATTGATTTAGGTTTAAGAAGAGATTTTGAATTTCCATTCATTATTGCGAATATTGATACACCAATTTTAGGAGCAAACTTTTTAGAAAAATTCGGAATTATTGTCAATATTAAAAATAAAGAAATAATTGATTCTACTACAAAAATTAAAGTTGCTGGATCTTCTGGATTTTCTGATATTTTCTCACTCAAAATTCCTATTGTCGAAAATAAGTTTTCAAAATTACTTAATGAATTTCCGTCTATTACCTGTGAACCAGATTATACTAAAAAAGTTAAACACCATACGGTTCACAGGATAGAAACAAAAGGTATTTTACCATTTTCGAAACCCAGACGTCTTGATCCAATCAAACTTAAAATTGCTAAAGCTGAATTTGAATTTTTAGTTAAAACGGGTATATGCAGACCCTCAAATTCTCCTATTGCATCTCCACTTCATCTCGTTCCTAAAAAAGAACCAAATGATTGGAGACCTTGCGGAGACTATCGAAGACTTAATTTTATTACTAAACCAGATCGGTATCCTTTACCACATATTCACGATTTAACAATTGATTTAAAAAACAAACAATTTTTTTCCAAAATTGATCTTGTGCGTGCTTACCACCAAATTCCAATGGCAGAAGAAGACATTCATAAAACTGCAATAACTACCCCTTTTGGAATGTTTGAATTCGTAAGAATGCCTTTCGGTTTACGAAACAGTGCTCAAACTTTCCAACGCTTTATTAATGAAGTATTTTCTGATTTCGATTTTGTATTTACATACATTGATGACATTCTTATTGCCAGTGATAATGAAGATCAACATATAAATCATTTAAAATCAGTTTTCAAAAGACTTGAAGAATATAATTTAAATATTAAACCTTCAAAATGTACTCTCGGTGTAAATAAATTAAATTTCTTAAGTTACGAAATTTCTGGCGAAGGTATTAAACCATCTTTAGATAGAATTGAAATCATAACAAATTTTGAAAAACCAATTTTTATAAATAAATTACAAAAATTTTTAGGTATGATAAATTACTATCACAGATATATTAAAATGTTAGCAACAGAACTTAGTCCTCTGCATGAAATGTTAACACATGCAATTAAAAACAAACTCAAACAATTAAATTGGACAAATGAAACCACAACAGCTTTCGAAAATGTTAAAAAACTTTTTGCTAAAAATACTTTACTTACACATTTCGACAAAAATGGTACTTTATCATTAGCAGTAGATGCATCAAATGTTGCTATTGGAGCAGTTCTTCAACAAGAAGATTAGCTAAGAAGAAAATTAACTACAACAGAAACTAAATATTCAACATTTGATCGTGAACTTTTGGCAATTTATAATTCAATTAAACATTTTAAACATTTTCTTGAAGGTAGAACTTTTACAATTTATACTGATCATAAACCTTTAATTCATGTTCTAAATCCTAAGGTAGATAGATCTGCTCGTCAACTACGTCATCTTGAATATATTGCTCAATTTACAAATGATATTCAATATATACGTGGAAAAGACAACATAGTTGCCGACACACTTTCCCGTATTCCAGAAATAAATGCAATTTCAACTCAAGATATAAATTTAGAAACTTTATATAAAGAACAACAAACTGATACATTTTTACAAAAAACCATTTCTGATCAAAATTCTAAAAATAATTTAAAGGAAATTCATATTCCAATTATTAATTTAAATATATGGTGTGATGTTTCTCTACAACCTTTTCGACCTTATGTTCCACATTCTATGAGAAGAATTATATTTGACAAAATTCACTCATTATCTCATCCAAGTATAAGAACAACTAGAAAATTAATTCAAAATAAATATTATTGGCCTAACATGCGTAAAGAGATTAACGATTGGACTTCATCTTGCATCAATTGTCAAAAATCCAAAATTTCAAGACATACTAAATCTCCTATCCAAAAAATTCAAATACCATCAGGCCGTTTTGAACATATTCATATGGATATTGTTGGACCTCTTCCAGTTTCAAATGGAAATTATTATATTTTAACAATTATTGACAGATTTTCACGTTGGCCTGAAGCTTATCCGCTTAAAGATATTTCAACAAATACTATAGTAAAAACTTTTATTCAAAATTATATACCACGATTTGGTATACCATTAAATATTACAGTAGATCAAGGTTCACAATTCACCTCAAAATTTTTTACAGAATTAACTAAACTTTTAGGTTCTCATAAAATTCATACATCTCCTTACCATCCCCAAGCAAATGGCATGATAGAGAGATTTCATCGAACTTTAAAAGCAGCAATTATAGCATCAAACGACTCGGTTCATTGGTCTGACATTTTACCATTCATTCTACTTGGTTTACGAACTTCTATTAAAGAAGATTTAAAATGTTCATCTGCTGAACTTGTTTATGGCCAAACACTTAGAATACCTGGTGAATTAATTATTTCAAATAGTAATAAAGAACATGATTTTTCTAATGACGCTCTTCACAAAATAAGAGAATATTTTTCGCTTGTTCGTTCTAAAGTTTTTCATCATAACAAAGAAAATGTTTTCGTTCCCAAACAATTAGAAAATTGTGAGTATGTTTTTGTTAAATTTCTTCGTAAATCTAATTTAGAATCACCTTATGAAGGACCTTTTAAAGTTATATCTAAGAAACATAAAACATTTACAATTCAATACAATAATACTATTAAAAATATTTCAATTGATTTACTTAAACCAGCAAACATACTTATTAACACTAATTTAAATACAAATACATTAAACAACAAAAAACAAAAAAAGGTTACATTTAATATTAATTAATAATTTGTTTGTTTCAAATTTTCTTGGAGGGGGAGTAAATATAGTGTTAACTACTTTGTACTCTTTACTTTAATTTTTAAAATAATTTTAATTGAGTTTTCGTGTTAACTTAAAATTTGTGAATAACTTCAAAAAAGAAAATTCTAATTAGTTGGAAAATATCTAAACTCAAAAATAAACAAAAATAAATTTTTATACTTAAAATCAAAATAAAAGATTTTTTTAAAATATCAACTTGAATGTTGATATATTGTCCATGCATCTGCACCATATATCAGGACGGGTACGATATGTGACTTGCAGAGTGTGATTTTCATTTGCCTATTTACTCCAAAGTAGCACTTTCTGCCAAGAGTGATTCCTCGCTGGATTTCACGGCTGATGTTGTTGTTTGTGTTAATGCTGTTTTACAAAAATAAAATAAACAAGTGAGGATGGCACTGCCTTCGGCTGTGCCGAAGACTTCATACATTTCATGAATGGGGCTGAACAATAATCCTGTTCGCAATCTCCAAATAATCGGACGTATAAGATAAGAAATATATAGTGAAGAGATGTACACACCTAAACGATTTTTAAGATAAATATAAAATAAACAAGTAAGGAAGGCTAAGTTAGGGTGTAACCGAACATTACATACTCAGTTGAGACATATGGGGACAAAATAAGGGAAAATCACCATGAAGGAAAATGAACCTAGGGTAACCCTGGAATGTGTTTGTATGACATGTGTATCAAATGGAAGGTATTAAAGAGTATTTTAAGAGGGAGTGGGCCATAGTTCTGTAGGTGGACGCCATTTAGGGATATCGCCATAAAGGTTGGCCAGGGGTGACTCTAGAATTTGTTTGTACGATATGGGTATCAAATGAAAGGTGTTAATGAGTATATTAAAATGGAGTGGGCCATAGTTCTACATTATGGTATGTACAATATGGGTTTGTAAAATATGGGTATTAAACGAAAGGTGTTAATAAGTATTTTAAAAGAGGGTGGGCCTCAGTTCTATAGGTGGACGCCTTTTCGGGATATCGCCATAAAGGTGGACTAGGGGTCACTCTAGAATTTGTTTGTACGATATGGGCATCAAATGAAAGGTGTTAATGAGTATTTTAAAAGGGAGTGGGCCTTAGATCTATAGGTGGACGCATTTTCGAGATATCGGCATAAAGGTGGACCAGGCGTGACTCTAGAATTTGTTTGTACGATATGGGTATCAAATGAAAGGTGTTAATGAGTATTTTAAAAGGGAGTGTGCCTCAGTTCTATAGGTGGACGCCTTTTCGGGATATCGTCATAAAAGTGGACCAGGGCTGACTCTAGAATTTGTTTGTTCGGTATGGGTATCAAATGAAAGGTGTTAATGAGTATTTTAAAAGAGAGTGGGCCTTAGTTCTATAGGTGGACGCCTTTTCGAGATATCTCCATAAAAGTGGACCAGGTGTGACTCTATAATGTGTTTGTACGATATGGGTATCAAATTAAAGGTTAATGAGGGTTTCAAAAGGGAGTAGTGGTAGTTGTATATGTGAAGGCGTTTTCGAGATATCGTCCAAAATGAGGGCCAGTGTGACCCTGAAAATCATCTGTCGGGTACCGCTAATTTATTTATATATGTAATACCACGAACAGTATTTCTGCCAAGATTCCACGGGCTTTTAATTTCGCCCTGCAGAACCTTTTCCTTTTCTTCTACTTAATATGGTAGGTGTCACACCCATTTTACGAAGTTTTTTCTCAAGTTATATTTTGCGTCAATAAACCAATCCAATTACCATGTTTCATCCCTTTTTTGGTATTTGGTATAGAATTATGGCATTTTTTCATTTTTCGTAATTTTCGATATCGAAAAAGAGGGCGTGGTCATAGTTGGAATTCGATCATTTTTTATACCAATACAAAGTGAGTTCAGATAAGTACGTGAACTGAGTTTAGTAAAGATATATCGATTTTTGCTCAAGTTATCCTGTTAACGGCCGAGCGGATGGACAGGCGGTCGACTGTGTATAAAAACTGGGCGTGGTTTAACCGATTTCGCCCTTTTTCACAGAAAACAGTTACCGTCCTAGAATCTAAGCCCCTACAAAATTTCACAAGGATTGGTAAATTTTTCCTTGACTTATGGCACTAAAAGTATCCTAGACAAATTAAATGAAAAAGGGCGGAGTCACGCCCATTTTGAAATTTTCTTTTATTTCTGTATTTTGTTGCCCCATATAATTACTGGAGTTGAATTTTGACATAATTTACTTATATACTGTATAAATAATAACTTTTTTTTTTAAATTTGACTTAAAAAAATTTTTTTTTTAAAGAGGGCCGATTTTACTAATTTTTATTAGGCATACATATAGTAATAGGAGTAACGTTTTTGCCAAATTTCATCATGATATCTTCAACGATTGCCAAATTACAGCTTGCAAAACTTCAAAATTACTTTCTTTTAAAAGTGGGCGGTACCACGCTCTTTGTCCAAAATTTTACTAATTTTCTATTCTGCGTCATAAGTTCAACTCACCTACCAAGTTTCATCGCTTTATCCGTCTTTGGTAATGAATTATCGCACTTTTTCGATTTTTCGAAATTTTCGATATCGAAAGAGTGGGCGTGGTTATAGTCCGCTATCGTTCTTTTTAAATAGCGATCTGAGATGAGTGCGCAGGAACCTACATACCAAATTTCATCAAGATACCTAAAAATTTACTCAAGTTATCGTGTTAACGGACGGACGGACGGACGGACGGACATGGCTCAATAAAATTTTTTTTCGATACTGATGATTTTGATATATCGAAGTCTATATCTATCTCGATTCCTTTATACCTGTATAACCAACCGTTATCCAATCAAAGTTAATATACAACTGAGTATAAAAATGGCACAAAATCCCCTTATCTGAACGACCGGTTGTATGGGATATATATTATATATGGTTCCGATCGAAATGATTTTTACAGGAAGTCTTCTATGATATATTAGAATATATATGACCAAGTTTCACGTTTTTATATTGGAAACTAAGGGAGAAATGGCCAAAAATCTTTCTATCTGAACGATCGGTTGTATGGGATAGGTATATACTATATACATATAGCTCCGATGAAAGTGAGTTTTTCAGGAAATCTATGATATATTAGAATAAATATAACCAAATTTAACGTTTTTATATTGCAAATTAAGGGAGAAATTGCCAACAATCTTTCTATCTGAACGATCGGTTGTATGGGATATATACTATATATAGTTCCGATCAAAGTAATTTTTTCAGAATATCTTCTATGATATATTGAAATATATATCACCGAGTTTCACGTTCATACTTTCCAAATTAAGGGAGAAAAGTTCAAAAATCTTTCTATCAGGATATCTTCTATGATATGTTAGAATATATTTCACCGAGTTTCACGTTTATACTTTCTAAGTTGCGGCAGGAATGTTCAAAATGATCTTATCTGAACGATCGGTTGTATTGTAGATATATGTTATAGTGGTCCGATCCTACCGGATCCGACAAATATCTAATATAATACAAAAGTAAATCCTTGTGCCAAATTTCATTGAGATATCTCAAAATTTGAGGGACTAGTTTGGTTCAAACAAACAGACAGACGGACGGACGTACAGACGGACATGGTAGACGGACAATTCGGTATACTTAATGGTGAGTCTGTCTTCTATATTTTTCAACGTTACAAACATCGGACCATAGTTAATGTACCATTTCATGTTCATTAAAGGTATAAAAATATTGAAACGAATTTGGGGGAGTTCCAATAACTATGCACCTTCTGCTAAAGATTGAATCACTGAAGTGTCGAATAAATAAATCCAATATTCAGTATTGCAAAATCGTCTTTATTCAGAATACTTTGTGAGTAGTACAATTATACTTCACTATCAAGTACTTCAAAAAGCGTGTTTAAATCAAACTGATTAGTTATTCATCGGCTTGCGCTGCTTTTGTACTCTCTGTTGCCTCGTTCGCATATATCTCCTAAGGTATAGACTTTTCACGGACATGGAACAGTTGTATTGGATACTTGATTATTTAGCTATATGCGTGCGTATGTTTGAGTAAGAATTTCGTCTCTTAGCTAGTTACTACATACATATGTGTATGTGAGATGCTACTGTTTATATGTGTGAAATAATCTTCGTAGCCTTCTATGCATGTGTGAAAGTGGCTTACTTTGATGTGTTCATGAACAAGTTAACACATAGTAAGTTTACTTTCCTTTGTGGCTAAATTTTTGCCTACCTTACAAAAAACCTTTTAATTCTTTTGTGGTTCCCACATTAAAGTAAATTCCGATTAATTTTGAAGTAATAATAAACCTTATTAATATTTTGCACTTCCTGATTTGCAATCAATAAATAAAAATGATCATTAAGCAAAAGTAACTAAATTTTGCTTCACAAGCGAAGTTGAGCTAATTCAAAGAATTAGAACAACAAGCCACTGCTAGCAAATACGCTACAAAGCTGTTGCTTGGGTTAAAATGCTGACTTAGCATCTAGCACACCTTAGCACAAGCAATAACCAATACTTGCATGTCTTTGTTGTTTTTGTTGCGTTAATGCGGTAGCGAATTAATTGTTTTAATATAACAACGTACAAAGTAAGTCTTCAGTCTGCATCTTATCGTGTCCGGGTCTGGATTAAAAAATAGTAGGGGGACTCATGTAACCGTATAAATGCCTTATAAAGTGTGTAAACGTATAAATTTATCTAGTGCGTAAACGAGCTGTCAAATTTTGTATGAAAAATCATTTACACAATTTGTATAAATTTACGCGTACATTTCATTGTGTAAACGCGGTAAACTCAAAGGAATGCAACCTTGCAGACATTACAGCAGGCATTTTCATCAGAAATCTCCAACATCAGCAAGTAAATGCATTTTAGTTTTGATTTTTCACTTAGTCTTGGCATTTTTTAATTTGTATAACAATCAAAAAATGTTGTTCGGCAATAATGCAGCTGATAAACAATCAAGTTTATCAAGAGTATAACTAGGTGCGTTCATATAACAGCGTGTGTAAATTGATATAATTTTACACCTTATAAGTTTATATGCTTTTATGAGTCCCCCTAGTATAATTTTATAATTGGCGCCCGAGCTAAAAAACTTGGTTTGGTAAACGTATAATGTTGGAAATTCGGTATTAAGCTTAATAAAGTGCCGCGAAGGAAACTGTTATCTAAAACTTTCGAAAGTGCCACCAGTATAGCATTAACTGTCAAATAGTGCCACAATACAAAAAGTGCCACAATAGAAAGAAAACCGGTCGAAAAATGAGTTATACAAGAAAAAAAGGAAAAACGTTCCATAAGTACCACAAATAATAAAGTGCTACGAACTGAAAAATTGTTCCAGCCTGTGTTACTAAACGGTACATATAAAAAAGAGGCGTGAAAGGGGTAGTGAAAACTTACAAACTTCCCGGACGCCCCAACGATACCAGCCAACGACCCACCCCCAGCAACAAAGTATAAGACAGTGTATTACGAGTACCGTCAGGAAAAGGGAAGACTCGCCCCCAGAAACAAGGTATACGCCAGTGTACCACGAGTACCGCCAGGAAAAGGGAGTAATACACACTTATCGAGATGGAGCTGAAATTAATGTAATAAAATAGATATTTAAGTTAAAAATATTTGAAACAAAAAAAAAAATTTAAATCTATTCAATTTTGAAATTTCATTTTAAAAATGCATATCTAAAGAAATTTAGAAAGTAACGAGTGAAAAAAATTTTTTTTTTTTGAAAAACAAAGGAAAATATTGAAAAAAAACAAGTTACTTTCAAAAACATTTACAGTAACTAAAAATTATAAAAAATAAGAGAAGTAAAATACTACATGAAAAAATAACATTTTGAAAATTTATCGAATTTAGAATAAATCTAAAATTACGAAACTCGAATATCTATTTTGAAAGTTACTCTAGAATTGAAATAATTTATTATTTAATAATTTAGATATTTCATCGAAAGAAATAAAAAACCATTTTAAAAGTGAACGTGCCAAAATAAAATTAGTTAAAAATTAGGAAAATCTTTTTAAGACCAATTAAAATCTAGGAAATCAAACTCCTTACTGAAGAAGAAAAAAATTCAAAAACTTTTCACAATGGCTAACCCAAATAATTTAATTAGGCCATCAATGCTGGCAAATACTACTCTCCCTAGAGCACCAGCATCAAATGCAGCACCCTCCACTTCAGCCCCCCAAATCTCTGCAGAATTAGCAAATCTCACACGAAGTATGATTGCCGAAGCAATAGAAATAAACGGACCCATCTTAATTCAAAATGCCCTTAATTAAAATACAGCCCCAATAACAAACGAACAAATAATCGACGAACGATATAGGGAAAACATGAGTGAAATGGACAAGATATCGGACGTGGTACGTTCCTTAAAAAAGTTTTCAGGAAACAGTTCAAAGTTTAGCTCCTGGAAGAAATGCGTCGAACGCATCCTAAAAATTTACGAACCCTCAAAGGGAACGCCCAGATACTTTGGCATTTTAAACGTCATAAGAAATAAAATAATAGGAAAAGCAGATATTGCTTTAGAGTCGTACAACACACCCCTTGATTGGACGGCAATATCCCGTTGTCTGACCAACCACTATGCAGACAAAAGGGACATAGGCACGTTAGAGTACCAGATGACTTACCTGGCACAAGGATGTATGAGTGTGAACGAATTTTACCAAAAGGTGTACAACCATCTATCCTTGATCCTGAACAAGATGGGATGCATGGAAATCGGTGAGGAAGCAGTCCCCTTACTAACCGAAAATTACCGTGCTAAGGCCCTCGACACATTTGTGAGAGGACTCCTTGGCGACCTACCACGAGTTCTAGGCATTAAAGAACTAAAGAGCTTGCCAGAAGCCTTACACCTTTTTATGAAACTGGAAAATCAAAATATCTGGGCATATCACGCTAACAATCAGGTGCTAAACGCACCTTCGACCTCCCGCCAACAAAGTTTCCGTAAACCCACGACCACAACCTTTTACATCAAGATATTCTCAACCGCAGCTAAATCAACATTTCCAACCATCGTCAAAATTTTATCTCGAACCAGCTTACATACCCCAAACCTTAACAAATCCTATTCCAAAAAATTATCGTCAACAAAATTTTAGTCCCCCCAATTACCAAACCTATGCCAACCAAAACCCAAACCAATTTAACCAAAACAATAGATACCAAGCACAAAACCCACTAAACCAACAGAATTATCTCCCTCCAAGACCACCTAAACCACCTCAACCAATGGACGTAGACGAAAGCGGCAGGACTAGAGCGATCGCCCAATACTTCGATGATAGATCATCCCCTCCAAAGCTTCAAAGAAACTTCCACATAAATTCACAAGAAGCACCAGAAAATCAATATCACGAGATGCCTTACAACAAGAACGACAAATTTTATTGAACACAAAAGAGCTCATAGTAATGCGATAGAAAATAAAAAACAAATTATCGAAAAAGTTTACTTCCCCAAAATGCAGGCTAAAATAGACAAACTAGTCAAACAGTCCAGAACCTGTTCAGAAAACAAATACGATAGACATCCAAGCAAACCAGAAATACAGTCAACTCCAATCCCCGAATATTCAGAGCAAATCATCCATATAGACATATTTATAGCCGAAAAAAAGTTGGTGCTAACCGCTATAGACAAGTACTCAAAGTACGCCCAAGCAAGAGTACTTAAATCTAGATCAACGGAAGACATACGCGCAAAGACAAAAGCAAAGCCAATGGACAGGTGGAACGGTTCCACTCAACTCTTGCAGAAATATTAAGGTATTTAAAAGACATAGACAGGACCTTTGAAGAATTACTCGACAGAGCCATTTACGAATATAATGTCTCAATCCACTCAACAACTGGAAAGAAACCTATAGAAAACTTTTTCGGACGTAGAATTCATATTAAACCTGAACAATACGAAGCAGCAAGATGAAATAACATACAGAGACTAAAAGATACACAGGTAAAAGATCTGCAATACCATAACAAATATAGGACACCCTGTAGGGACTATTTCCCAGGTCAGACCATCTACATTAAAATTAATAAACGATACGGTACCAAACTAACCCCCCGCTATAAAAAAGAAATAGTTAAGGAAAACAAGTCATCAACAGTCACAACAGAATCAGGCAAAGTGGTTCATAAGAGCCTAATAACACAAGAGTAAAAACACAAAAAAAAAAAAAAAAACAAAACAAAAAAAATTTTAAATAATGATAGTAAAAGTAAGATATTTTTCTCATTTTTTTTCTCTTTTTAATCAACTTGCATCTAAGTTACTATTAATGGATTTTTAAGTTTTCTCTTTCGAAAAAAAAAAAAAACCTTCTTTTTCTCGGAACAAAGAAGAGGAAAACCAAAAATCAAAATTCGAAAAATTGACGAGTAGGTACGACCTAAAAGGTTATAGGAATTAGGCTACATAGCAGACAAAATTTGAACAATTAAAATAAATTTCACATTATTCCAAATCATACATATTATAGAACTACAAGACTATGATGATACTATAAATCACTTAGAGACATCAATTAATGTACAGCTACCAAACCCTCCTCTAGAGCCAATACTCATGTCACTTGTCAAACAATTGAAAATTTATCTAGATAGATTTAGAGTAGTCAAACGTATCAATAAAAGATCTAAAGATTTCATAGGTTCAGCGTGGAAATGGATAGCTGGAAATTCAGACCACAGCGACTAAGAAATCCTCACCAGAAAAATGAAAAATGAATAATAGACAAGTTTTCATAAATAAATTAAGCTACGAAAAAATAAACGAAGTCATTAAAATATTAATAAAATATCTAAATCAGTGAAGGAAGTGAAAGAAATAGATAATGAAATTGTATTACAAATAAAATTCAAATTAGAAATGTTGGTAAAATAGAGTATAAGTCAATTTTAACATGTGAAAATAAAATTTATGGAAAAACAGAAAATTGTTAATCATATATGTATGAATTTATCAGTTTGTTCATGAGATATTGTAAAAGATATTACGAATGGCACGTGCTAGTACACCTGCTAAAAACTAAAAAAATAATCGTACCAAAATAAATAACCAACATGTAAAATCAGTAGAAATGATTTCAGAAGACATAATTTTTTTAAATAATTTTAATGGTAATGTAAAATTTTCAAAAGAAATAACGATAAGGAACCCCTTGCCGGCTATATTACAGCCAAGAGCAACAAATAATAAAATGGAAGAAATGTTATCTCTAGACTTAATTAAGGAACTACAATTAAACGAAGTAAAATTTAAAGAAAGAAAAACACTATATTTATATCAGTTTAGACAATTTCAATAATAATTATTGTATTCAAAATTGTAATGAAATTACTAAAAAAATTTAAAAGAAATAAAGTTCAAATATCAAACCAGAGCACTATTGAGATAGGGATTGAAGACCTGCCTAAATGTTACGTAAACTCATCGATCGAGGACGCTCGAGTTTAAGGGCGGAGGAGTTAACACATAATAAGTTTAGTTACCTTTTTGGCTACATGTTTGCCTACCTTACAAAAAACCTTTTAATTCTTTTGTGGTTCCCACATTAAAGTAAATTCCGATAAATTTTGAAGTAATAATAAACCTTATTAATATTTTGCACTTCCTGTTTTGCAATCAATAAATAAAAATTCTCATTAAGCGAAAGTAACTAAATTTTTCTTCACAAGCGAAGTTGAGCTAATTCAAAGAATTAGCACAACAAGCCACTGCACGCGCATCCGCTACAAATACTTGCATGTCTTTGTTGTGTTAATGCGGTAGCGAATTAATTGATTTAATATGACAATTTACAAAGTAAGTCTTCAGTCTGCATCTTATCGAGTCCGGGTTTGGATTAAAAAATAGTATAATTCTATAATTTACACAAGTGTGGCTGCTTCCTTTATTGTTGTTGTGCGTTTATTTAGTAGCAGCGTAGTAATGTATAGAACTGCTAATATTCGCCACAATATTTTTTGCATCATAAATAGTATACAAAAGTTACCATGTAAAAAGGGCGTAATTTTTCTTAGAGAGAACACGCCGTAATTTTCCATAAATCGAGCCAGCCTAGTGTATACTTTTAAATAAGTAGTTTGCTTCTCCATATTAGTAATGTGAATTGGCCTTTACACAAATTTCGAAAGAAAAAAATAATTAATCTTAAATCCTTGGACCTTTGAAAATGTCCTTTGTAGTGCACTGAAAGCCTGCGAAAATTAACAAGCGGACAAAAATTGAGAGAATAAAAGGAAAATAGTAAAACGTTTCAGTCTTGGGCCCCACATATTTGAATGATTAAATAATCCGCATACATGACGAGTGAAGCGCACATCATTCAGAAAAGTAGAAGTAATAAAAAAGTTGAATAATGAGAAACAAAAAATGTTTAAATTACATGCGGACAACATGTTGTTACTCTGCCAATACCCATGTATGAATAAATGTACCAAAATAGAGTGTGAAGATGCTGTTCTTCATACAAAAACATTTCACATAGCATTTGGATGATTAATTTTCGAATTTTCCCCCATATCAATACAATTTGATTTTCCTTGTGGCTAAATGTTGAGTTTTCATAAAATACAACTTTTAATCAGAGACCAAGTTTAATTATTATTTTAAATTTTCAAATTGAAAGCGTTGACCGAATTCAAAAATTTATCAAAATCGTTGCTTTGTAATAATTTTCAAACGAAAATACAAATATTTTTTTTTATAATAATTATGTATATGTCAACGTTTATTATTTACGTTGCATGATAATTATTATGAGGGATACATATTTCTATACTAAGTGTGCTTTGCACACAGAGTATATTAACTTTGATTGGATAACGGTTGGTTGTACAGGTATAAAGGAATCGAGATAGATATAGACTTCCATATATCAAAATCATCAGTATCGAAAAAAATTTGATTGAGCCATGTCCGTCCGTCCGTCCGTCCGCCCGTTAGCACGATAACTTGAGTAAATATTGAGACATCTTCACCAAATTTGGTACACTAGCTTATCTGGACCCAGAATAGATTGGTATTGAAAATGAGCGAAATCGGATGATAACTACGCCCACTTTTTATATATATAAAATTTTTGAAAACACAAAAAACCTGATAATTTAGTAAATAATACACCTAGAATGTTGAAATTTGACATGTGGACTGACATTGAGTCTCTTGATAAAAATTTGAAAATTTTTTAGAACGGGTGTGGCACCGTCCACTTGTTATAAAATCAATTTTAAAAATATTATTAATCATAAATAAAAAATCGTTAAACTTATCGTAACAAAATTCGGCAGAGAGGTCGCCCTTACTATAAGGAATGGTTTAAAAAAAAAAATTAACGAAATCGGTTAAGGACCACGCCCACTTTTATATAAAATATTTTTAAAAGGGTCGTGGACGAATAAAATAAGCTATATCTTTGCAAAAAAAGAGCTTTATATCAATGGTATTTCATTCCCCAAGTGGATTTATAACACTAAATAGCAAAAACTTAAAATTTAAAAAAATGGGCGTGGCACTGCCCCTGTTTCGGGAGCCATAACTCGAAGAAAAATAAACGGATCGTAACAAAATTGGGTACACAAATTTTCCCTATAGCAGGAAATATTTCTAGAAAAAATGGACGAGATTGGTTAAAGACCACGTCCACTTTTTTATAAAAGATAAATAAGCTATATCTTAGCGAAAAAGAGCTTTGTATAAATCGAATTTTACTTCCTAAATTGAATTATAACACTATATTGGAAAAAACTAAATTTTTTGAAAGTGGGTGTGGCACCGCCCCTTTTACGACTAAGCAATTTTCTATGTTTCGGGAGCCATAACTCGAAGAAAAATTAACATATCGTAATGAAATTGTGTACACATATTTTCCTTATGGCAGAAAATATTTCTAGTAAAAATGGACGGGATCGGTTAAAGACCACGGCAACTTGGTATAAAATAAGTTTAAAAGGGTCGTTGACAAGAATAATAAGCTATAACTTAGCAAAAAACATTTTTGAATCAATGGTATTTCACTTATCAAGTTTTATTGTAAGAGGAAATGTGGAGGCATTTTTTTTAAACGGTGCTACGTGTTATGTAGAAAAGTAGTTTATCTGAAATGTAATGTACAATTGAAGATCACGCTGATTATATAATGTTTGGTTACATCCGAATTTAGACACCTTTACTTGTTTTCTTTTGCTAAAGAAATAATAAGTTAAATTTTTAGTTTGTTCTACATATGTACTAGGGGTTTACGTCGATCACTCGATCGGCAGCGGCGGCGTAGGCTCTATTATATACCGGCGGCGGCGATGTGGACGGCGCCGGCAGACGCCGGTGTTCTTACCTAAATAAGCTTGATTTTTCTATTAAAAAAATAGTATTTAGGAAAGGTTTTGTTTGTATTTAAGTAAATCAACGTGTTGGCCATTTCGGAATGATCCGGGGTTTTTGCCTCAAGATCTCGCAGACCGTTCAAAAATTTTCAGGAGTAGCTCCTTGCGGAGGGATTGTCCCTCGTTTACTTACTCCAGAGAGGCTTCGAACCTAACCCCGGTCTTTGGAATTGGTACTGCTGCGTGTGCTGAAATGAAATAGAGATACATAAAATAGCCACACTTTTGTTTGCATATCCCGTGCAAAGCGTAGTTTCACCTAGGGTTAACTCCTAATAATCGTCGCGAACACAATTTCTTTAAATCATGTGTGGCTCCTTGGCGGTCACGCACAAAGGCGACTTACGGTTGCTATTAATGGTCTATTAATACTCATGACTCTCGTGACACAGGGCGCCTCCAGTTTTTTCGGCTGTTTTTAAGAGCTACAATTCCCGATGTGCGAACGGTAGCAATCCCGAGCACCAGTCACTACCACGCCTCCTGACCCTCACACCATATGCCAGCACAGAAGCTATAGAACTGCGACTTCGAACTCATACCTTCGTCGACGTCACTTTCCTAGAAGCCCTAGGTGTAGCTCCGAAGACTTTCTAACGGATGCTTTTGTCGCGCTGTGTTGCTGAGCTGACATCAGAGAAACACCTTGAAATGTTAGGGAGTGACTATACGGCCAAGGATGCTGCCCTCGTCTAAGTGGATGTCATCGCGGAACGGGTGAAAATCGTATAATCCTCGGCGCATCTACATAATTAAAATTTTACAAGGAGCCTGGATAAAATTTTTAAAATGTAGACCAAAGTTTGCAGACGTTTGTGTTCACATCATTGATTTCAATAGTCTTCATTAAATCAAAACGATATTTTAGAATGAAAGTCGACCGATTTTAAGTTGAAAGATGTTTACTGCTGTTTTCCGGCCTTATGACTAGTTCGACTGTACACTACGCTAGGGTAGTAGCACACACGGTCATTAGTTCGACTGTCTTGGGAAAGCTTTTGCTTCACCGCGTTGAGTGTTCTTGCGAAGGACAAAGCCTCACCTGCCTACGCATTCACATTTATAAAAGGAGCCGTAACGTGTAGGTGATATTTAAAATTGGTTGATAGGCTACAATAAATGTCATTCACTCAAAGGTCTAGTTTTGGATAGGGCCGCCAACTTTATGTCAAACCGGGAGACTTGGGTGTTGAAGGATGAAGTGTGAAAATCAAAATTAACATTTCAGGCGCTATGTATAGTTTCGCAAATAAACAACAGATTTTTGAATGTAAGCCCAAATGATTTTTGAAAAACCTTCTCATACGTACATATATCATTAACTTAGTATCAGGTAAGAATCATTTCAAAGGAGGGGTTATGCTCCTAGAACCTTCTAAAAGGTTTTGGATCACTGATTTCGCTTATTCTTTCAGCCAATCGCAATATAAAATTTTTTTAATAATCGGCACCTTTTTTGGGTAATTTGCTTTTTTTTCACAACTTGAGGACAATTTGAAAACATCTTCGCCTTGTGTCATTTTATTTGAATTCATCGTTCATTATTAATTTTTTGAAAAAAAAAAATATCCTAAGTATATGATAAATTTATTATATAACTTTTCTTTTAGTCTTTTATTTTAATAACTTGGTGAATTGGGCGATGCAAAGTCCGTGTTAAGCTGACATCGAAAACGCCGGTTTTTGAAATAACTTTTGAACAGTTAAAAAAAAATAAAAATAAATGTAAGGCGCGATAACCTCCGAAGAGATCTAAGGCCGAGCTTCTCTCCCAATTTGCGTCGTGCTCCTCTTGGTTTTCCCTACAAATTGGCCGGACGGGACCTACATGTTTTATGCCCACTCCGAACGGCATCTGCAAAGCAGATGAGTTTTCACTGAGGGCTTTTCATGGCAGAAATACACTCGGAGCGCTTGCCAGACACTGCCGAGGGACGACCCCGCTTAGAAAAATTTTCTTCTAATTGAAAAACCTTATTTCTAAAATTTTTGAAGTTGCTTTGCCCGGGGTGTGAACCCAGGGCATACGGTGTGGTAGGCGGAGCACGCTACAATCACACCACGGTGGCCGCCAAACAGTTAGAAAGGATTAAATTTCGCAATTAGTTTCTTATAACTAGCAGTGATGCCCATCAGTTGATATCACTTTCGATCAATTTTCGAAATGAAAAATTAATGGCCTAAACAGTCTTAAACGAGTAGAAAATATAGTAACGCCCAGGACGCCACCGCGCCTATATTTTAGACATTCGGCAGCGGCGTTCAAAAAACGCCCCTAATCGGCGGCGGCGGCGTTTATCGGCGGCTTATATCTCTAATATGTACATACCTCCTAAACAATTTTCATATGTATACCCTGTCCGACCCAAAACTATTTTTTTTTTTTCAAAAAACTGTTATCGCCAAAGTTTTTAGCGGACATTTTTAGGTCGGACAGGGTATACATGAATTGGGTAATTCATTAGGCAATTTATTATATAATAAATTGTAATAATAAATTGCTAATTTAAAAAAATTGCGTAATAAATTGTTTCAAACTGCAAATGCAACCTTGCAAAGTGTGTTTATTGAGTAGATTTAAACGTCAGTTACGCATGGCTTTGCTATATGGTTGGCTCATCTCATCAGCTGATTTTATTTTTTTCATGTCACTGGAGTGGGGATTGTCAAAAAACGATGCCAAACTCAAAATGAAACCAAAACATTGAACACATATTCTTACAACACACAAAAATTTCAAAGTTTTATGTTTTCATTCCATTCCATTCACCCAATACCAACACGCACATTTTGACAGTTTGAAGAAAGGTATATACCAACATATGTTGTTGCTATAGAGATGAGCCAACTAGCTATAAAATTATTATTGTGTAAGCTAAATTCAGTTATATGAACACCACACAATGTAATGGAAATCAATTTATTTTTATGTTTGAACATAGTATAATACCTAGTATTTATGGATAAAAATGTTGTGACGATGTTGTCTTTTGCGAGGTCTCCGGTTAATGGTGGGGTCCGTGATCGCTTTTCGTATGGATTCGCCAAAGAACAGTAGGAATGCGATTGTGCGACCACATTTTTGAAAATAGTTAATTCACGTCTTTCACCAACTCTATATTTCTATCTTTGAAGATACTGACAAGTTTTTTATAACTTCCTACGTCAGTGCAATTTATCAACCAGAATGATACCATTTCCCTTTTTTATAGGCCGATGGAACGTTCCATATTATGAAGTAGGGTGATCGGCCTCAACATCTCTTTTGGTGGTATGTATACTCTGCATATTGGTCTTAAAACCTGCCTCCGAATGCGGAAAATTGTTATTGAGTTGATTATGCCAAATAAGTTGATTCCTGTTGAGATTTGGATTTTTCTGTTGGCTGCTATCCGACTTGCTGTTATTAATTTAGCCAATAATCTAACGGAGCTTCAGCGTATTGGCCTTTGGGATAACCTTCTCTGCTTAAAACAGGCATATTGCTTCACCCATGCTGTACAGGCTTAAAGTCAAGCAATAGCTCAAAACAATCCTATAGCAACGCTAGATACACGATTTTGATACATTCCGGTAGAAGCCTCCACTGCATTGGTACAAACAGATTAATAACAAGTAAGGAAGGTTAAGTTCGGGTGTAACCGAACATTACATACTCAGTTGAGAGCTATGGTGACAACATAAGGGAAAATAACCATGTAGGAAAATGAACCGAGGGTAAACCTGGAATGTGTTTGTATGACATGTGTATCAAATGAAACGTATTAAAGTATTTTATGAGGGAGTGGGCCATAGTTCTATAGGTGGACTCCATTTAGGGATATCGCCATAAAGGTGGATCAGGGTTGACTCTAGAATTTGTTTGTACGATATGGGTATCAAATGAGAGGTGCTAATGAGTATTTTAAAAGGGAGTGATACTTAGTTCCATAGGTGGACGCAGTTTCGAGATATCGCCACAAAGGTAGACCAGAGGTGACCCTAGAATTTGTTTGTACGATATGGGTATCAAATGAAAGGGGTTAAGGAACATTTTAAAAGGGAGTGGGCCTTAGTTCTATAGGTGGACGCCTTTTCGAGATATCGCCATAAAGGTGGACCAGGGGTGACTATAGTATGCGTTTGTACAATATGGGTATCACACGAAAGGTGCTAATGAGTATTTCAAAAGGGCGTGGGGTTTAGTTCTATAGGTGCACGCCTTTTCGAGATATCGCCATAAAGGTGGACCAGGGGTGACTCTAGAATGTGTTTGTACGATACGGGTATCAAATTAAAGGTATTAATGAGGGTTTTAAAAGGGAGTGGTGGTAGTTGTATGGGTGGTCGCCTTTTCGAGATATCGGCATAAAGGTGGACCAGGGGTGACTCTAGAATGTGCTTGTACGATACGGGTATCAAATTAAAGGTATTAATGAGGCTTTTAAAAGGGAGTGCTGGTAGTTGTATATGTGAAGGCGTTTTCCAGATATCGACCAATATGTGGACCAGGGTGACCCAGAACATCATCTGTTGGTTACCGCTAATTTATTTATATTTATAATACCACGAACAGTATTCCTGCCAAGATTTCAAGTGTTTTTTATTTCGCCCCGCAGAACTTTTTCATTTCATTCTACTTAATATGGTAGGTGTCACACCCATTTTACAAAGTTTTTTTCTAAAGTTATATTTTGCGTCAATAAACCAATCCAAATACCATGTTTCATCCCTTTTTTCGTATTTGGTATAGAATTATGGCATTTTTTTCGTTTTTCGTAATTTTCGATATCGAAAAAGTGGGCGTGTTCAAAGACGGATTTCGGCCATTTTTTATACCAATACAAAGTGAGTTCAGATAAGTACGTGAACTGAGTTTAGTAAAGATATATCGATTTTTGCTCAAGTTATCGTGTTAACGGCCGAGCTGAAGGACAGACGGTCGACTGTGTGTAAAAACTGGGCAGAGCTTCAACCGATTTCGCCCTTTTTCACAGAAATAAGTTATCGTCCCAGAATCTAAGCTCTACCAAATTTCACAAGGATTGGTAAATTTTTGTTCGACTTATGGCATTAAAAGTACTCTAGACAAATTAAATGAAAAAGGGCGTAGCCAAGCCCATTTTGAAATTTTATTTTATTTTTGCATTTTGTTGCACCATATCATTACTGGATTTGAATGCCGACATAATTTACTTATATATTGTAAAGATATTAAATTTTTTGTTCGTTCTCCGATTTCGCTAATTTTTATTAAGCATATATATAGTAATAGGAGTTACGTTCCTGCCAAATTTCATCATGATATCTTCAACGACTGCCGAATTAACGCTTGCAAAACTTTTAAATTACCTTCTTTTAAAAGTGGGCGGTGCCACGCCCATTGTCCAAAATTTTACTAATTCCGCGTCATAAGTTCAACTGACCTACCAAGTTTCATCGCTTCAAACGTCTTTGGTAATGAATTATCGCACTTTTTCGGTTTTTCGAAATTTTCGATATCGAAAAAGTGGGCGTGGTTATAGTCCGATATTGTTCATTTTAAATAGCGGCCAGCAAGTTATTTGAGGATTTTATTACGGCTCTGGATTTTCGGAACAATTGCGGCTGCGTGCTTACCAAAATGTAGATCCTGATCAAACGTCACACCCAAGATTTTGGGGTGTAGGAAGTTGGTAGCGTAGTGCTATCGACGTGGATGTTCAAAATGGTCGACATTTGGGACGTCCATGTTGTAAATAAGGTCGCGGAGGATTTAGTCGGTGATAATGCCAGGTTTCGCGTGGGGAAAAAACTGGAAATATCAGGGAGGTATCCGTTTATTCTGTTGCAAAGCTCATCGATCTGTGGGCCTCGGCCTGTGGTCCTGAATCATGGGCACATATACAAATTTACACTTCAAATATAAAATATGCGCAATAGACTTTCTTTAAATAAAGTAAAACCGACCGGCTTTGTCGTTACATCGAATGAATCTTTATTTTTGTTTTCTTTTCTGTTTCACACCTAAAAATGGTTGATATAAGTGCTTACAAGTTACCAGTATGTTTTTAACTTAATCGAATAGCGTTGCCAGATAGTCGGACTTATTTCGTACTAAAGCCTTATATTTAGTCCTAATACAAATATAAAAAAAATTTCAAAGCACTCACTTATGCCTTCACTTATATATAAAAATCATATGCAGGTTTTTGATTTTCATATGCAAGTGCAAATCAAAACACATTTACACTAAAAATTGACAGCTAAAAATTACGTTTTTGAATAATTTTTAATTTGCTAGTGTAAATTTGTTTTTCATATTTTTGAACAATTTTCAGTTTGTCAATTTGTTAGTGTATGTTTGTTTTTTTACCGAAGTGCTCGTTCATCATACGAAAGTTATGGCACTGAAAATTTGGAAATTTGGGTTCAAAACTGATTAATTAAGAAAATTTAAATCACTTCAGACATTTAAGGGCTTGACTTCGGAATTTGATTAAGACTTGGAGACTTGCATACGCCTTTATTTTGACATTATGATTTATCTTATATGATATATTGTATAGATATTATGATATTATGATATATTTTTACTTTCAAATAAATACAGACATGTAAACCATGATTTTATTTTTTTCATTGCATGGTCGTTGGATTTTGTCAAAATGAGATGGCAAACTCAAATGAAACCAACACATTGGCAACATTTTCTTAGTACATACAAAAATTGTTAACATTAACACGCAGATTTTGACAATCTTCACTAACATATTTTGTTGTTATACAGATGAGCAAACCATATAGTTGAACCATGGATCTTACAAAATATATTAAACAAAGTAAGAGTGAACCTGACAGTTTTCTATTTTCCATATGAGCTCTTGCGTCAAATGAGCAAAATGTTTATTTTTGATTTAAAAAATTTGTGAATTTTACATAAAATTTTTTCGTTTGATAAATTATGTATGTTCAAACACAGTACCTGGGGAACCGAGCTTTGCTCGGTAATCTTAGAGTATGCCGCATAACATATTTTGATCTACAAGTCATCATTAATGAAACTCGACTTTTTTATATGTACATGTATTATATATTTTTACTTACCAATATTTGATTTCCTTAAAAATAGATTTCAAAAACATATCAAACACTTACCGCAAAATGAACTGGAATGAAAAGTTTGAAATGGGTAATTCCAGCCTATAGTATAAAGGTTTGTTATGACAATTAGTGAAATCGAGAACTAACTTATTAAGGTCGAGTATCTTCACGCGCCGAATTATTAATTTCAAACATTTTTTTAGTTATACACTATGAAGGTCTCAAAATTTTATTACATTGCAAAAACTTGTAAATTTCACGAATGGTAAATATCAGTTATGACAACTATCAGTTAGTTTAATTAAATGTCAACTTACTTCCTAAGCGCCATCTGGCGGTAAGTACTTAAATGGTTAGATGTCGTTTTCAAATTGAAAATATGCCTCTAGTGTTCAGCGGTAGAAAATTACCATGGTGAGATATCTTTTTGCTATGGTGAGAAATCTTTCTAATAGTAATCAGTGAGAAATTGCAATTATTCATTTCATATTTGCCAAAAATATGCATTTAAATATATTTTGCTAGAATTTTCGACGGTGCCTTGATATTGCATTTCGATTTTATTAGCGTGTGTGGAATTAAGAAAATTAAGTCGAATCATGTGTAAGATTTTTATACGAAGATTTTTAACTTTAATGTTCTCCTTTAAAGCTTTAATAGAATATGAGTAAGTAGAGTACTATTTCGTCTAACTACCCCAACCATAAAGGGCAACCCTACTCAAAAATGTCCCTATTGTAATGCGGAGTGAAATACTTTTTTTTGATACCCATAGCGGAATATCTCATGCCACTTTTTTTTAAATTTCGAATAGGTGGTAACCCTAAATGGCACCCCCGCTCAAAAATGCTCCTATTGTAATGCGGAGTGAAATACTTTTCGTTTGATACCCATATCGGCATATCTCATACAATTTTTTTTTATGTCGAATAGGTGGCAACTCTAAATGGCAACCCTACTCAAAAATGTTCCTATTGTAATGCGGAGTGAAATACCTTTTGTTTGATACCCATATCGGCATATCTCATGCAAGTTTTTTTTAAATTTCGAATAGGTGGCAACCCTAAATGGAAAGCCTACTCAAAGATGTCCCTGTTGTAATACGGAGTGAAATACCTTTCGTTTGATACCCATATCGACATACCTCATGCAATTTTTTTAAATTTCGAATAGGTGGCAACCCTAATTGACAACCTTCCTCAAAAATGTCCCTATTGTAATGCGGAGTGAAATACCTTCCGTTTGATATCCATATCGACATACCTCATACAATTTTTTTTTAATTTCGAATAGGTGGCAACCCTAAATGGCAAGCCTACTGTGAAATACCTTTCATTTGATACCCATATGGGCATATCTCATGCAATTTTTTTTTAATTTCGAATAGGTGGCAACCTTGTGAAACATTCTGAGTGGCATCACCTGGGTAGAAAGTCGCAGAAGGTGATGCGTTATCTTTGTGCCAAATTTCATTTAAATCAGTTGAGCCATTCCCGAGATCGTTCGGCTATACAAACATACAAATATACAAATATACAAGAATTGCTCGTTTAAAGTTATAAGATACATATATTAGAGCTGCAAAAGTATCGATATTCGGCGTACTCGATAGTTTCGATATTTAAGAGGGAGGGATTCGATATATCGCAATATATATCGAATTTGTTTTATAGTGAAAAGCTCTTACTCAATTTAAAAGCAATATCAGGTATATATCAGACATTTATGTAAATACAATATTTACATGTATATATATACATAATATTTTCTTCACAACTTCGAAACGATCATAAAACACATTCTGCAAAGTTTTCCGCGATGGTAGCTTATACAGCGAAACGAGGGTATATACAAAGTTACACGATCCTTTGTCATCTACTATGCGAAAAGGTCGAACGTCTGCGGTGACTAAACCCTAGTAGGGTGCTGTCAAAATATTTTTTACGTCATGATGGACCGTCATATGCTTTTTTCATATAAAAATAAATTTTATTTGGCGAGCTATGTGAACCTAATTTGCAGTTGTATGCGATCGTTCTAGATGGTGAAACAAATTGGACGTATTACTACCACTAGTTTTATAACATTTCTTGCAATAGTGGCATATTGCAAAAGTATTACTGATTTTGTCAAAATGGATCCAAACGCTTGACTTTGTACGTCGTAGCTTTTTGTTAACACAATTTTCGTCTTCCAACTCAATGATGTCTTCTGTTGTGTATATATCTATGTATATATACGAATACATGTACATATATATGTGTATATAGTATGAAAAAATAACGTTCCTTTCATATTGAACTTTTCAGTATTCAGAGCCACCAACTTGTTAGGTATTTATCTAAAATAAACACAAATCTGACATAATGTATGTAATTTTATTTATCCATGTTTTATTTGTCTTACAAAAGTTTAAACGCTGGTAATTCTGCTGCTAGAAAAAGGAATAAGAAATGGGAACATAGTACTCGATATTCAGAAAAAAAACATCGATAATCGCACCATGAACCTAGTACTCGATGTATCGATGTTTATGTCGATACTTTTGCAGCTCTGACACATATAGAGCTGAATTACGGAAATCATGTACGTATATATTCGAATCTAACGGTCTTTGGTACTAATTCTCTTTTATGCGTCATAAGGTCAGCCCACCTGCCCAGTTTCATCGCTTTATCCGTCTTTGGTAATGAATTATCGCACTTTTTCGGTTTTTCGAAATTTTCGATATCGAAAAAGTGGGCGTGGTTATAGTCCGTCCGTAAACACGATAACTTGCGTAAATTTTGAGGTACCTTGATGAAATTTGGTATTTAAGTTTCTGGGCACTCATCTCAGATCGCTATTTAAAATGAACGAAATCGGTAAGTAAATTATGTCAATATTTAACGCCAGTAATGATATGGTACAACAAAATACAAAAATAAAAGAAAATTTCAAAATGGGTGTGGCTCCGCCCTTTATCATTTAATTTGGCTAGAATACTTTTAATGCCATAAGTCGAACAAAAATTTACCAATCCTTGTGTGTGGTAAGGGCATAGCTTCTATGACGATAACTATTTTCTGTGAAAATGGCGGAAATCGGTTGAAGCCACGCCCAGTTTTTATACACAGTCGACCGCCTGTCCTTCCGCTCGGCCTTCACCGCGATAACTTGAGAAAAAATCGATATATCTTTACTAAACTTAGTTCACGTACTTATCTGAACTCACTTTATCTTGGTATTAAAAATGGACGAAATCGGACTATGATCACGCCCACTTTTTGGATATCGAAAATTGAATAAAGTGCCATAAATCTATACGAAAAAAGGTGATTGGATTGGTTTTTTGACGCAAAATATAACTTTAGAAAAACTTTGTAAAATGGGTTAACACCTACCATATTAAGTAGAAGAAAATGAAAATGCAGGGCGAAATCAAAAGCCCTTGGAATCATGACAGGAATACTGTTCGTGGTATTACTTATATAAATAAATTATCGATACACGTGACAGATGATGTTCTGGGTCACCCTGGTTCACATTTCGGTCGATATCTGGAAAACACCTTCACATATACAACCTTTTAAAACCCTCATTAATACCTTTAATTTGATACCCATATCGTACAAACACATTATAGAGTCACCCCTGGCCCACCTTTATGGCGATATCTCTAAAAGGCGTCGACCTATAGAACTAAGGCCCACACCTTTTTAAAATACTTATCAACACCTTTTATTTGATACCCATATCGTACAAACTCATTCTAGAGTCACCCCTGGTCCACCGTTATACCGATATCTCGAAAAGGGGTCCACCTACAGACCTAAGACCCACTCCCTTTTAAAATACTCATTAACACCTTTCATTTGACACCCATATTGTACAAACACATTCTAGAGTCACCCCTGGCCCACCTCTAATGCGATATCTCGAAAAGGCGTCCACCTACAGAGCTAAGGCCCACTCCCTTTTAAAATACCCATTACCGCCTTTCATTTGATACCCATATCGTACAAACGCATTCTAGAGTCACCCCGTGTCCTCCCTTATGGCTATATCTCGAAAAGGCGTCCACCTATAGAACCATGGCCCACTCCCTTTTAAAGTATTCTTTAACGCCTTCCATTTGATACCCATGTCATGCAAACACATTGCAGGGTTACCCTAGGTTCGTTTTCCTAAATGATGATTTTCCCGTATTTTGTCTCCAAAGCTCTCAGCTGAGTATGTAGTGTTCGGTTACACCGAAACTTAGCCTTCCTTACTTGTTTTTCTTTAGCATTGATAACTCAAATCCACCGTCGCTTGTTGGTCATAACGAATAGCGAGAACGGACATAAAGCAAACAAAAAAGAGGAATGCGTATAATATAGGTAAAATGTACTTGAGTAAGCTAAAACTGATTTTCTAATGAGCGACGAAGGGCTCATGGCCAAAGCTCTTTAGCATTATTGACACAAACACGTGGAATTATTGTTGGCGATGTCGACTTTCGGCTAAGCATTCGACAGCCTCCGTTTTTGCATGTCTACATATACCTACATATTTACATACAAATATAATTATAATTTTTAGTATCAATTTGTGATATTATTATCCTCCGCATTTGCGCTCCATAGCTACTGTCAAATATTCTACTCCTGTTACTCTTGGCACCTATCGCTAGCCCCATTAGTTTTCACAAAACTACTAGTCACCAAACATTTTTTCCGGTTACTTTTAACATTTTCTTCCTTCTCCTACCAAGAGTGAGCTATTAAACTCTAGTGTCCTTATTAGTGATTGGAAATTGTATAGCATTCAAGTCTATAACCTTCTTCTTGCACTCTAAGATGTGAGTTGTGGTTTTGAAGTGAATGTATTTTTGTATACCCTTCTTGAGCATGAAGTAGTATAATAATTTTCGTCTGTTGATTGTCAGTAGTAGCAAATTATTAGAAGTCGTCAATAACACCGCGTTACACACATTCTGTCCTATGAACTAAATATACTTTTTCGGAAAGTGGGAAAAAATAAAAATACACGTGCATCGGCGATTTTCATGTACACGTCAGAATTTTTTTATGTATAAAGTACAAAGCTCGTAGTGTTCGTCTGTCGTGAAAGACTTTGGATTTTTGGTAGCTTTCAAAATTAACATATCGCATTGTGTACCAGAATGCATTTAAAAATGCGTTCATTTAAAATTTAATTTAAAATTTAATTATTAAATAAATCAAACAAAGCTTCGTTGTTTTCGTACCGGTAAACCAAAAATATACCCAAAAATAATACTTCAAAAGTCATTTTGCAAGAAATTATAGCAGTTTATTTCCTAATGGACATAGCAGAATACATTCGGTTGTGGGCGAAAGGATAGAATGCGTGCGCGCGGGGATGTGTGGTGCACTTACCTATGCGGTGCGCTTGCCTGAGCGCTTTAAAAAAAACAATTGCGTGAAAGCGCTTATGGGGAGACGATCAGTGTAATAAAGCGTTCGTAAAGATTCATGCAGGTATTTTTTTAAGAAGGCATTCAGTAACTTGTTGCAGAAATGATTTCGGCTTATGGCGAAATGTGCATATTAATGTCGCTAAAGATGCATTTCCTCCACAATCATTTAGATTTTTTCCTGATGATTTAGGAGCTTGTAGCGATGAGCGTGGCGAAAGGTTCCATCAGGACATTGCGGCTATTGAAAAGCGCTTTAAAGGACAAGACATTACGCATACGCTTGGCGAATACTCTTGGTCTATTTGTCGCGATACTGACACAAATGCTTACGAACGCAAAAATAAAATGCCTAAGTTTCTTTAAAAATACTGAAATTTGTAATGTAACAATTTTTAATTTTAATATATTAAAATTAATACAAAAAATTCGGTTTTTGAATGAGCTGAAACCGTAGAAAAAAACCCGATAGCCGTTAAAAAAAAAAAAAAACTCAGGAAAATCTGAGAATTGATAAAAATCTATTTTTTTTGAAAATTTGACGTGATACAGACATTTCCACGAGTATGTCTGCAAAAATTCAGCTCGATTGGATCACGGAAAAAGGGTTAAACATCGATCCAAAATCTTTCACACAAGCGGACAGACGGACACTACGAGCTTTATATTTTATACATAAAAAAAAAAAAAAATTCTGACGTGTACACGAAAATCGCCGATACTCGTGTATTTTTATTTTTCTCCCTTTCCGAAAAAGTATATTTGGTTCATAGGACAGAGTAAAGCTCGTTTTTGTAACGCAGTGTAAGTATATCAGGCTTTTATATGTAGGAGTACCACCTCCGCCCTTTTTTTAAAATTTTCGTCCCTGAAAAAATGAAAAATAGCGAGTTGATGCCACATCACACCAAAGCCTATGAAAGCATCTAACGAAAGAGACCCATATCGTCCAATATCTCCCCTGTTTCCAGTAGCCGAAACACTTAAAGCAGTTTTGCTCCTCTATTTCACCGCAATCCTGCGGCTTGCTAAACATATCTCTTAAAATTTCATTAACACTTAACCCCTTAACCCCACAATAGAATATTACTCGTAGCGCTAGCTTTTGACATAGTCAATTACGGCACGTTACTGCAAATATTTGAAAGGTCCACGCTCGCCCCTAGTCTCAAAAAATGGACGAAAGACTAAGTGGCCGCATGGCATCGGTACAGTTCAGGAATATGAAATCTAAGCCAAAAAGAACTTAGTCTCGGGATGTTGTCGGTTCCCCATTTTTGTTTAATTTTTGCAGTTTGAGTCTTCCTTCCCCTCCCGAAGGAGTTTTGACTCTCCGTTACATAGATTTATGTATGATATAGGCAACATATCCTGGCCCTTCATTTGATGACCTGTGCTACAAAAGTGAAAATTATATCCTTGGTACCATACATCCACATCGATGACATTACACCGACTGTCCGACACAAACAAATTCTGGGTGTGATGTTCAAAAATGACATGTATTTCGGCAAAGCTCAGAACCGTAACAAAATCCTCAACGCCGTCGCTAGCAGCAATTTGGGCAAAGACCAAAAGTAACACTCATATCTGCTAATAGAGTAATTGGCCAGTCGGGCTTAAAATAAGCACTTCGGCGGAAGCTGAAAGCCTGCCAAAACACCACGCTCAGAACTGCAACGGTAAGTCTTCTTATGACGTCAGCGCATCAAAGGTAAAAGGTTCAACTCTTATTTTTCCAAAATCGACCGCATCTTATGCAATGTATCTTTCTGAAAAGGCTCTTTGTCATCATTATTAGATTACATATAACAGCACCCAACCTATCAAAGCAGCAACCGTCGTACATTAAAGACAAATAACTGAAACTGACCGTCAGGTACTCACTAGCACAGTAGAAAAATCACCATATAAAATCATATTGAGACCAGTGCATTTGGTAAGTCCCTTTCAAAACAATTAGTTAAAAACCCAAATAGGAAACATAAATGCTGGAGAATAGAGTTATAAAAGAAAACATGTATACATATGTTCGTAAAAACTCGCTACTTAAGTACGACTATGAGCGAAGTACCATTCGACCTCAATAAAGGTGGAGTCAAGATATTTGTCGTCATTATAATAGAAGTTTTAGCACATTGTGAAACTTCTGAAGAATCTATTTGTAAATTATGTGCATGGTCAGCAAGAAACAAACTCAATGTAAACTCGATTACATGTTCCATATGGGCTAAACTTACTCAATGCTTCTAATCTTTCGCTTCCACCAAGTGTTAGTTAAGGACCTCATCATCAAAACTAACAACATGCTTCACATGGGGGAAAGATAAGACGCGTAGTTCGCACTGATGTGGCTATACGTGGACTTGTAAAATAACATTATAAGACTCAAAACATCGTATCTAATAGAAATGTTCTTGACGAGTTGCCATTAGACCTTAAGAGGTAGATTGACCAACATCTTACCAGTATGGCCATGATATTAGACTATATATTGCTTTGATTAAAATTTTAAAGTGAGAGTGGAGAGTTGGTAGAATGCGCAAAGATGGTTTGATTTAACTCTACACTGATGGGTCCAAAATGAACTGCATTGTCCGTTCATTGGTTTTATGAGAGCTCGGCAGGTTGATATCTTTCAAAGAGGTTCTGCTCAGTAGGTACTTTTCGTATGAAGCTGAAATGATACTTCGCGGGGTTCCAGAGCTAGTTGTACCGGCACTAGAACTGCTGACTATAACTATAGCCTCTACAACCAAAATACAATAAAAATTGAAAAAAATCGCCATCCTGAAACTTTTAAAATTTTCCATGCCAGTTCTTGGAATTTTACATGCAGCAACCAATTTCACAATAAGCACTCTTTCGTGGATGTGTGGTTACAAATATAGTGAGGGTAATGAACGCTTTTATATTAACTCACAATGGCTGGTGCAGCACTAGAGGTTACTCAGGCAATCGCGATACGTTATCCACTCATAACAATGGAAGGATACCTTCACACCATATACAAGAAAATTGCCACTGAAATTTGGAATACTAAGAGCCGTGTTCAAAGTGTTGGGTTAGCACTAGCTAACAATTTATTTGCAAAGTTTCCGCATGGATCGAGGAGTCCAAAAGCAAATCTGTTTCAATGATTATTACTGGAATTATGCCAAAGTGAGTTGCATAGATACGATGACCAATATTTTCTGATAGAGGCCAGCTCTACCTTCCCTCTGACCACGAAGTTGTATAAAAAACGATCAGTAAACTACATTTGCAGGATGCTGAATCATATTACAGGTTTACAAGCAGGATATATGTGAGAAGGAAACAATTCCTTTCTCTTTCTGACACACTGACCGAAGTGAATTTATACAAAAGCCTTCGATTGGGGTAACTGAGGACGCGTAGTTATGCCAGCATTAAGAATACAAACGCGGGTGCTAATTTTGTTTACCTATTCAAAAGGGCTCGGCGAAAAACAGCTTGAAACCGTAGTCGACTGCAATAACCCGTCCAAAAATGTGGAAAGAGGTATAAAAAGACGTTTTTTTCACGTATCAATAATCCAAAGGCAAAAACGAGTCTATTAATACCTCCCCCGACGATTTTAGTCGTGTTTTAGCAATCCTACCCGGTAATAAAGTATTACAATTTCTTAACTAAAAATGTCCGAAACATATGGATATTAAAGAGAGATGTAACTGGGCTCGTTTGAAAGTAAATAAGGGTATTTTTTTGTAATTTTAGAATTAAATTTGACGCAGTTTTCTTTAGCAGCTGCTACACTTTTTTTGGACCTAAGAAGTACAACAGTGCCAAATAGCGTCCACAAAAAAAAAAAAAAAAAACAAGAACAAGCATTTTGATCAGGTGAGCGTGGCTGTGGGTGTGGGTGCTCCTACATATCCTGGATTTATAAAAAAAATAGTTGATAAAAAGGCGCCGGGTAACGACGGCCTACCTATGAAACTGCTCGAACATGGAGGTGGAGATCTTACGCTAATTCCGGAAGAGTGCATAGTATGCTCAGCCCAATCGACAGGAAAGATGATCCCACAAGCCATGCTAATTACCGCGGAATCATCCAAATAGCGAGTAAGGCTGAAAACTAATTGATTTGATCTTATTAGTGCGGCTTCAGTTTGGTCAATACACTATCGACGAGATCTTTACAATATCCTGGAGAAAAAAAAGAGTTAATACTGACTAACTTTTTTATACTCAGTTGAGCAGAGCTCACAGAGTATATTAAGTTTGATTGGATAACGGTTGGTTGTACATATATAAAGGAATCGAGATAGATATAGACTTCCATATGTCAAAATAATCAGGATCGAAAAAAAATTTGATTGAGCCATGTCCGTCCGTCCGTCCGTCCGTCCGTCCGTCCGTTAACACGATAACTTGAGTAAATTTTGAGGTATCTTGATGAAATTTGGTATGTAGGTTCCTGAGCGCTCATCTCAGATCGCTATTTAAAATGAACGATATCGGACTATAACCACGCCCACTTTTTCGATATCGAAAATTTCGAAAAACCGAAAAAGTGCGATAACTCATTACAAAAGACAGATAAAGCGACGACACTTGGTAGATGGGTTGAACTTATGACGCAGAATAGAAAATTAGTAAGATTTTGGACAATGGGCGTGGCACCGCCCACTTTTACAAGAAGGTAATTTAAAAGTTTTGCAAGCTGTAATTTGGCAGTCGTTGAAGATATCATGATGAAATTTGGCAGGAACGTTACTACTATTACTCTATATGTGCTAAGTAAAAATTAGCAAAATTGGATGAAGAACACGCCCACTTTTAAAAAAAAAATTTTTTTAAATTCAAATTTTAACAAAAAATTTAATATCTTTACTGTATATAAGTAAATTAAGTCAAAATTCAACTCCAGTAATGATATGATGCAACAAAATACAAAAATAAAAGAAAATTTCAAAATGGGCGTGGCTCCGCCCATTTTCATTTAGTTTGTCTAGAATACTTTTATTGCCATAAGTCGAACAAAAATTTACCAATCCTTCTCAAATTTGGTAGGAGCATAGATTCTATGACGGTAACTGTTCTCTGTGAAATTGGGCGAAATCGGTGGAAGCCACGCCCAGTTTTTATACACAGTCCACCGTCTGTCCTTCCGCTCGGCCATTAACACAATAACTTGAGCAAAATCCGATATATCTTTACTAAACTTAGCCCACGTACTTACCTGAGCTCACTTTTTCTTGGTATAAAAAATGGGCGAAATCTGACCATAACCACGCCCACTTTATCGATATCGAAAATTACGAAAAATGAAAAAAATGCCATAATTCTATACCAAACACGAAAAAAGGGATGAAACATGGTAACTGGATTGGTTTATTGACGCAAAATATAACTTTGGAAAAACATTTGTAAAATGGGTGTGACACCTACCATATTAAGTAGAAGAAAATGAAAAAGTTCTACAAGGCGAAATCAACAGCCCTTAGAATCTTGGCAGGAATACTGTTAGTGGTATTGCATATATAAATAAATTAGCAGTACCCGACAGATGATTTTCTGGATCACCTGGTCCACATTTTGGTCGATATCGCGAGAACGCCTTCACATATACATCTAAGGGCTACTCGCTTTTAAAACCCTCATTAATACCTTTAATTTGATATCCATATCGTACAAAAACATACCAGAGTCACCCCTGTCCCACCCTAATGGCGATATCTCGAAAAGGCGTCCACCTATAGACCTAATGCCCCCTCCCTCTTAAAATGCTCAGTAACACCTTTCGTTTGATACCCATATCGTACAAACATTCTAGAGTCACCCCTGGCCCACCCTAATGGCGATGCCTCGAAAAGGCGTCCACCTATAGACCTAGTGTCCACTCCCTCTTAAAATGCTCAGTAACACCTTTCGTTTGATACCCATATCGTACAAACATTCTAGAGTCACCCCTGGCCCACCCTAATGGCGATATCTCGAAAAGGCGTCCACCTATAGACCTAATGCCCACTCCCTCTTAAAATGCCCAGTAACAGCTTTCGTTTGATACCCATATCGTACAAACATTCTAGAGTCACACCTGGCCCACCCTAATGGCGATATTTCGAAAAGGCGTCCACCTATAGAACTAAGGATTACTCCCTTTTAAAATACTCATTACCACCTTTCATTTGATACCCATATCGTACAAACACATTCTAGAGTCACCCTGGCCCACCCTAATGGCGATATCTCGAAAAGGCGTCCACCTATAGACCTAATGTCCACTCCCTCTTAAAATGCTCAGTAACACCTTTCGTTTGATACCCATATCGTACAAACATTCTAGAGTCACCCCTGGCCCACCCTAATGGCGATATCTCGAAAAGGCGTCCACCTATAGGCCTAATGTCCACTCCCTCTTAAAATGCTGAGTAACACCTTTCGTTTGATACCCATATCGTACAAACATTCTAGAGTCACCCCTGTCCCACCCTAATGGCGATATCTCGAAAAGGCGTCCACCTATAGACCTAATGCCCACTCCCTCTTAAAATGCTCAGTAACACCTTTCGTTTGATACCCATATCGTACAAACATTCTAGAGTCACACCTGGCCCACCCTAATGGCGATATCTCGAAAAGGCGTCCACCTATAGAACTAAGGATTACTCCCTTTTAAAATACTCATTACCACCTTTCATTTGATACCCATATCGTACAAACACATTCTAGAGTCACCCTGGCCCACCCTAATGGCGATATCTCGAAAAGGCGTCCACCTATAGACCTAATGCCCACTCCCTCTTACAATGCTCAGTAACACCTTTCGTTTGATACCCATTCTAGAGTCACCCTTGGTCCAGCTTTATGGCGATATCTCGAAAAGGCGTCCACCTATAGAACTAAGGATTACTCCCTTTTAAAATACTCATTACCACCTTTCATTTGATACCCATATCGTACAAACACATTCTAGAGTCACCCTGGCCCACCCTAATGGCGATATCTCGAAAAGGCGTCCACCTATAGACCTAATGCCCACTCGCTCTTAAAATGCTCAGTAACACCTTTCGTTTGATACCCATATCGTACAAACATTCTAGAGTCACCCTTCGTCCACCTTTATGGCGATATCTCGAAAAGGCGTCCACCTATAGAACTAAGGATTACTCCCTTTTAAAATACTCCTTACCACCTTTCATTTGATACCCATATCGTACAAACACATTCTAGAGTCACCCCTGGCCCACCCTAATGGCGATATCTCGAAAAGGCGTCCACCTATAGACCTAATGCCCACCCCTCTTAAAATGCTCAGTAACACCTTTCGTTTGATACCCATATCGTACAAACATTCTAGAGTCACCCCTGGCCCACCCTAATGGCGATATCTTGAAAGGGCGTCCACCTATAGACCTAATGCCCACTCCCTCTTAAAATGCTCAGTAACACCTTTCGTTTGATGCACATATCGTACAAACACATTCTAGAGTCACCCCTGGCCCACCCTAATGACGATATCTCGAAAAGGCGTCCACCTATAGACCTCATGCCCACTCCCTCTTAAAATGCTCAGTAACACCTTTCGTTTGATACCCATACCGTACAAACATTCTAGAGTCACCCCTGGCCCACCCTAATGGCGATATCTCGAAAAGGCGTCCACCTATAGACCTAATGCCCACTCCCTCTTAAAATGCTCAGTAACACCTTTCATTTGATTCCCATATCGTACAAACACATTCTACAGACACCCCTGGTCCACCTTTATGGCGATATCTCGAAACGGCGTCCACCTATGGAACTAAGGATCACTCCTTTTCAAAATACTCATTAACAGCTTTCATTTGATACCCATATCGTACAAACACATTATAGAATCACCCCTGGTCCACCTTAATGGGGACATCTCGAAAAGGCGTCCACCGATAGACCTAAGGCCCACTCCCTCTTAAAATGCTCAGTAACACCTTTCATTTGATACCCGTATCGTACAAACAAATTCTAGAGTCAGCCCTGGTCTACCTTTATGGCGATATCCCTAAATGGCGTTCATCCATAGAACTATGGCCTACTCTCTCTTAAAATACTCTTTAATACCTTTCATTTGATACACATGTTATACAACCACATTCCAGGGTTACCCCAGATTGATTTTCCTTATTTTGTCTCCATAGCTCCCAACTGAGTATGTTATGTTCGGTTTCACCCGAACTTAGCCTTCCTTACTTGTTTTTACTATCTTTTGCATTTGAGGGCGCAAAGGGGAGTACCCTGCACGTCTCTGAGCCATTCGAAACCATACAGAGCTTCATACAAGACTTCATGTTATGCGACTTCTTTAACCTGGAAAATAGTCTATTTTTAATTGTCATTTGTTACATTGAAAATGAAATTCGAAACACCAAGCAAAACCGCCTGGATTTTTCATTCGATTAGGCATTCAATAAAGCAATAATAAGATAATTAAAAATTTGTATTTTGTATGGAAGATTGAGTTCAATTAGGGCTTTAATGTAGAAAACTTGACTTATTATTTCACTAAGCCCCTGTGTAAAAATTGGCATTAAAAAACTTCCGGCGCAGATTGGACAAAGTGGCGGAAAAGTGGGATTTGCCAAGGGAAATACGAGAGACTTGACGTACTGAAAGAAATAATCGGTGCATTCGCGCTTCGGCAGCTACGTCACTGTTCACTGATATAAATTCGAAACTGTGAAGGACTTCGTTAATTTCGTAACTAGTGATACCTTGGACTGTGTAGGAAATTGAAAATTTGAAAAAAAAATACAGACCTCAGGCGTTATCTTCCTGCAAGTTACTTCATATGTCAGAAAGGTAGTATTTTTTCTGTTACTGAAAAAACCAATGTCAAAATCAGCACGAGTATTGTCAAATGCGTTTTTAATTTGTAACATTGACTTCACCTATCTGCTTTATTGTATCATGATGTAGACGAAGACAGTGTAGTCCTCAATTTTTCATGACATACTTTGAATTAGTACGCAGTTTGTGATTTACTACTTACAAAAAAGTTGAGTATGAGAAAATTCTTTTTTTTTTTTTCAGGTTATAGTTGGAGCATTTTACTAGGAAAAACCCGAAATAATAATAATGCCACAAAGTTAGGAATGTAAAACTGGGTTACCAACAATTCATGCACAGGTCAATTGATTAAAGTTTGTAGTGCGTGGGTGAGTTATTTTGCAACTAACAGCACAACACTGGACTGAATTTCCAATCACCTTTTATTGTCCTCTCTTCGACTCATCATTATGTCTAAAATTGAGAGTGTACTATTTGCATGGTCGGCATGTGCTCTACTTTTGCAAATTCTTGTAAAAAGCATTGATTGATTTCAAAGGGACAGTATCTGAAACAAACATTAAAATACAAAATTACTAGAAGTGCTGGTATGAGTTTCTAATTACCCGTACGAAATTTACATGTTTCGTTTGTGAAGGATGACCATTAGGATGGCCCTTCGTTGTATGTTTTAAGTTTATTATGATAAGGTTTGAAATAAAATTGTATAAAAATATGTTTCAGATGATTTATTATATTAGTCTTTTAATTAAGCGGAAATAAGGGGTGTATTTAGGATTTTGCCCGTTACTGTATACATACGCACAAACTAACAGAAGTGCACATATGATGTATCCAAGTCTGAAATTATTGAATAGTTGATGATTGCAATCAAAGTATTTGATTGCGTTTCTACATTTATTGCAATAAAGTTTATTGCAAACGAAATGCTTACAGTCAAGTTGATGGTAGAATTTTTAAATATCCCATAACAAAAATAATCAAGTTAAATTACAATATTTGACTGTTGATTGTAAATTTTACAGTCACAAAAAAGGCAAACAAATTTAACTTAAATTTTTGATTTTACAAAAAAGCAATCAAGTTTGATATATGTAAATCAAATAAGCTGGGCAATCGTTGTTTTTAATCGAAATTTTTGTAAATTTTTACAGGTTTGATATGAAACGCCCATATCGAGATATTATTTTCTCACCATATGATGGACCCTTCGATTTATCTCACACCATGACAAATATTTTATTTCAACATCGGCTACATGTACTAAAAATATTTCGTAAATGATTGGAGGAAACTAGTATCCTTTAGTAATACATTGGGTCCAACTAAATTCAAATAATTTTTTAGCACTAGATAAAAATAAATATATGTATATAGCCGTCTTTTTGTCTTGAACCCATACAAAACGAGGTTGATAAAAATACATAAATTTAGGCAGTAATAAACAGTGTTGCCAGGTTAGCCTTTTCGAGGCTAGATTTAGCCCTTTTTTTGCCTTTAGTCTCGAAGGAGGGTGGGGCCGTGTGTAGAAGTCCACGAAAGTGGGGAAAGCTTCTGACCGCCATTCACCTGGGAATGGCCAGAGCATTCTTTTGCATGCGGTTCAAGCAGCTCACTACTGCCGGTCGCTTGCGGCCAAGTATCCTCTGGGTAGCCGCTAAACACCCGTTTAGCGGTGAGCTAATGTGAGAAGGCGACAACCTGGCTAGGCCACTCTGACATAATCGGTTTAAGGGCTAGCCGGGGGAGATTTCATCGGCAGCGTCTGTACACCTCTAGGTGCGGCTGCAAGCGGGCGTCTGTCTTGGAGCAAGCGGCTCGCTATATAAACATGCCAAGTAATATTTTCACCCCCGCTGAGCGGGTTGTGCGCTGGGCTTGCGACCCGCCACGTAAAACCATACTCCAATGAAATATAACAACAAGACTCGGATAAATACACTCTCTATTGATGACGACCATGGCAAACGTTTGAAGGACAATGAATTGAGGGCATGCACCTGGAACGTCCGCTCCCTGAATGGGATTGGTGCAGATGCCCGGCTGGTTGATGTCCTCGTCAAAGCAAAATCTGACATCACCGCCATCCAAGAAATGCGTTGGACGAAGCAAGGAAGAAAGAAGATCAAAAATTGTGACATATATTGGAGTGGCCATGCGAATAAGCGCAGTTTTGGCGTCGGATTCGTGGTGGGAGAGAGACTTTGTCGCCAAGTGCTGGCGTTCACGCCTGTGGACGAGCGTCTCGCCGCTATTCGAATAAAAGCAAAATTTTTTAATATATCATTCATTTGCGCCCATGCGCCAACAGAGGAGAAAGACGATGAGGTGAAAGACACTTTTTATGAACAATTAGAACGCACTTACGAGCGCTGCCCCCGTCATGATATAAAAGTCGTGCTTGGCGACTTTAACGCCAGGGTGGGCAAAGAAGGTGTTTTTGGCCCTACAGTCGGAAAGTTCAGCCTACACAATGAAACTTCTCCTAACGGACTGAGGCTGATTGACTTTGCCGGTGCTCGAAACATGGTCATATCAAGCACGAGGTTCATGCATAAAAAGATACATCAAGCTACATGGCTGTCTCCTGATCGAAATACTCGCAATCAGATCGATCACGTTGTGATAGACGGACGGCATGCCTCCAGTGTTTTAGATGTGCGAACGATCCGAGGACCTAACATCGATTCGGACCATTATCTCGTTGCAGCCAAAATACGCACTCGCCTCAACGCGGCTAAAAACAAGGAACAAAAACACAAGGAAAGCTAGTCGTCGAAAAGCTTCAATCACAACAGACTGCCAATGATTTCGCAACTCGACTCTCACACCTGCTCTCTGAGGGCACAACTCATCCTGAAGGAATACAGGAGCAGTGGGAGCATATCTCCAAAGCACTTCATACTGCCGCCGAGGAAAAAATTGGGTACCGGCAGCCACGAAAAAACAACTGGTATGAGAAGAATGCCGCGTTGCAACAGAAAGAAAAGACGCTGCCTACAGGGCTACGTTAAAAGCGAGCGCGACAAGAGGAGTGTGTGAACGCTATCGTGAGTTGAAAAGGGAAGCGAGACGCCTTTTCAGGAAGAAAAAAGCAGAAGCAGAAAGGCGTGAGTGCGAGGAGCTTGAACTGCTAGCCACCAGGAATAACGCCCGAAAATTCTATCAAAAAATACGGCGACAGACGGAAGGTTTTAAGACCGGGGCAATCTCCTGTAGGAATGAAAACGGCGACCTTGTAACTGATGTCCAGAGAGTGCTTAGATTATGGAGGGAACACTTCTCTGCTCTCCTAAATGGTGGCAGCAATTCACCGCGCAGAGATGAAGAACCCGATCCCGCAATCGATGATGATGGAATATATGTCCCCCCGCCCGATTATGACGAAGTTAGAATAGCAATAACCAGATTGAAAAACAACAAGGCCGTGGGCGCTGATGGATTGCCTGCGGAGCTATTCAAGTTCGGCGGCGAGGAGTTGGTAAGGCGCTTGCAGCAGCTTCTTAGCAAAATATGGGCGGACGAAAGCATCCCCGACGGTTGGAATCTAAGTGTTCTTTGCCCAGTCCACAAGAAGGGGGATACTGCAAAATGCACCAACTATCGTGGAATTAGCCTTCTTAATATCGCATATAAGGTTCTTTCAAGTGTATTGTGCGAAAGATTGAAGCCCACCGTGAACCGGCTGGTTGGACCTTATCAGTGCGGCTTCAGACCTGGTAAATCTACCATCGACCAGATTTTCACAATGCGCCAAATCTTGGAAAAAACCCGTGAAAAGAGAATCGACACACATCACCTCATCGTCGACTTTAAAGCCGCCTTCGACAGCACGAAAAGGAGCTGCCTATATGCCGCTATGTCTGAATTTGGTTTCCCCGCAAAACTTATACGGCTGTGCAAAATGACGTTGAGCAACACCATCAGCTCAGTCAGAATTGGGAAGGACCTCTCCGAGCCGTTCGAAACTAAACGAGGTTTCAGACAGGATGACCCCCTATCGTGCGATTTCTTTAATTTGATGCTGGAGAAAATTATACTAGCTGCAGAACTTAACCGCACTGGAACAATATACTATAAAAGCGTGCAATTACTGGCATATGCTGATGACATTGATATCATTGGCCTAAACACCCGCGCTGTTAGTTCTGCTTACTCCAAGCTGGAAAAAGAAGCGGTAAAGATGGGTTTGATGGTGAATGAGGACAAAACGAAGTACCCTGCTGTCATCGAGCAAAGAGTCAGCGCATATGCGCCTTGGCAACCACGCTACTGTTGGCAGCCATAATTTCGAAATAGTAAAAGACTTCGTTTATTTGGGAACCAGCATCAACATTAGCAACAACATCAGCACTGAAATCCAGCGAAGAATCAATCTTGCCAATAAATGCTACTTTGGACTAGGTAGGCAATTGAAAAGTAAAGTCCTCTCTCGGCGAACGAAAATCATACTCTACAAGTCACTTATCGTACCCGTCCTGCTATATGGGGCAGAAGCATGGACCATGACAACAGCAGATGAAGCGGCTTTGGGAGTGTTCGAGAGAAAAGTTCTTCGAAAGATTTATGGACCTCTACGCGTTGGCGATAGCGAGTACCGAAGAAGATTTAATGATGAGCTGTTCGAGCTATACGCAGACATCGACATCAACATAGTCCGACATCAACATAGTCCAGCGAATTAAAACGCAGCGGCTGCGCTGGCTAGGCCATGTTATGCGAATGAAAGATGATGCTCCGGCCAAGAAAGTGTTTCTATCGGAACCCGCCTATGGAAGCAGAGGTAGAGGGCGGCCCCCACTCAGTTGGAAGGACCAGGTGGAAAACGATTTAAACTCCCTTGGTGTGGACCAATTGGCGCCGGTTGGCGGAGCGAAGGAGCGACTGGCGCGCCTTGTTGGAACGGCCATAACCATTTAGACGGTTAAGCGCCAATTAAGTAAGTAAGTAAGTAAGCCTCGAAATTTTGGGTTTAGCTCCGTGACTTTTTTCTAGCCTTTTTTACTCCCAATGTATTTTTAAAAATTTCTAAAACAAAATAATTTCAATAGTTCCTGTGAACACCTAAAACCTAATAATATGAGTTTCTCTACAAAAGATTAATTCTTTTTCTGCTGAAAATTCGTTGAAAATTTCAAAGCCAGATGTATTTTCTTACTTTGAAAAAGAGAAGTATATTTATTCTTCGAGTCAAATAGCATTAATAGAGCTGCAGTGGCCAAAACGTATAACTATACAATGGAAAAATGAACACTCCACCATGGAATTTTGGTCGGAAGTCCGAGAACATAAAAATGCATTAAACGAGCCTCGTTTTTTAGAACTTGTCGAACTAATATTTAGTTTTTTAGTATTACCACTCAGTAACGCGGAAGTTGAAAGAATTTTTAGTGGCATGAAAATTCTGAAAACTAAATTAAGGAACAAACTAAAAATTAAAATGCTTAATGCGCTGCTTTATATTAGATGCTCGTTAAAACGCTTATCTAAATGTTGTAATGACTTTGAAATTACCGATGATCTCATATCTATGGTAAATAGCCAAATTTTATACCCAGACTTAAGTTCTTCTGATTCTTCAGACGGGGAATATTTTATATAAATAATTAGTTTTTAATATTTTTTTCATGTATATACACATATGCAATCATTTAAAGTAATTCCATGTGCTAGTCAAGGAAAATGTGCCTGATATGTTTTGAAACAGGAAGTTATGCTTAAGTTATGTTTATAAGTTTTTATTTACAAATGTGTAAACTAAAATATAAAAAAAATTGAATGAATTAACCAAAAAATTTCTGGCCTTTTTTTAGCTTCTTTTTTTTACTAAATTTAGCCTTTTCTAACCTTTTTTTTGCCAATCTAGCTTCTTTTTTTGCATCACCTGGCAACACTGGTAATAAGTAAAAAATTTATTTTATCTTAACCTTTAGAGGTCTCGCGGTCTACCTTATGAACTAACATATATACGTACATATGTGCATTTCTTTGATTTTCTAATGGTAATAAATTTCAAAAGCACCAATTAGAAATATCAGCATTGCAACTCTCTTCATTTGCAGTATTTATCGACTTACAAACCTACTTAGGTATTTCTAATTTATGCATGCTCCCAGTTCACAAATCAGTAACTTTATTTGACAAGTACTTAATGAAACCTGTCCATCCAATGAATATTTGAAATGTTCGTCTTGAATCAGCTGTTGTAGTAGTAAAGCTCAAATGAATTTGCACTAAATTTGTTAAATCAGTCAGTGCAAGGTGTTACCTGTATTCACCTTTCAACTCACCTCTTGTCAGCTTCTATCACAACTCACTTCTATTGACTGGTCGACCGAAATACTTAAATTTGCTTGACCACCTTTTCTTGTTCGCACAAACCACAAGAAGGACCTAAAACACAAACAATGAAAACCAGAAAATTTTAACGATATACCGCCCCTTCGGTTTGAAGAATAACAAACCAACCTGTACGTTTTACGCTCGTTCTCACCCGGAAGTGTCCACTCGTCTGTGGCAACTTGACGTTCAACACACTTTAATCCTCATTTCCTTACTTGACTTGAGTATTTGCACAAGTGTGTATTTGCGTGCGTTCCCAGCATCAATGTAGATAAGTTTTGCTGGAAAGACAAACTAGCAGTATTGAAAATTTGTTTGTTTTCTTTTGAGAAGCGCATTAAAAGTGGAAGATACTGTGCAAATCATGGCAATACTATCGATATCTCTATTAAATTGTACAATAACCTTTCTTCTTTTAATAAGTACATCGTCGAAGTTTGGGAGCGAACCACAACTTATTTGTATATTGCATTTATTATATATACTAGCAGACCCGGCAGACTTCGTTCTGCCTTAAATTTAGCCTACCTGCATACATTTTAAAAAACTTTTTCCGTCTAACTCTGCCCTCCCCCTCTTCACTTTTTCCTAATCCTTTTATTCACTCCTCCCTCCGTCCTTTTCGATTCATCTATCTCCATCTTCTCTCTCTCAGTCTATCTCTTTTGTTCCAGTCCCAGTCCCAGCCCCACCCCGAGTCTCAGTCCCATTCCTAGTCCTAATCACAGTCCCAGTCCGTCTCTGGTCGGAAAGAAGGATCGTAAACACTAATATAGGCAAATGTATATACCAAATTTCAGGCAAATCGAATAGGACGTATGTAAATAGGTATGTGGGTATTATTAATTCATGTCTCTATTTCGCCTTCGCATGCATATTTATCAGTTTTGCCAGGTTGATTCGACTAAACCGAATATCACAACGAAAATTACTTTAGAGCTCTCAGCAAAAGCTTTCATTTGATATCCATATTACCCACACATTCTAGGGGTATCGGGGTCCACGTTTTGGCCAATATCTCGAGACCCTAGTCACCCAGCGGTATAATATATTACTGTGTACTAAAGCACTCCTCAACAGCTTTCATTTGATATCCATATTGTATAAACACTGTAGGCATTCACGGGCCCACGTTTTGGCCTATATCTCGAGACCCTAGTCACCCAGGGGTATGAAAACTACCCTCTAATGAAGCACTCATCACATTGGACGTTGGATCACGTTTGAACAAAATCGACTGACGCATCTCTTCACACACCGGCGACAAACTAACACACATTTTAACCTTTCCTTTTATATATATAGATTTTTATTTTTCACACTTCACTATAATATTAAAACGAAATACAGATATTCATTGCTTTTGAAATTCGGCTTAAAAATTGAACATGGAACAATTAAAGACTACTGAATTTAAAGAAAATGTCTTAGTACTTCTAAATCGTGGCCCCCTCAGAAACTTAATATCATTCGCTATAATAATTTTTATTGATAAGTACGTTGTTTAATTAAACACCAACCAATTACACGGAAGTATATCCGCACCACGTGTAAATATATGAGTGCCGCTGCGTATACGTAACATTTTATTATTACGTATAAACATTTAAAAAAATTGCAATAAAATAATACTGCGGATATAAACTGAGATATAACCCATCCTATATTTCAAGTTAGATCAAACTACTCAAGGTGTGCAAAACAAATTCAAAATCGATTGAGTAGTTTAGGAGTCCATCGGCCACAAACATAGTGATATAACGATTTAGATCAGAACCGTATATAGAGTAGAAAAAATACGAACCACAACTAATAACTATGTCTGCGACGATTTTTCAGAGTAGCACCGAGCCATAAATAACTAGCAGAAATTTTCAGAAACTAATGCAATCACTCATAATAATTGAAATCTCTTCTTTCTGTTATGGGAAAAAAAAAAAAAACGTGACATATGTGTTTGTTTAATGGGGATGAAAAGAAATAAACAAAAGAATTTTTTCATTCCATTACTATAAAAAATTATTGGTTTGGTACTCACAAAACGGATTAGTACGAGATAGTTTAAAACATATTCAAGTTGCAGCATTGCAGATGAACTAAACCTGAATGGTCTCTGCTAAAAATGTTGCGACTGGTTCCTAAATAGAGGTATTAGGAATATCTCTTTGGAGTTAACAGTTTGGCATTAATTAGTCCTAAGCTAATACCACTGGCATTATTTGGGAAGAATTCTGTTTTTATCTACTTGGAAATGCCAATTTTTTTTAATACATCAACTGGATGTGCTTTTGGAAAACATATGACATATTGTTTACATCTTTAAATTCAGTGTATTCTCATAATTAATTTATATTTTCGAATAAAAACAAAAGGCTTATGCTTGGTTTTCATTGGGTCAAAATTACTGAGATCAAGAATTGCTTAAAGCTGAACCGCTTTTCCATATGCCACATTACTGACTCGAAACTGATGAAGCAGTGCGTGGCCACAACCCACGCTAAATTTTTGTCTTCATTTATTTCACAACCTATTTCATTAGTTCTATTGTTGCACAGCTGTGGCATTATAAATTGATGGGAGCCAGTTGGCAAACGAAAATAAATTGCCAACATGTTAACAAATGAAATTTGAATGTCAAAACTGCCATACCACTGGGCATTAGCCATTTTAACTTATTGATCAATTTAGCTGCCACTTTGTAGTCGAAATTTAATGCAAACGCATTTGACGTCATTGATATTGCCAAGTTTGTGGTCAAATTCAACCTAACTAGTGACAACCAAGAATAAGGGAAAAAGAGAGAGGTGACCTCACAGTAACTCGGTTATGAAAAGGAGTAAATTATAGGAAATCGCACAAGTAATTCCAAGAAAAGATATCAAATGTTATATTAGTCGCATGTTGTCAAATCAAGAACATATCACGACAGCATCCCAGACCAATCGGATTTTTTGCAGGGGTTTATGTAGGTGTGTTAGTGTGAATCACCCTAACAAAAAGGTAAAAACATGCTTAGAGAAAAATTTAGATAAATTTTGCTTACTTTTAGCGTTAAAGGCAGCTATTTTGTTTAACGCTTCCTTATTTTCGTATGTTTGTTGTTTTTTTACAACTGCATATTTTTATACTCAGCTGAGCAGAGCTCACAGAGTATATTCATTTTTTCCACATAACGGTAATCCGTAACGGCATAAACTAATCGAGATAGATATAGACTTCTATATATCATCTCGCATAGCACAGCATCTAAATGCGTGTTAGAATATAAGCGGCCTCTGGAGAGAATCGGGACAGGGAGAAGCATACATCTATATTGGGTCACAGGGCATATGTGCATAGATGGGAATGAAAAAGCGGACGTCCCAATTAGATTGGGTGAGATTGAGCGAAGGCGAGAGGTGCACATGATCGACCAAGCAGGAAAGGCGTGGTTTCAAGCGCGGGGCTGTAAAGTGTCGAAGATTATGTGTAGGTCTAACAACCTTAGACTAACAAAGTTGCTTCTATCATTAAAAAGAGAGGACTGTAGACTCATGACGGATATTCTGACTGGACACCACCTTCTGGCGTCACATGCCTTTAAATTAGGTTCGGTTAGTGATAGCAGATGTAGGAAGTGCGGGTTGGAGGAGAAAACGATCGAGCACGTTCTGTGCTCGTGCCCTGCACTTGCCAGACTAAGACTCCAGCTATTAGGAGCCATACAGCTGTCAGATCTAGAAGCAGCAAGTGGCTTAGTCCTAGGAAGCTTCTAGTATTTGCCAAGAGGACGGAGTTATTTTATAACATAGGTCCAGGTTTTTGATAGGGTTTTTCAGTCTGGTCGTTAAAACAAACTTCTGGTAAAATTTCGGACTCAATCAGTCTATGTGAGGTCCTCATGGACCGGCCAGTTCAGCCTAACCTAACCTAACCTGTATTTAGCCATGTCCGTCCGTCCGTCTGTCCGTAAACACGATAACTTGAGTAAATTTTGAGGTATCTTAATGAAATTTGGTATGTACGTTCCTGGGCACACATCTCCGATTGTAATTTAAAACGAACGAACTCGGACTATAACTACGCCCACTTTTTCGATATCGAAAATTTCGACAAATCGAAAAAGTGCGATAATTCATTACCAAAGACGGCCAAAGCGATGAAACTTGGTAGATGGGTTGACCTTATGACGCAAAAAGGAAAATTAATAAAATTTTAGACAATGGGCGTGGCGCCGCCTACTTTTAAAAGAAGGTAATTTAAAAGTTTTGCAAGCTGTAATTTGGCAGTAGTTGAGGATATCATGATGAAATTTGGCAGGAACGTTACTCCTATTACTATATGTGTGCTAAATAAAAATTAGCAAAGTCGGATGACGAACACACCCACTTTAAAAAAATGTTTAAGCCAAATGTTAACAAAAAATTGAATACCTTAACAGTATATAAGTAAATTATGTTGGCATTCAACTCCAGTAATGATATTGTGCAACAAAATACAAGAATAAAAGAAAATTTCAGAATGGGCGTGGCTCCGCCCTTTTCATTTAATTTGTCTAGAATAATTTTAATGCCATAAGTCGAACAAAAATTTACCAATCCTTGTGAAATTTGGTAGGGGCATAGATTCTATGACGGTAACTGTTTGCAGCACGCCCAGTTTTTATACACAGTCGACCGTCTGTCCTTCCGCTCGGCCGATAACACGATAACTTGAGCAATCGATATATCTTTACTAAACTCAATTCACGTACTTATATGAACTCACTTTATCTTGGTATAAAAAATAGCCGAAATCCGACTATGACCACGCTCACTTTTTCGATATCGAAAATTACGAAAAATGAAAAAACTGCCATAACTATATACCAAATATGAAAAAATGAATGCAACATGCTAACTGGATTGGTTTATTGACGCAAAATATAACTTTAGAAAAAACTTTGTAAAATGGGTGTGACACCTACCATATTAAGTAGAAGAAAATGAAAAAGTTCTGCAGGGCGAAATCTAAAGGCCTAGGAATCTGACCACTGTTTGTGGTATTACATATAAAAATAAATTAGCGGTACCCGACAGATGATGTTCTGGGTCACCCTGGTCCACAGTTTGGTCGATATCTCGAAAACGTCTTCACATATACAACTAAGGGCCACTCCCTCTTAATCCCCTCATTAATAACTTTATCGTACAAGGACATTATAGAGTCACCCCTGGTCCACCTTTATGGCGATATCTCGAAATGGTGTCCACCTATAGAACTAAGGCCCAGCCCTTTTTAAATAATCATTAACACCTTTCATTTGATACCCATATCGTATAAACGCATTCTAGTGCCACCCCTTGTGCACCTTTATGGCGATGTCTCGAAAAGGCGTCCACCTATAGAACTAAGGCCCACTCCCTTTTAAAATACTGATTAACACCTTTAATTTGATTCCCATATCGTACAAACACATTCTAGAGTCACCCCTATTCCGCCTTTATGGCGATATCTCCAAAAGGTGTCCAACTATAGATGCCCTTTTTAAATAATCATTAACACCTTTCATTTGATTCCGATATCGTACAAACACATTCTAGAGTCACCCCTGGTCCACCTATAGAACTATGGCCCACTCCCTTTTAAAATACTCTTTAATACCTTCCATTTGATACCCATGTCATATAAGCACATTCCAGGGTTACCCTAGGTTCATTTTCCTATATGGTGATTTTTCCCTTATTTTGTCTCAAAAGCTCTCAGCTCAGGATGTAATGTTCGGTTACACCCGAACTTAGCCTTCCTTACTTGTTTAGTTTCAGTTTTATATGTTACAATTATTCATACAAATTGCGTTTGTGATATTACCTTCGAAGAAGATTGTATAGAATGAATTAACTGAGGATTATAAAAAAATGTGACATTCACACAGGTTGATGCAATTTAAAAAAATCAACAACTATCTCCTAAATATTTATAAACTTTGATTGATCAAAAACAAATAAATAATTTCGTCGTCTCTATTCTAAAAGATGCTAAGTCCGTACAACACAATTTTAAAATAGAACTGAAGAATTAAGTTTAATTAAAGCTACACTCAATCTTCAATGTTGAAAAATATTTAGAAAATGTATGAAGTTGGCAGCTCATCAATTTATTTTCGGATTTAGCAGTGTAAATTTTTTAAAGTCTTTAGCGATCGGAAGCATTGAATTCTTCTTCTTTTCTTCCACCACCATGTACCGAAGTCACTCATCTTTCCATCTGTATCAAAATGTAATGAAGAATGACATGTAGAATTTGCAGAATGATTTAGTGGAAAGTTGCTCTACTTTTAATTGCAGTTTTCCGTTTTAAATTAACTGAAGGAAAAACAAATTATTAATTCCATTTCTTATAAAAGATGTTATAATGGTTGGCCTCATTGTTTTCAAACAAGTGATTAAGAAGAAACATCTGAGATGGTATCAGTTTAAATTTATGCATAATTAGCGGCCTTTGGACTTGAAATGTCTGCCTACTCGGGGTTATTGCTAGTATTATTGGCTGCTAAGCTCGATGGCCCTGTAAAACCAATACGTCTACTTATTAGGATGTTTCCATTGTTGACATTGGTCAAAGAAAGGTAGTCTGAGGTTGGAGTTTGATCGTGCCTACGTAGCGAACAACACGTATTCGGATAGCGTTCTTCTTTTGCCCTGTGCAAAAATACAAAAACCAAATTATTTAATACCTAAATCACTGTTTCAAAAGTTGCAAGTGAAGTATAAAACTAGCAGAAATAGTAGTTCATAATTATGTGCGAGCGCAATGCGCTAGACTCTGTGTCTAATAAAATTATAAAATCATCAAATAATTACTTGACGAGAAAAAGGAAAAATGACAGCGTGACAGAAAACACGATGTCAAAAACCACCAAAAACAATTACTACGCAATACTAGATGAAGATCTATAACAGTGTAATGAAGCATTCATAAAATTCCAACAATAGGTGCAAACCAACAAGCTAAGTAACGATAGCGAAGAAACACGAGCTCATGCTATAAACAACTACTGCAACCCATCAACAAGCGCAGCAGCAGCCGAAGCTGCAGCTGCAAGTGTAATACTGTTTTCACACATAAACTTAATGATCTCATTTCACCTGGTAATGAAATCGTAAATTTTTTGCTTTCACACAGAAGTAACTGCTCGATTAGTATGAAGGATGAGACAGACAATCATGGCGGAACGATACAAGGTGGGAGCATGTTGACATACCTACAAACAAAAAAAATTCCATGTTCTTGTAAATTCGATGGACAAATGTCAAAATCGTACTGCGCCGGTAGTTGATGTATCAAATCAAATAAAAAAGGTTATAATCAGCTGTTCGATGCGCCCACCTTGTATCGTTCCGCCATGCAGACAATGACATTTGCTTTGAAAACTAAGAAACGGAAACGGAAGCGGAACGCTGCCAACGGAGTTGCATTGTGCTTCTGACTTCATTAGGCATTCGATTAGCTACTAATGAAATAATAATAGATTCGAATTTTGTAGGGAAGATTGAGCTCAATAAGCGTTTTAATGTAGAAAATTGCCTTTATTATTCAATAAGCCGTCTGTGTGAAGTTAGTATAACAAATAAACAAGAACCAAAAGCAAATACAAATTAGAAAAACAAAAGCAACAGCAAAAACATTCCTCCAATTAATACATTTGATGTAGAATCTAAACAAATAATAGAATTGATTAAAGATGGTTTGAAGATAACTCAATTTAAAATAAAAGAATATAGCCAAAATAAAATGGCGATTTATTTAACAAATCTCGACGATTACAAAAGAGTCCGCGGATATTTTGAAAAAGCCAAGGTAAAATACTATTCGTATACACCTAAATGCTTAGAAACTAAAACTTATCTGCTGAAAGGCCTTAACGGCAATACCAAATGCGAAGAAATCTTAAATGAGCTTCAACACTACCAAAATGAAAATCTCACCATACTTAAAGTAAGTCAATTCATTACGAAGAAATTTGTAGAGAAAAAGATAACGCTTCCTATATTCATGGTACAAGTAAGCGCTGACAGCAACGATAATGAATTAAAAGCCATCAAATGCATACTATATAATGGGAACATCTATGCAGACCCGAAATCGCACAATGTAGGAATTGTCAAAACTTTTTTCATAGTGCTGCCAATTGTAATATGCCAGCCAGGTGTGTGAAATGAAGTGGGCTACACAATAGCAAAGAATGCCCTTCTTCTGAAGGTGACTCAGCAGAAAAACGAGACCCATACTGCGTACAATGCAAAAACATGGAAACCCAGCATCATACAGAGGTTGTGAACGCTATAAAGAGCTGCAACAGAAAATGAGACTCAAAAAACAAAGTTTAGCTACGACTAAAACTAATCACCCTATTAAATACAACAAATCTACTAATCATAATATAAACTATGCAAATGTATTGAGAGAAGAGCGAGCTGCTTCTGATATTATCAATAACCAAAACATGCAAAATTCTTTTCTATTAGAATTAAAAAATACGATCTTAGCACTAAGTAATCAAATTACAAACCTACAAAAACAACTAGAATTGCAGACTACAAGGGTCGATGCAATATGTGGTATTATGGTATTATGGACTGAGTATGAGTGGTGGTCCCTTACAAACTGTTAATAAACCTCACTTAAACATTATTTCTCTTAATGTTAACTCCTCATAAACTTATGCAGAAGATTAGACTTAAGTTAATTTATAAAAGATAGAAATCCAGCTATATTACTACTTAACGAAACTAAATTAAATCCGAAACATAAGTTAAAATTTCTTGGTTATAATTTAATAAGAAAAGATAGGTCGGCAGGTACGAGAGGTGGTGGAACATCGATCCTAATCAATGACAATATAAAATTTAGCAAAATTTTTAACCGTAAAATTGATAACTTAACAGTTTTTGAAACTTGCATTGTTAAAATACACATGCCTCCAAATAATATATTATACATAATAGCAGCATATCATCCGGCAGGGAACATTAATGACGTATTTAAAACAGAACACAATTCAGTTTTCGAAGCTCTCAATATTGAACAATTGAATCACTATTACATACTAGTCGGAGAAAGCACGTGGACTGGGGTAATGTCCAAGAAAATTCTAAAGGCAAATCACTAAAAGATTGTCTTACGTCGAATGAGATGAGATACCGCTGCAATCTATATGCCACTGTATCTCCGTCATACTTAAGTTCTAATTCGTTTTTAGATATCTGTATTGCAGACCATAGACTAAACATACAAAAAAGCAACGACACAGTCAACTGTCTCAACTGCCTTAACTACGATAGCGATCATAACGCCATAGAAATTATCGCTCGTAGAGACAACAATAGCTTATTCACATTACTGGGCAACTCGCAACAAAAAATTTTGGACTAAAAAAACAAACTGGAAAATAAAACGCAGGACACAACTTGAAAATAAAACGCGGACACCGGACAACAGGAACTTGAAAAACTTTGAGATCGACCATCACCTAGATAAACTTAACAAAATAATATTAAGAGCCATAGAGAAGAATGTACCAAATACAAAATCTAACAGCACTACTAACACACTTAACAACATACCAATTTTAAAATCATTGCTTTTAGAAACAAGTAAGGAATGTTAAGTTCGGGTGTAACCGAACATTACATACTCAGTTGAGAGCTATGGTGACAACATAAGGGAAAATAACCATGTAGGAAAATGAACCGAGGGTAATCCTGGAATGTGTTTGTATGACATGTGTATCAAATGAAAGGTATTAAAGAGTATTTTATGAGGGAGTGGGCCATAGTTCTACAGGTGGACGCCATTTAGGGATATCGCCATAAAGGTGGATCAGGGGTGACTCTAGAATGCGTTTGTACAATATGGGTATCAAACGAAAGGTGTTAATGAGTATTTTAAAAGGGCGTGGCTCTTAGTTCTATAGGTGGACGCCTTTTCGAGATATCGGCATAAAGGTGGACCAGGTGTGACTGTAGAATGCGTTTGTACAATATGGGTATCAAACGAAAGGTGTTAATGAGTATTTTAAAAGGGCGTGGGTCTTAGTTCTATAGGTGGAAGCCTTTTCGAGATATCGCCATAAAGGTGGACCAGGGGTGACTCTAGAATGTGTTTGTACGATATGGGTATAAAATTAAAGGTATTAATGAGGGTTTTAAAAGGGAGTGGTGGTAGTTGTATAGGTGGCCGCCTTTTCGAGATATCGGCATAAAGGTGGACCAGGGGTGACTCTAGAATACGTTTGTACAATATGGGTATCAAACGAAAGGTGTTAATGAGTATTTTAAAAGGGCGTGGGGCTTAGTTCTATAGGTGGACGCCTTTTCGAGATATCACCAAAATGGTGGGCCAGGGGTGACTCTAGAATGTGTTTGTACGATATGGGTATCAAATTAAGGGTATTAAAAAAATAAAAAAAGGGTATTAATGAGGGTTTTAAAAGGGAGTGGTGGTAGTTGTGTAGGTGGTCGCCTTTTCGAGATATCGGCATAAAGGTGGACCAGGGGTGACTCTAGACTTTGTTTGTACGATATGGGTATCAAATGAAAGGGGTCTATGAACATTTTAAAAGGGAGTGGGCCTTAGTTCTATAGGTGGACGCCTTTTCGAGATATCGGCATAAAGGTGGTGCGTTTGTACAATATGGGTATCAAACGAAAAGTGTTAATGAGTATTTTAAAAGGGTGTGGGTCTTAGTTCCATAGGTGGACGCCGTTTCGAGATATCGCCATAAAGGTGGACCAGGGGTGGCCCTAGAATTTGTTTGTACGATTTGGGTATCAAATGAAAGGGGTTAATGAGCATTTTAAAAGAGAGGGGGCTTAGTTCTTTAGGTGGACGCCTTTTCGAGATATCGCCATAAAGGTGGACCAGGGGTGACTCTAGAATGTGTTTGTACGATATCGGTATCAAATTAAAGGTATTAGTGAGGGTTTTAAAAGGGAGTGGTGGTAGTTGTACATGTGAAGGCGTTTTCCAGATATCGACCAAAATGTGGACCAGGGTGACCCAGAACATCATCTGTTGGATACCGATAATTTATTTATATATATAATACCACGAACAGTATTCCTGCAAAGATTTCAAGGGTTTTTTTATTTCACCCTGCAGAACTTTTTCATTTCATTCTACTTAATATGGTAGGTGTCACACCCATTTTATAAAGTTTTTTTCTAAGTTATATTTTGCGTCAATAAACCAATCCAAATAGCATGTTTAATACCTTTTTTCGTTTTTGGTAATTTTCGATGTCGAAAAAGTGGGCGTGGTCATAGTCGGATTTCGACCATTTTTTATACCAATACAAAGTGAGTTCAGATAAGTACGTGAGCTGAGTTTAGTAAAGATATATCAATTTTTGCTCAAGTTATCATGTTAACGGCCGAGCGGAAGGACAGACGGTCGACTGTGTATAAAAACTGGGCGTGGCTTCAGCCGATTTCGCCCTTTTTCACAGAAATAAGTTCTTTTCCCAGAATCTAGGCCCCTACCAAATTTCACAAGGATTGGTAAATTTTTGTTCGACTTATGGCATTAAAAGTATCCTAGACAAATTAAATGAAAAAGGGCAGAGCCACGCCCATTTTGAAATTTTCTTTTATTTTTGCATTTTGTTGCACCATAACATTAATGGAGTTGAATTTTGACATAATTTACTTATATACAGTAAAGATATTAAATTTTTTATTAAAATTTGACTTAAAAAAAAATTTTTTTTTAAAAGTGGGCTTGGTCGTTCCCCGATTTTGGTAATTTTTATTAAGCGTACATATAGTAATAGGAGTAACGTTCCTGCCAAATGTCATCAAGACATCTTCAACGACTGCCAAATTACAGTTTGGAAAAATTTTCAATTACCTTCTTTTAAAAGTGGGCGGTGCCACGCCCATTGTCCAAAATTTTACTAATTTTCCATTCAGCTTCATCAGTTCAACTCACCTACCGAGTTTCATAGATTTATCCGTCTTTGGTAATGAATTATCGCACTTCTTCGGTTTTTCGAAATTTTCGATATCGAAAAAGTGGGCGTGGTTATAGTCCGCTATTGTTCATTTTAAATAGCGATCCGAGATGAGTGCTCAGGAACCTACATACCAAATTTCATCAAGAAACCTCAAAATTTACTCAAGTTATCGAGTTAACGGACAGACGGACAGACGGACGGACATGGCTCAGTCAAATTTTTTTTTCGATCCTGATGATTTGGATATATGGAAGTCTATATCTATCTCGATTCCTTTATACCTGTACAACCAACCGTTATCCAATCAAAGCTAATATACTCTGTGAGTTCTGTCCAACTGAGTATAAAAAGTAAACCACTTACTTTGATAAAAAATTATAATCGCATACAATTACATTGCTCTTATAGCACTATACAACAAGAAAAAACCAAACTCAAACTAATAAAGAAATTAATTCAGGACAACATCAAAATACACATAAACAAGCAACTTGAACGAAAACTATCCTTTATCAAGACTAACGATCCACTTAAAATCTCAAAAATTAAAAAATCTTTTATAAAAAATCAGGGAGAGACTATCAGTCATCTTTGTATTCCATTTGCTTCATCCTCACTCATACAAGAAGCCGGACTAGATTGTACCGTTATTGAAAAAAATACCTCAACTAACAATTACATTATTAAAAATAGCAAAGAAATAGTTGGTATAATTGGCGTTCATTTTGAATCAATCCGCTCTCCAAAACAGAACAAACCTGACAATCTCATTCATTCACAGGTTGAAGATTGCTTCAATGAGTTTTTGAAAACAAAAACTTTATTCGACAGCATCGAAGCGACCAAAACAACATTTACCATCGAAAAGAGGGCAAATAACCTTTCTGAAGAACAAACTGAAATATTCTTCTTTCTTCCCAACGACCTCTCAGATGTATTTGCGAATTTGAAAGGCAAACTCTCATCAGGCTTAGATCAAATACCAAATATCGTCCTAAAAAATTTACCCACAGAGATAATTTTAGAATATTGTACGCTTTTCAACAACATTTTAAACAATGCATACTTCCCATCCCTTTGGAAAATCGCCAAAACTATAGTGATACCTAAAAAGACAGACATAAAAACAGTATCAAAAATCTTTGCTGGGTTGGAGCTGTTTTGGTCGATATGTATAAAGAAAAAACCCAAGAGTTTTTACTTTTCTCTTTTATGCATTTCGACGCATCCGCGTCATCATCAGGAAGTCTATTTATTTTCAAACAAACAACATGAAAATACAAAAGTAATCATTATTTTCAATAAACATTACAAATTCAACATTAAAACAATAACTCACAATAATTTGATTAGTTGTACAACAAAACAGCTCCAACCCAGCAAACATTTTCATAAAGAATTTGGTCCAATCAACATATAAGTATCAAAAATCTTCGCCCAATCAGCTTGCTCCCAAATATTAGTAAAGTTTTCGAGGTAGCTATAAACATAAACATTAATAGAATTGTCGAAAATAATAACCTAACAAGTTCCAAACAATTCGGTTTTAAAAATGGGCACTCAACTATTCACGCCATCAGCCTTCTGGTTTCCGAAATAAACTGAAACTGGAATAAATAATATGTCACAGGAGCTTGCTTCCTCGACATAAAAAGGCTTTCGACAAAACTCATTGGATACAAATTCCCTCTTCATCTTGTAATACTAATTTATAATATGCTCTCTAATAGAAAATTCTCGGTATATACAAATGGTATAAAAAGTACACGAGAATTTAATATAATAAATGGACTGCAGCAAGGTACTGTAAATGCCCCCATTATTTTTAATATCTATATATTTTGTTGCATAAAATGGACAACATAATAGCATTTGCCGATGATGTTGTTATTTATCACTCAGGTAGTTCAATTACTAACATAAACACAAATCTCCAGAGTAAATACAATACTGTCGAAGAATATACAAAAGATTGGCAACTCAAAGTAAACGCTAACAAATGTGAAACTGTTCTGTTTCGCCCCCTATCAAAAAATGCAACTCAAACATTAAAAAAAATTGGAAAAAGTTCCAAATTATTTCGAACGAATCCAATCTCATAATTAAACAATCCGAGAGAGTCAAATACCTTGGTATATATCTGGATAAATTTTTATACTATAACGATCACATTAACTACCAAATAACGAAAACTACTAAGGCGTTCCATGCTTATAAAAAAATGTTCCCGACACAATTTTTGGATAAAGGGCTGAAAACCATTATGTATCAAACACTTTTAAGACCTATACTTACGTACGGATGCCAGATTTGGTTTAACATATCCCCATCATACATGGAAAGACTGAGAAAGTTTGAACGTAAAATTTCGAGATACTGTACTTCCTTGTACAGGTCAGCATATAGTAATTATACGAAATACATTGCGAATGCGAAGGTCTATAGTACAGCAAAAGTACCGAGAATTGACTGCCACATAATAAATTTGACAAGGAGACATATACTACGCTGTCTTAACAATGACAATAACACACTGATCAGTGCACCCTTCTATGAAAGCGAAGAATACTTTTCCCTTACAGTTAGAAATGGATTTACACCCCCAGAATCATTCCTTTACCTTGACAAGAATTTATTTATACAAAATAAAGATCACGAGCGAATATGAAAATAATCACCTCGAAAACAATTAACACAGAAAACAAACGTTTTAATAAATATATCTCTACCACAGACAAACTAGAAGCATCTTCCATCATAAGACAATGCTGGTGGCTAAATTACATATAACCACAACATCTGCTCATGCCGGACATCCGACATAGCTTTCCCTTACTTAATTTTATCTTTTTTTTTTAATATTTAATCGGGCATTGTTTTTTTTTTTTCTTTGCAACATAATCATGGTTCATACATGCTTGAAGTTAAAGCGATAACACATAAGTATTATCAACAAATAAAATGTTATATTATATCATATATAGCCCGCCAAGTACATGAGAATTCGTCTAGAGTCATTGTATAAATGTATTATTAAATGAAAGCTATTGTTTATTTTAGTATATAAGATCATCAACATCGAAATAAATAAACACTAAAAAAAAAAAAGAGTAGTCTGAGGTTGTTTATTGCTCGATGTTTCAGACTATGGATGTTGTAGTTTTGAGAATCTAACGATGAAGATGGTGGATTGTTAAGAGCAATGGGAATGGAGTTGGAGATACTGTGCCATGAAAGGCAATCATATTTGTAGATGGCGGAAACGCAGAGTGCTTTTGGGGGGTACAGCAGGGGCTCCGTCTAAAAGCCAAAGGAAGTAACTACTTTTTTTTATAATTTTAGGAATCTAAAGAGGTGCGTAACATTCCAGGTCTTCCTCAAATATCAAATTATTGAGAAGACCATTTTATTATCGGGCCTATACTCTAAAAGTTTTCATATGCAAAATTGTTTATACCAAGCGGTTCTTGTAAACAAGTGTATTGAAACTTGAATTGGATTAAGTATCAAAAAGTTTTGATGGAGCCATGTCCGGCCGTCCGTTCGGCAACATGATAACTTGAGTGAAACCTGAGATACATTTCCGAAATTTTGTATACTTGCTTATCTGGACTTATGTATTTACAGCAGATTGGTTTTGCTCCGCCGATTTTTTCGATATTGAGAATTTAAAAAATGGAAAAATGCAATAATCCATTACCAAAGGTGAATTAAGTAATGAAATTTCTTACGTGAGTTCACCTTTTGAGGAGAAATTGAACTTGAAAAAATGTTGGCAAGCTGGCCCACTTTAAAACAAGTCGATATAGAAATTTCGATATTTCATTACCAAAGACCGATAATGTGAGGAAAGTTGATACGTGCATTGCCTTTATAAAAAAAAACCAAATTTGGTAAAGTTTTGAAAATAGGCGTGGCACCGCTGCAATCAGAAGGGGAAAACTTACAAATTTTCCAAGCCGTAAAGTGAAACCCACTGAAAATATCACGTTGAAAGTCGGCATTATTGCTATTATATTAGCCGTGTTTTTTTTTACATGTATATACATCTAAATTTGTGGGTAAAAATGTCTATCCTCACTTAGATAATGCTTAAGATATCTACCCATCAAGCGGTAGTTGTTGAAGACTCCCGGTAGTGATTAAATAACTTGCTAAAAAACGGGTTGTAATTAATAGCGGAGACACCCACCTCTGTTGGTCATAGTGTATATCCTATAGCGGAATCGGTTGCGATTAATCGGGGACACACACACTTTCCGGTCATTGAAGTGGATAATAGTGCAGAGATGAAAAAGAGAGACGCATTTCAGTTGCAAGTGAGTATAACGCATACTGAAATTTAGCAGTACTAATTTTCTGCCCAACAATTTCATAAGTTTAAATAAAGTTATGCACTTACCAGTCCATATAAAGTTTAAGTGCATATGTATATACATGAAAAAAAAGGTGGATCAGGGTTGACTCCAGAATGCGTTTGTACGATATGGGTATCAAATGAAAGGTGTTAATGAGTATTTTAAAAGGGAGTAATCCTTAGTTCTATAGGTGGATGCCGTTTCGAAATATCGCCATAAAGGTGAACCAGGGGTGACTCTAGAATGTGTTTGTATGATATGGGTATCAAATTAAAGGTATTAATGAGGGTTTTAAAAGGGAGTGGTGGTTGTTGTATAGGTGGTCGCCTTTTCGAGATATCGCCATAAAGGTGGACCAGGGGTGACTCTAGAATGCGTTTGTACGATATGGGTATCAAATAAAAGGTGTTAATGAGTATTCTAAAAGGGAGTAATCATTAGTTCCATAGGTGGACGCCGTTTCGAGATATCGCCATAAAGGTGGACCAGGGTGACCCTAGAATTTTTTTGTAAATATGGGTATCAAAAGAAAGGTGTTAATGAGTATTTTAAAAGGGAGTAATCCTTAGTTCCATAGGTGGACGCCGTTTCGAGATATCGCCATAAAGGTGGGCTAGGGGTGACTGTAGAATTCGTTTGTGCAATATGGGTATCAAACGAAAGGAGTTAATGAGTATTTTAAAAGGGAGTGGGCCTTAGTTCTATAGGTGGACGCCTTTTCGAGGTATCGCAATAAAGGTGGACCAGGGGTGACTCTAGACTTTGTTTGTACGATATGGGTATCAGATGAAAGGTGCTAATGAGTATTTTTAAAAGGGAGTGGGCCTTCGTTCTATAGGTGTTCGCCTTTTCGAGATATCGCCATAAAGGTGGACCAGGAGTGACTTTAGAATGTGTTTGTACGATATGGGTATCAAATGAAATGTTTTAATGAGTATTTTAAAAGGGCGTAGGGCTTAGTTCTATAGGTGGACGCCTTTTCGAAATATCTCCATAAAGGTGGACCAGGGGTGACTCTAGAATGAGTTTGTACGATATGGATATCAAATTAGAGGTATTATTCATTTTTCGTAATTTTCGATATCGAAAAAATGGGCGTGGTCATAGTCGGATTTCGTTCATTTTTCATACCAAGATAAAGTGAGTTCAAGTAAGCACGTGAACTAAGTTCATTAAAGATATGTCGATTTTGGTCAAGTTATCGTGTTAACGGCCATGCGGAAGGACAGACGAACGACTGTGTATAAAAAACTGGGCGTGGCATCAACCTATTTCGCCCATTTTCACAGAAAACAGTTAACGTCATAAAATCTATGCCCCCACCAAAAGGATTGGTTAATTTTTGTTCGACTTGTGGCGTTAAAAGTATCCTAGACAAATTAAATGAAAAAGGGCGGAGCCACACCCATTTTGAAATTTTCTTTTATTTTTGTATTTTGTTGCACCATATCATTACTGGAGTTGAATGTTGACATAATTTACTTATATACTGTAAAGATATTAAATTTTTTGTTAAAATTTTACTTTAAAAAAAATTTTTTTAAAGTGGGCGTGGTCCTTCTCCGATTTTGCTAATTTTTATTAAGCGTACATATAGTAATAGGAGTAACGTTCCTACCAAATTTCATCATGATATCTTCAGCGACTGCCAAATTACAGCTTGCAAAATTTTAAATTACCTTCTTTTAAAAGTGGGCGGTGCCACGCCCATTGTCCAAAATTTTACTAATTTTCTATTCTGCGTCATAAGCTCAACCCATCTACCAAGTTTCGTCGCTTTATCTGTCTTTTGTAATGAATTATCGCACTTTTTCGGTTTTTCGAAATTTTCGATATCGAAAAAGTGGGCGTGGTTATAGTCCGATATCGTTCATTTTAAATAGCGATCTGAGATGAGTGCTCAGGAAGCTACATACTAAATTTCATCAAGATACCTCAAAATTTACTCAAGTTATCGTGTTAACGGACGGACGGACGGACATGGCTCAATCAAATTTTTTTTCGATCCTGATTATTTTGATATATGGAAGCCTATATCTATCTCGATTCCTTTATATATGTACAACCAACCGTTATCCAATCAAACTTAATATACTCTGTGAGCACTGCTCAACTGAGTATAAAAATAACAAGTAAGGAAGGCTAAGTTCGGGTGTAACCGAACATTACATACTCAGTTGAGAGCTGTGGAGACAAAGTAAGGGAAATCACCATGTTGTAAAAGGAACCTAGGGTAACCCTGAAATGTGTTTGTATGACATGTGTAACAAATGGAAGGTATTAAAGAGTATTTTAAGAGGAAGTGGGCCATAGATCTATAGATGGACGCCGTTTAGGGATATCGCCATAAAGGTGGACCAGGCCTGACTCGAGAATTTGTTTGTACGATATGGGTATCAAATGAAAGGTGTTAATGAGTATTTTAAAAGGGTGTGGGCCTTAGTTCTATAGGTGGATGCCCTTTCGAGATATCGCCATAAAGGTGGGCCAGGGGTGACTCTAGAATTTTTGTGTACGATATGGGTATCAAATGAAAGGTGTTAATGAGTATTTTAAAAGGGAGTGGGCCTAAGTTCTTTAGGTGGACACATTTCGGAATATCGTTATAAATGTGGACCTGGTTTAACTCTAGAATGCATTTGTACAATATGAGTGTCAAACGAAAAGTGTAATAAGTGTTTTAAAAGGGAGTGGGCCTTTGTTCTATGGGTGGACGCCTTTTCGGGATATCGCCATAAACGTGGACCAGGGGTGACTCTAGAATGCGTTTGTACACTATGGGTATCAAATGAAAGGTGCTAATGAGTATTTTAAAAGGGTGTGGGCCTTAGTTCTATAGGTGAACGCCTTTTCGAGATATCGCCATAAAGGTGGACCAGGGGTTACTCTAGAATTTGTTTGTACGATATGGGTATCAAATGAAAGGTGTTAATGAGTATTTTAAAAGAGCGTGGGTCTTAGTTCTATAGGTAGACGCCTTTTCGAGATATCTCCATAAAGGTAGACCAGGGGAGACTCTAGAATTTGTTTGTACGATATGGTATCAAATGAAAGGTGTTAATGAGTATTTTAAAAGGGCGTGGGTCTTAGTTCTATAGGTAGACGCCTTTTCGAGATATCTCCATAAAGGTAGACCAGGGGTGACTCTAGAATTTGTTTGTACAATATGGGTATCAAATGAAAGGTGTTAATGAGTATTTTAAAAGGGTGTGGGCCTAAGTTCTATAGGTGGACGTCTTTTCGAGATATCGCCATAAAGGTGGACCAGGGGTGACTCTAGAATTTATTTTGTACGATATGGGTATCAAATAAAAGTTATTAATGAGTATTTTAAAAGAGCATGGGCCTAAGTTCTATAGATGTACGCCTTTTCGAGATTTCGCCATAAAGATGTACCAGGGGTGACTCTAGAATTTGTTTGTACGATATGAGTATCAAATGAAAGGTGTTAATGAGTATTTTAAGAGGGCGTGGGCCTTAGTTCTATATGTGGACGCCTTTTCGAGATATCGCCATAAACGTGGACCAGGGGTGACTCTAGAATTTGTTTGTACGATATGGGTATCAAATGAAAGGTGTTAATGAGTATTTTAAAAGGACGTGGGTCTTAGTTCCATAGGTAGACGCCTTTTCGAGATATCTCCATAAAGGTAGACCAGGGGTGACTCTAGAATTTGTTTGTACGATATGGGTATCAAATGAAAGGTGTTAATGAGTATTTTAAGAGGGCGTGGGCCTTAGTTCTATATGTGGACGCCTTTTCGAGATATCGCCATAAACGTGGACCAGGGGTGACTCTAGAATTTGTTTGTACGATATGGGTATCAAATGAAAGGTGTTAATGAGTATTTTAAAAGGACGTGGGTCTTAGTTCCATAGGTAGACGCCTTTTCGAGATATCTCCATAAAGGTAGACCAGGGGTGACTCTAGAATTTGTTTGTACGATATGGGTATGAAATGAAAGGTGTTAATGAGTATTTTAAAAGGGTGTGGGCCTTAGTTCTATAGGTGGATGCCCTTTCGAGATATCGCCATAAAGGTGGGCCAGGGGTGACTCTAGAATTTTTGTGTACGATATGGGTATCAAATGAAAGGTGTTAATGAGTATTTTAAAAGGGAGTGGGCCTAAGTTCTATAGGTGGACACATTTCGGAATATCGTTATAAATGTGGACCTGGTTTAACTCTAGAATGCGTTTGTACAATATGAGTGTCAAACGAAAAGTGTAATAAGTGTTTTAAAAGGGAGTGGGCCTTTGTTCTATGGGTGGACGCCTTTTCGGGATATCGCCATAAACGTGGACCAGGGGTGACTCTAGAATGCGTTTGTACACTATGGGTATCAAATGAAAGGTGCTAATGAGTATTTTAAAAGGGTGTGGGCCTTAGTTCTATAGGTGAACGCCTTTTCGAGATATCGCCATAAAGGTGGACCAGGGGTTACTCTAGAATTTGTTTGTACGATATGGGTATCAAATGAAAGGTGTTAATGAGTATTTTAAAAGAGCGTGGGTCTTAGTTCTATAGGTAGACGCCTTTTCGAGATATCTCCATAAAGGTAGACCAGGGGAGACTCTAGAATTTGTTTGTACGATATGGTATCAAATGAAAGGTGTTAATGAGTATTTTAAAAGGGCGTGGGTCTTAGTTCTATAGGTAGACGCCTTTTCGAGATATCTCCATAAAGGTAGACCAGGGGTGACTCTAGAATTTGTTTGTACAATATGGGTATCAAATGAAAGGTGTTAATGAGTATTTTAAAAGGGTGTGGGCCTTAGTTCTATAGGTGGATGCCCTTTCGAGATATCGCCATAAAGGTGGGCCAGGGGTGACTCTAGAATTTTTGTGTACGATATGGGTATCAAATGAAAGGTGTTAATAACTATTTTAAAAGGGCGTGGGTCTTAGTTCTATAGGTAGACGCCTTTTCGAGATATCGCCATAAAGGTGCACCAGAGGTGATTCTAGAATTTGTTTGTACTATATGGGTATCAAATGAAAGGTGTTAATGAGTATTTTAAAAGGGAGTGGGCCTTAGTTCTATAGGTGGATGCCCTTTCGAGATATCGCCATAAAGGTGGACCAGGGGTGACTCTAGAATTTTTGTGTACGATATGGGTATCAAATGAAAGGTGTTAATGAGTATTTTAAAAGGGTGTGGGCCTTAGTTCTATAGGTGGACGCCTTTTCGAGATATCGCCATAAAGGTGGACCAGGGGTGACTCTAGAATTTGTTTGTACGATATGGGTATCAAATGAAAGGTGTTAATGAGTATTTTAAAAGGGCGGGGGCCTTAGTTCTATAGGTGGACGCCTTTTCGAGATATCGACATAAAGGTGGACCAGGGGTGACTCTAGAATTTGTTTATACGATATGGGTATCAAATGAAAGGTGTTAATGGGTATTTTAAAAAGGAGTGGGCCTTAGTTCTATAGGTGGATGCCTTTTCGAGATATCGCCATAAAGGTGGGCCAGGGGTGACTCTAGAATTTTTTTGTACGATATGGGTATCAAATGAAAGGTGTTAATGAGTATTTTAAAAAGGCGTGGGCCTTAGTTCTATAGGTGGACGCCTTTTCGAGATATCGACATGAAGGTGGACCAGGGGTGACTCTAGAATTTGTTTGTACGATATGGGTATCAAATGAAAGGTGTTAATGAGTATTTTAAAAAGGAGTGGGCCTTAGTTCTATATGTGGACGCCTTTTCGAGATATCGCCATAAACGTGGACCAGGGGTGACTCTAGAATGTGTTTGTATGATATGGGTATCAAATGAGGGTTTTAAAAGGGAGTGGCCCTTAGTTGTATATGTGAAGGCGTTTTCGAGATATCTACCAAAATGTGGACCAGGGTGATCCAGAACATCATCTGTCGGGTACCGCTAATTTATTTATATATGTAATACCACGTACAGTATTCCTTCCAAGATTCCAAGGGCTTTTGATTTCGCCCTGCAAAATTTTTTCATTTTCTTCTACTTAATATGGTAGGTGTCACACCCATTTTACCAAGTTTTTTTCTAAAGTTATATTTTGCGTCAATAGACCAATACAATTACCATGTTTCATACCTTTTTTCGTATTTGGTATATAATTATGGCATTTTTTTCATTTTTCGTAATTTTCGATATCGAAAAAGTGGGCGTGGTCATAGCCGGATTTCGGCCATTTTTAACACCAATACAAAGTGAGTTCATATAAGTACGTGAACTGAGTTTATTTATTTTATTTATTTATCTATTTATTTAAATTAAGTCTACAGTACAGGATACCTTACATACTACAATAATGTAAAATAATCTCGCGCAAATGAGAAGAAGTATGTATTGTGATTGATTGTTATAACTTATAGACAAATTGAATTTAGAATTCTTACAAAATCCGATTTTGATAGTGCAAAGTCAAGCTTAGTTGATGAAGAGAACAAAGCATTTAATTCTCTTAGTGCCCGAGCAATAGGCGCATTGCTAGCATATGTTGTTCTAAAGTTTTCCAAATAAAAAGGGTTTAGTAAAGATATATCGATTTTTGTTCAAGTTATCGTGTTAACGGCCGAGCGGAAGGACAGACGGTCGACTGTGAATAAAAACTGGGCGTGGCTTCAACCGATTTCGCCCTTTTTCACAGAAAACAGTTATCGTCCTAGGGGCTAAGCCTCTACCAAATTTCACAAGGATTGGTTAATTTTTGTTCGACTTATGGCATTAAAAGCATCCTAGACAAATTAAATGAAAAAGGGCGGAGTCACGCCCATTTTGAAATTTTCATTTATTTTTGTATTTTGTTGCACCATATCATAAGTTGAATGTTGTCATAATTTACTTATATGCTGTAAAGATATTAACTTTTCTTTTAAAATTTGAATTAAAAAAAAAATTTTTTTAAAAAGTGGCGTGGTGGTTCTCCGATTTTGCTAGTTTTTATTAAGCAGACATAAAGTAATAAGAGTAACGTTCCTGCCAAATTTCATCATGATATCTTCAACGACTGCCAAATTACAGCTTGCAAAACTTCTAAATTACCTTCATTTAAAAGTGGGCGGTGCCACGCCCATTGTCCAAAATTTTACTAGTTTTCTATTCTGCGTTATAAGCTCAACTCACCTACCAAGTTTCATCGCTTAATGCGTATTTCGTAATGAATTTTCGCACTTTTTCGATTTTTCGAAATTTTCGATATCGATAAAGTGGGCGTGGTTATTGTCCGATATCGTTAATTTTAAATAGCGATCTGAGATGAGTGCCCAGGAACCTACATACCTCAAAATTTACTCAAGTTATCGTGTTAACGGACAGACGGACGGACGGACGGACGGACATAGCTCAATCGAATTTTTTTTCGATACTGATGATTTTGATATATGGAAGTCTATATCTATCTCGATTCCTTTATACCTGTACAACCAACCGTTATGCAATCAAAGTTAATATATTCTGTGAGCTCTGCTCAACTGAGTATAAAAAAAAAATAAAAAAAATACTTTGCGGTATATAGCTAAATTATACTAATATTATTGTTATTATCTAACAAAATACTTGCGAAAATTCAAAGGAGTTTTTAAAATGTGCCAGGTCAAGACTTTTTTTGGGGTATTACTGTATAATACTATTAAAGCTTTAAGCTATGATTGGCGGAAATTAGAATATCTTCACCAGATTTTGTGCGCAGGCTAATCTAAACTCAGCATATGTTTGAATTGAATAGCGTTGAAATTAAATAACAACTCCGCTTACACTCAGAGAAAAAATCGTTCTAAAACGAACGAAACAAGTTCAAAATTAAAAATATTCGCTGATAAAAGTCTGTTAAGTACGCTTTTTCTTAACTCGTGACCAATGGGCTTGTTTTAAAAACGGTTTTCCAAGCACACCGTTCGTATTTTATGACCAGTTTTGTATTGATGTGTGAACCTTCTGTACTCATTTCAAGCACTACTTGAGCTTGATTTACAATTTTTCGTTCTCACTTTTCGAGAACGATTTCTGGTCGATTTAAAATTTTTCGGTCTCAATTCAAGAACGGTTTGTGCTTGATCATTGGTGGGAGGAAGGAACTCTTTTAATTATTACCCATTTATTTATGTATTAATAATAATTTTTTGTCATTAATAAAAAATATTAATAAAAAAAATTATTATTAAAATTCCAAAAGATTTGAAAAAAACGCATAATATGCATTTTTTTATAAATTTCTCTTATTGAGAAATCCTTCTTATTTGATGATGCAATTTGAATATATATTTAAAACATTTCATAACAAGTTTGAGAATTACCTGTGCTTATGTGAATGGAACTGAACGAAAATTAAGAGTTAAAAAAATAGAATATAAAAAAATTGTTTTAAAAAACTTCAGAGTTTGACGGTGATCGAACTCGCGTCACACGATTGCAACCGCAACACCATAGCCGCTGGGCTACAATTATTTGATAGCTTGTGGCAAATGTTGTATTTAACATTGTAGTGCACACGAGTTATACCGTTTCTTTTTTCTTGAACTTAATTTAAGAACATTGTTCTCATTAATAGAACATTTGTTCGTATTTTAAGACCAGCTGTTTTCTTTTCAAGAAAATGTTTGTCAGTTCAAAACAAGGTTGTTGTTTTGAGAAAAGGTCGTTTTTTTTTTCAAGAACAAAAAAGTAAGAACATGCAAAGCTTGAATTGAGTCCGGTGGTGCTGGATTTTAGAACGGCGTTTTTCTCTGAGTGTACTTTTTCAATATCAAAAATTTTGAAAAATTAAAAAAAAAAAATTCGGCAATGCATTAACAAATACTGGCAAAGCAATGACTCTTGGAGAGTGGATTAACTTTATATCGCACAATAGAAAATGAGTAAAATGTTGGACGATTGGGGTGTACCGCAAACATATAGTAGAAGTTAAAAAGTTTGCAAGCCGTACAACAAAAGCCCTTAGAAACACTTTGAAATTTTGCAGAATATTGGTAATATGTCCAGATTGGAGGAAAATTCGTTAGTGATCACGCGCCCACGTTGCTCGTGGAACTAGAGGGTGGGGAGGCGGAAGGGCCATGGAGGTTCAATGTGGTCATATTGAATCGTTCCCTTCTACATCGATAGCACTCCCCAAAACCTTGGGGGAAGTTTTTACTGCTACAACATTAACAACAACAACCCAATTTTTTAATTTAACGAAATTCGGTAAGAGCAGCATGACAATAACTCTTTTAATCACCTAAGCAAGCGATTTTTTTCGCAACAAGCCATGTAAGCTATCCCTGGTTTGCTATAAATGGTAACATTCGCATAACATGACCCAACCAGCGAAACCCTTGTGCTTTTTTCGTTGATCTATCTGAAAAATGCTTAAAGCTCAAACAGCCCCTCTTTGACTTCCTTCGAGACTTGCTCTTGGTATCGCTCCATGGACCATCTCGTCTGGACAAGTATGCTGAGCGACTTATAAATTATGACTTTTATTCTTCTAGAGGGGATCTTACTTTTCAATTCCCTACTCAGTGCACTTGTTGGAAAGAGTTATTTCCCGTTTGATTTCTAAGCTTGCATTGTTTGTGCTGTTAATGGTGGTTGTCAAATAGATGTAGTTCCTTACAGTCTCCAAACAGTCAAAGAGACTTGGTCAAAGCGCAAACGCGGCGGAGGATAGCAAGTACTTAGTCTTGTCCCCTTTTACCACAAGACTAACTTTTTTTGTCTGTCATCATCAACCAGTAAAGTAAAGCAAATAAAGAAGTTGTCTACGAGAAGCAAGAAATTTGCAAAAAGCTTCTATGAAATTATAATTATTTATTTTATACTAGCTGACCCAGCGTTGCCCTGCGTTAAATTATATCTTTGAAATCAAACTTTTTATAACTTATAGTTTGTTAATCCGTTATTTATTTTTTAACAATATAAAAAGTCATTCACTTTTTTTATTCATTAACTGAATGCTCAAAACAAATAAAAATTTAATATTTAAATTAACAGTGTCGGCAGTCATTTCAAATTTCATAAAATCTGTGGTCATTTGTGGAAATACTTACTGGATGAGTTGTGGTTGTGTCGATTTTTATTGTTTTTCCCTTTATTGGAGCACTCGGTGATAAACTATGTTTTTCGTTTTGTTTTCAGGTGTGAGAATGATCAAATCGGATGGTTTTCCTACACGGGAACATGCGACATACAGTTGACCGTGTGAAAAACATTCACTTTCCAGGTTCAGGCAAAACACACTGAATGATTGGCCTTGTGACTTATTTATCGTCATGGAAAATGTCAGACGAAAAGGAAACTGGATTTGTTTAAACTCAAATGGAATATCGGCTGGGATCATTGGAATTGTCGGAATGAGAACTTCCTCACCTCTGAATTTCCATTTTAATACCCTTGCGTGAATCACATTGTCCATGAGTCTAGTGACTGCTAAACGGGTACCATTGCATAGTTTTGGCTGATTCAAATTGCGAAGCATGATGACGATTGAACCAACCTTTACTTGTAAATTGTGCGGTGGCAATCCAGGCACATCCAATGAATTTAAAAACTCCGTTGGGTATTTTGTAGCTTCGTCTTCATTGGTTACATAATCGATATATTTGAAGGAATGCAGTGAACGAACGATTTCTTCTTGGATTTTGCAATTTAATTGATCCAAGTCTTTGTTTTTTTGCTGCCAAAATTGCTCTTTCACCCAACCAATCGTAATTGGTATGGTTGGCAGCGATGTTCGGAAAAACTTTGCTTTTCAGCTCTACTTTCGTTGAGACGAAATTGCAAAAGTTTGGTGGAAAGGAAATCAATCCATTTGATGCGTCTACTGGAACACGACCATTGCCGATAGTTTCCAATTGGTTGAAGAACGCTTCTGCAGATGGATCGCTTAGTAATACAACTCGCATGTTGGTTGTCAGCTGCAGTTTCTTCACGTAAGGCCACAATGTCGAAGATTTTAGGCAAGCATTGATTTCATCGGCAGCGTTAGATCGTGGTATTACCGGTAGTGTTTGTCGGAAATCGCCGGAGAGCAAAATCAATGCACCCCCAAAATGTCTTGCGTCATCACGCAGATCCTTCATGGTGCGATTCAGGCCTTCTAACACATGTTTATGTGACATGGTGTATTCGTCCCAAATAATTATTTCGCTCCTTACCAAAACTTTGGTCATTGCTGATTGTTTCGCGATGTTACAGGTGGGTTCTGCAACCGCTTGAAGGTTTAATGGCAATTTAAAAAAATTTAATTAATAGAACAATCAGAATTGGTGTCAATCATCCAAATCGGTGCAGGCGTTCTTGAGTTATACGCGTTTGTACTAACGTCACTTTCTTTTATATATATAGATAGATATCTTAACTGTTTGTGCTTCAACAAAAGCAAGCAATTTCCAGTATTTTAAGATAAGGAAATTTGAGAGTCTTTCGCTGATTAGGCATACACACTTTTAGAGGAAATTTTCATAAGGGTTCAGGCAAGCAAGCACGAGTTTCATACCTTTGGTATTTCAGAAAAAACAGAAGGGAATTATGGATTCGGTACAAGAAGAGTTCCTCAGACAGGGTTTTACTTATATTGCAGCCATTGATCGGGAAGCAAGGCCTGAGCAACTTTAGTACTTGGAACCGACTACGATAGGAAAAGCATATCTTTCCGCATAAGCCTGAAATTGTAAGTTTGAATTGTAATTTTTAAGTTTGAAATCAAGTTTCTGAGCGTGAATTTTATTTTCTGAGTTCGAATTGTAACTTAACGGTTTCTGTACACAATAAAAATATGAAAGCGTCGTTTCAACACTTAAATACAAGACAACGCATTGAAATCATTAAGAATAAAACAGAAAACGAGTCTTTTGTATTTTAATGTTGGTTTTGCTGGGACTTGCTCCCAGGACCTTCTGTGGTAGGCGAGCACGCTACCACCACTCTGCGACTGTCGTTAGAACACATAAGAAACAACATTAATTTAACTTTCGTTCACAATGAAAATTTTCTGGGACTTCCGTTAGCTCCTGACGACATTTTAATGAGTGGATTTTTCGTTTAGCTTCCCGCTTGAATTGGGGAGTTGGGTGCAAAAGGGACCAAGGGTCGAAGAATAAATATGTATTGAAATTTAAAAAATTCATAAAATCTAAACAATCAATTGATAGTTATATATTATATATACGACCGATCCTAACGATTTTTTCGGACAACAATGTTTACCTCATATGTAATTTTTAAGCTTTTAGCTGTTAAATGAGAAAGGAATTACGTTTAACCTATTAACTGAACAATCCGTTGTATCGGATATATCTTAATATATAAAAATCGCGCTGGACTCCTAAACTACTGAAACGATTTTGAAATTGTTTTGCACCCCGTGTGTAGTTCGATCTAACTTGAAATATAGGATAGGACATATCTCAGTTTATAGTCGCAATATTATTTTATTGCATTTTTTTTGTTTTTCCGTAATAATAAAATGTTACGTATACGCACCGGCACTCACATTTTCAGGGTGCGGCTATACTTCCGTGTAATTGGTTGGTGTTTAATTAAACAACGTGCTTATCAATAAAAAAATATTATAGCGAATGATATCAAGTATAGCACATCATCAGGCCCGCCGAGAAGGTGGGGAGAGGGGGAGGGTATTAGCCCCGGCCCGAGGTTTCTGAGGGGGGCCGCGTGGTACTATGACATTTTTTTTAATTCAGGGGAGTCTTTAGTTGTTCCATGTGCAATTTTTAAGTCGAATTTCAAAAGCAACGAAAATCTGCATTTCGTTTTAATATTATAGTGAAGTGTGAAAAATAAAAATCTGTATATATAAAAAGAAAGGCCAAAATGTGTGTTAGTTGGCCGCGGGTGTTTGAAGGGATGCGTAGGTCGATTTTGTTCAAACTTTCGCACAAGTTGCGTAAACCTCACGCGGTGGTTACTACATAGGTTTGGTTGCGATCGACGTACAGGGTCTCGATATAGGCCGAAACGTGGACCCGAGTACCCTAGAATGTGTTTATAGAATATGGATAACAAATGAAAGCTGTAGATGAGTCCTTTAGTAGAGTGTAATTTTTATACCCCTGGGTGAAAAGGATCTCGAGATATAGGCCAAAACGTGGGCCAGTGAATGCCTAGACAGTGTTTATGGAATATGGATATCAAATGAAAGCTGTTGATGAGTGCTTTAGTACAGAGTAATACATTATCCAGAGACGGACTGGCACTGAGATTAGGACTAGGAACGGGACTGAGACTCGGAGTGGGACTGGGACTGAGACCCGGAGTGGGACTGGGACTGGAATAAAATACATACCACCCTCTGGGACAAGCAATAAGGGATGCAGAAGAATGAGAAGAAATTGAGAGAAGAGAAAAGAGAGAAGGAGATTGACAGGACAACGTCTCCGGGTCTTCTAGTAATATATATATCAACGATCTTAACGATTTTTTCAACCAATAAAATATACCGCATTTGTGAGGAAGAAGTAACGTTAAGTCATTTATATGAACAATCGGTTGTATGGTACGGTATTATATATATGACAGTTCTTGGCAATTTTTTCAGACAAAAATGGATGCCGTGTATGTAATCCACCTGTGAATTTTCAACATTATTCCTGGAGGAATAAATGACGAAAGCTCTATTTTTTGAAAACTTGATCGTCGAATGGGGGATATTTGCTTTAGTGGTCCGATCCCGTTGCTTCCGGCAAATGATCAGTGAAAGCTTTAAAAATTAAGTTACTCACACTCCCATACAGTGAGCCCCACTATATAAGCTATGTAAACGTCTTACGATTTTGCTGAAATTTTATATTTGACCTTTTTAACATAGGAAGTGGAACATACAAAATTTTTTATTAAGGTGCGACTGTTGCTTCTATGTTATATGCAAAAAGTGTAACTTTACCTACAATTATAAAATTGTTGCGCAGAAAATCAGTCCTTCTAAATTTTAGTGTGCATTAGACTCAGTGGCAACTGAAATGTGTCTCTCCATTTTATTTTTACACTCTTATCTACTTCTATGACCGGAAGGGGTGTTTGTACACTATTAAGCGTATCGCTATTAATTAATCGCCAAAGCGCATTGGCTCAAAAGCTATCGACAAAATAGAAATGCTGTGGCTATTTTTTTAAATACAAATCTAGCATTTTCCGATTCAAAATTGAAACCAACTCAGTTTTACGAAAACCAAATTCGGTTTGGTCATATATTTAGTACAAAGAAGTTTCATATTTAGGCTTAAAATTTTAACAATTTAGGGTAAGTACAAGCCTGTGCTGGAAGGGTAGCAAAACAAAAAAGCATAGCTTAGATATGCTATACAAATATATGAAATTGACTTTTCCAAGATCTGAATAACGTAGTTTTCATATTGTTTGAACGTAGTCTTGAAAAAACCTTTATTTTCTCCCCAAGCGATATCCTATGCGTGCTAAGGCAATCAGTCACAAAAGCAATCAGTCTGCATGACGTATTGCTAAAAGAGATAGTATATCATAAATGTAAAACACAAATACTGGAAAAGATATGTATACTTCATTCCAGTGAATTCAGCCATCGACTATTTGGTTACAATAAAATCTCAAAAAATTACTACCTAGTCATATTCGTATCTTTTTTATGGCTGTAAAATGTAAAGGGCAATCTTGATAATCGGCCACCGGCCACATGCCTACGAACAAAGGGCACTGTTGAAAATTGATGTAAGTTTACATACACACCCCTTTGAACAATTGCAAACAAATAAAAAAACAAAGTGGTAGAAGTGACATAAGGCGCTTTAGATGCCAATACTAGGCAATGGAGGATAAATACACTGATATAAACATTGTTGCAAGAATGATGGCTGCGGATAAGGGCGGTGGGAATGAGATACAGATCAACAAAAAATTCGATTAGTTTAGAATGAATCAGAGATGAGTTGCCAATGATACTCTTGATCTCTTTATATGGGATGAACTGCACTTTTTTGTATGAACTTGCTCTATGAATAAAATACTATTATCCGTTAATGAATTGTATAAGACAGTTCCTTTTGCTACGCCTAAATGTATAAGTATAAGTATGGTATCCTTATTATACTAACCAATTTTACCTCCTACAAAATTTAACAAAATTAAGTTTTCAGAATTGTCAGAGTGTACATTGTATAAAAAAAAAAAATACTGCAAAACGGAAGAAATGTATTAGCTAACAATTTAAAATTTAATAAAAGTTTCCGTATCACCTAGGTGAAAAGCTTAAATTTCGAGCTTGGTATGTAGGGGCTCGAATTTCGATACGATACGGTAGTATATCTATTGTTCTGTGTACTTAAAATAATATTTAAGGGGATTGAGTTTCAATCTCCTGTTATCATATCTAATTGACGGAGATTATTTGTCGTAGATGGGGAATAGACTTTTTCTATCTACCCGTGACCAAAACAGGTTGAGTGCTGGATAATATATATATCTATGTTGGGTTACTGGGCATATAGGAATAGATGGAAATTAAAAAGCGGGTGATCTGGCTGAAAAGGGCGCATCCCTCGAAGATTATACCGTAGACAGGCCATTCAAATTGGTAGCGATTAGAAGAAGGCGAGAGATGCACATAATCGGTCGAGCAGGAAAGGTTTATAACTGAGGGCGGGACTGCAAAGTGTTTAAGATCATATGCCGACTTAAAACCTTACACAGAGGAAGTTATCCCTATCAATTAAAAGAGAGGACTGTAAGTTGGTGGTTGGTATTCTCACTGGACACTCTCTTCTTGCATCACATGCTTTTGAATTTGGTCTTGTCAGTAAAAGCAAACGTTGAAAATGCTGATTGGAGAAGTGATGAATAGACGGCAGAAGTCCACTGAGGATTGGTGGACACGTTTTCAATTTGCTTGCCGTTTTTAAGTCCTTACCAAATTGAAAGAAAAAATAAGCTAACTACAATTTTTATAAAGAGTTAGGAGAGTATTTGGCAAATTAAAAACTCTCCGTAGAAACTTATTTTAACTGAATTTTAATAATGGAACGTTGATTGTAATTATTTGAGTAGTTATAACATATACCAAAATTCAAAATCGGCTTTTTTTTTGTGTTTAAGAAAAATAAAAAATAGATATAATTCACTCACGTTACACGAATTTGGACAATCCTGTTACATCCGAATTATAGCAAAGTAAAATTTTCCATACTTAGGCTATGGGTTAATTTCAAATGCCTCCAAGAAAACTGAGACCAACCTCTTATTCTATTTTGGGTGTAAATTTTTTGTTTGTAATAGAACTTGTCTTATCTATTTCTCATATTCCATAATTAATTTTTTCCTATTTTTAGACAGTTTTGGGAGAGAGAGGGGGCGCAGAAGCAATAAGAGGTAAAAACTTCTTAAAAGCTATGCAGCTAGACTAAAGTTTAATTATATAAAAGTTATTTTTTTTGTTTTATTTTATATTTTATATCTTAAAACACATTTACACTTGTACAAATCTAAAATAAATTCACTAGTGTTAGTATAAGTATATTTTATCCATGGGACCTTCATTTTTAGGGGAAAATCAACATCTCTAAACTTTGTTCATCATTACCAATTGTCGAAAAGAAAAACTTACATTGAATATCTTGTTATATAATTGCCGATTGGGAGTTAGTACGAACATGACAATAATCTAGTTATATGTATACTAGGACTTATATAACTTTTACCTTTTTTAGAACTAATACCGAACTAGTGCATAAAATGGGAATTGTTCCAATATCGCTACATGGTAAAAACATTCTATTAAAAAAACATTTTCATATGTAAATGTGTATCCTCCATTAAATCTCACGCATAGACGTTTTAACATCAGATTGTGGATTTGTTTGCTTTCCTTTTTATGTGATCCCAGGACAAGATATTAAGAAATGAGTTGCAATTTTTCGTTGTCGTCTTATCAACTCATCAAACCCGTTGTATGAAAATATAAATAAATTTGCAATGTTTGAGTAAATAAATAGATACATGTGTGTACACTGGAATGTTTCGGAAAAATTTTTGCATTTTATTTATTTCAAAGAAATAAGAAAAGCTAGAATTACTAAATATGCAGAATCAATGCTGAATACAATTTACCTTTGTCTGACACCAGATTTGCCTTTGATTATGTCACAGTTACGTGAAAATGTGATACCGACGTTTAGCAGAATGAGTAAAAAACAAATTTCAACACTTTTGTATGAACCAGGGACATAACCTGTCATTTATAAGAATACTCCTTCAGAAAACTTGATTTCCGTAATTTTAGTTTTATAGTCTGAAAGAAGTTATAGAATCTGGACTTTTATTTTATCAGTCCGGTAATAAAAGATATGTAAGTCCGGACTTTTATTTCTTTATTTAATCCAAATAAAAAGATTTTTATACCTTCATGAACATGAAATGGTATATTAAATTTGGTCCGATATTTGTAACGTTGAGAAATATAGAAGATAGCCCCACCATTAAGTAAACCGAATTGATCAGGGCGACGAAATGAGTTGATATAGACATGTCCGTCTGTCCGTCCGTCTGTCCGTCCGTCGGTCTGTTTGAACGCAAAATACTCCCTCAAATTTTGAGATATCTCAATGAAATTTGGCACAAGGATGTATTTTTGTATTATATTAGACATTTGTCGGATCCGGTAGGATCGAACCACTATAACATATATCTGCCATACAACCGATCGTTCAGATAAGACGATTTTGGTCATTCCTGCCGCAATTTAGAAAGTATAAACGTGAAACTCGGTGATATATATTCTAATATATCATAAAAGATATCCTGAGAAAATCACTTTGATCGGAGCTATATATAGTTATATCCCATACAAGCGATCGTTCAGATAGAAAGATTTTTGGTCATTTCTCCCTTAGTGTCTAATATAAAAACGTTAAACTTGGTGATATTTATTCTAATATATCATAGAAGGTTTCCTGAAAAAATCACTTTGAGCAGAGTTATATGTATATAGTATATAACTATCCCATATAACCGATCGTTCAGATAGAAAGATTTTTGACCATTTCTCCCTTAGTTTCCAATATAAAAACGTGAAACTTGGTGATATATATTCTAATATATCATATAAGATATCCTGTAAAAATCATTTCGATCGGAGCTATATATAATATATATCCCACACAACCGATCGTTCAGATAAGGGGGTTTTTTGCCATTTTTTATTTTATATTTATCTTAAAATTCGTTTAGGTATGTACATCTGTTCAATATATATTTCTTATCTTATACATCCGATTATTTGGAGATTACGAACGGGATAAGATTATTGTTCAGCCCCATTCATGAAAGGTATGAAGTCTTCGGCAAATCCGAAGACAGTCCCGTCCTTACTTGTTTTTTATAAAATCCTTTTTGTTTCAATAGAAAGTGGTGTATTAAATATCAAGGCAATATGTCAAGTTGATCAAACCTTATGGCGAAAAAATAGGTGCAAGAAGACTAGCACTTTTCAGTTGTTCTCGTGGAAGACTAACGAAGCTCGTTAAGAAAAGCATAACCTCAGATTTGCATGGCCGTGCGAATATTTTTTGCAAAGTTATGCAAACAAACATATTGTTATCTATTTAAATCAATGTCTCTGGAGTCAAAGGTAGTGCATGAAAAGTAAACAGTTAATTTATTCGTGATAAAATTTTCCAAATTTTTTACCTTGGCTGTCGGCCAAACTTTTCAGTATTTGCAAACTGGTGTAGTATTTTTACACAAAACATCAACAAATTAGGAAGAAGGATGACTATCACAGCAACCTCCGCTAGGGAACGCCCGGGCCAAGGGGAGAATTTTGCAATTAGTTTTTAAGAGACTTTCCATCGAGTTAAAGCAGTTGATTTACGACTCACAAAATTACACCTCTTTTCGCTACAGCAGTGAACTTGCGATCAGTAGTAGCATTGTGGTTTGTAGTTTAAAAAAATATTTTAAAAATCTTTTTGTTTATTACTTATGTTGAAATTATTTTATTATTTTCTTCAAACTGATATTCCGTGAGCCATGTTTAACTGTCACATTTTGGTGGCAGACGCGATATAGAGGATACTGTATTTGCCTACCGTACCGAAGGATCCGGTAGATACTACCAAAATACTTAAAAAAAGGCATCGTTACAAATTGACGAAGCCGACAGAAGTTAAGTTGCAACATGAATGCATGTATCAATATGGATATGATATAAAAAAAGATAACTTTTTATTTTAAAAGTGCTAAGATGTCACTTTTATACTCACGCACTCGCAATGAAAAACATTGCGCCGTATTAAAGCTAGAAAGGGCATTCTTAAAGCCTTACATCAACGTGCTAAGCAACTTTTCCGCAAAAGTTAAGACAAAGAATATAAAAACTTTTCAAACCAAAGGTAATGTAATGCTTGCGAAAAAAAGGAACCTAAAAATTTACCAAAAACTTGCATTAACCACAGAAGTAAAGTAACTTGCCAAGCCACAAGCGTCAACATCAGCCAATTGCCATTGCTTTAAGCGGGAGTCATTGGTGTCGTATGTCGTATCGCTGTAGTCGTATCCCTAACGTAGTCAGCTGTTTATCGTTACGACGGTAAACCAAAAACCAATTGGTTGGCTACGATACGGTTACGACCTTAGCGGCACCAATAATCGATTGCATTGATTCCCATAAGGTTGGTCGAATCAGCTGTTATAAGGTTACCGATAGGGTTATCGATAAAGCACCAATGTCTGCACCTTTAACAGCACATACCAAATTCTTGCAGCCGAATGTGCATAAGTGTCGCTTTGTATAACTGAAAGCTTGAGAAAAGTTGTTCGACTAAACTCAATAGAGTGTCATCTCAGATCCATTTTTATTGGATTCAGTTGTGTTTTCATTACTGCCAAACTAACATTTCTCGGGCACAATTAGATAAACCGCGTGGTTGACTTCCGAGGGGATTTAAGCCGAGCTTATCTTTCAAATTGCATCGTGGTATTTAAATTTTACGTACATACATATATTGGCGGGACGGGGCGTACATGTTTTATGCCTACTCTGAACGACAGCTGCAAGGCAAATGAATTTTGACTGAGAAGCTTATCATGGCAGAAATACACTCGGAGTGTTTGCTAGCCAAACAACTACCGACGGGTCACCTCCCTTTGAAAAACTTTTTTCTAATTGAAAAAACGTTTTTCTTAATTGATGTTGCTTTATCGGGTTGAATCAAAGAAGGTTTATTAAATCGGCCCGCCTTACTTAAAGTTAAATGGGCTTACCTCAGCTCATCTCAACTCATCCAATGAAACCGGTTTTTATTGATGTATATCAAATAATTTACCAGCAGCTGTTTAATAAACAGAAGGTTAAACGGTCAGTTTAAAGTTGCAATTATTAAGTTGGCCAAGGCCGTCATGGTATATCATAACTTGTCCACATGAACCTTAAAGCCATTGGTTACTAAGGCCCGCTTTTTCAGAGAAAGTTTAACTTTATTAGTCGTTTAGTGATGGGTTGAAGCTGCTAAAAGGGGGCGGAAGTACGCTTAGGCATGCGAAATATACCTCAAGTCGTAGGTCTAATCCAGCACACAAACCCTGCATACTTAAAATTTCAAATCTATCCTCAAATTTTCTGTTTGTTCTGAGAACAAAACTGCCATGTCACCAGAAAGAGGACATTCTTGCGCTTCTAACAATGTATAATTTTTAAATTTATATATACATATATGTGGATTCATTTTGTATAACGGGTTTCTTAACTATTTGTAACCAAAAAGCATATATATACAAATTATTATTGAAAAGAGTCCACAGTTAATTCTGCTTCCAACAAAATACGTTTTTCAAAGCATAATTAAAGAAAATTTTAATCTAAGTGGTATAATCTACGATATATCTTTATCTATTTATTTTTATAAATTTTAGAAAATAAAGTAGCTAAATATCGTTGTACCCCCATCGCTTCACACAGAATGCTCCGATTTTAAAACTGGTTTTTGCATTTGAAAGCTCGGCTTCGTGAGATTAACATTTTCAGTATAATTTGAAGGTATATATTACAGGGGAATGGCAAGTTGACAAAATGTAGTAAGTAATGTCAGGGATGGATCGATTTTATTATTTCTTTTAAAATTGTGAAACATTTACGTTAGTTCTGCATAAAAAAAAATGATTCCTTTTTTTATTTAAGCAAAATTGTTAAAACAAAAGTAACATTTTTTCCAAAAAATTCAGTACGTGTATTTGTTCGTTAAACTTGCTTTAAGTGGGACAGCGTCATAAATAATGAAAAAAGCCAGCGTTATTTAATTTCGGGAATGCATTTATGTATGTATGGATGTATGTTTGTATTATTATTCCATATCAGCTTGACATATGTATTTAAGTACATACATATTTATGCGTGATGTAAAATTAATGCAACTTAAATGGTTAAGAATGAAAATTACTCCTTCCTTAAAAATTTCGTTAAAATTCCTAAACAAAAGTTCCTTCTTGGTATTTTTGTATGTATATTAGAACACCCACAGAAATAAATTGCTAATTTTCTTCGCTCCTCACGCATTTTATGAAAGAATGGGGATAAAAAATAAGATCTATAAAAATATCTGGTCATCTTTAGTGAAATTTGACTTAAAGGCTAAAAATGCACTAAAAAATTGTACACGTCTTTATTGGCTAATATCTCGTAAACCAGTAATTTTAGGAGAACTAATGACATAAGGACTTTTATTTAGATTGGAGTCAGGAGTAAATTGCCCATATAAATGTTGTACCTGCGATTGTCCTTTCAAGGACATTTAATACGTGGAAGTAAATTTTTTTTTTATTTTTTTTTTTTATTTTTTTTTTGTAATGGTCAAAGAAAATACATGCAAAATAATGGTTTAGATAAGCTATACACCGTTTGGTAGGGTATTACCCACAGTTTCATTTTAACATTGCATTTTAATTTTATTAACATTTTTGCAATGGTGGGATGGCGTAAAACTAAGTAAAACCAGTTTTTAAATTTCTAAAAATATACAGAATGAGATAATTCAGGGGTAAGGTTCTAATCTTCTTCGCTCCACATAAAAGACAAGGTCGTAAAAAAATCGGGAGTTAAAATATTCCATGCGCTTTTGAACTAAAAGTTAAAAGTGCACTAAAGATTGTACGTATATGTCTTTATTTGGTAACATCTCGTAAACAAGTATTTTATAGAGAAACAATAACATAAAGACTTTTAAATTTTGATTTTGGCGACCTTTTTGTTAACGAATCACTTTTTTTCTAGCTGGCTTGAGGTCTGAGTTGAAATAAAAACACAAGGGTTTTTTATATATTACCAATATATTTCGATTACACACGGTAATCGTCTTCAGGGTGAACACTACAAAACATAAAAACAACAAAATAAATAAATAAATAACAAATTTCCTAACATACAAATTTAAAAAAAATTATAACATACATTTTTTACACGTGTGTATCACTTGACGTGGAGTTTATCACTGATCGTTTGTTTGTCAACAAATATCTATAGAAGCTAGCAGAGTTATCTACGTCCGTTTTATAGTTCATTCGTTTACTGGTTGGTGTGTTAATAATGTGAAGCATTTCCAGAGTAAATCGTTTTCTGTAATGATGTTCTTGTTGAAGAATAGTAGCTTTGTCAAAGTTTGGTGAGTGGGAGTTTTCAGTACAGTGGGTCATAAGTGCAGTTTTTTGGTTTGCAGTATGTTGGCAATATTTGTAATCCGATTTGTGTTGCGCTAGTCTAGTTTTAAGTTTGCCTTTTGTTGTTCCAATATATACGCTGTGGCATGGTTGGTTGTTTTTTCCATTGCAAGGAATTTCGTAAACTATATTGCTTTTTTCTGTATGTGGAATTTTTGATTTTGTTTGATTATATATGTTTTTTAATGTATTTATCGGCTTATGGGCTATTTTTACTTCATCTTTGTTGTAGCAGTCTGATTTGGCCAATCGTTCCGACAATTTTGGCACATAAGCTACTGACTTAAATATTTTCTGCGGTTTTTCTTTTTCTTTTTCTTGATTCTTTTCTTCTTGATATTTATTTAAAAGTGTTTTAATTATGTTTTCAGGAAAATCATTTCTTCTTAACAAAAGTTTTATTTCGTTTTTAATTTCCTCGTGGTAAGTGTCGTCCGTAATTTCTAACATTCTTCTTATACAGCCCATTGCTGTATTCATTATCATCGTCTTTGGATGCTTTGAGTAAAAGTTGATGATTCGTCCTGTTGATGTTGATTTCTTATACCACTTTAACTTCAATTCGCTTTTGCTTCTAATAACAACTGAGTCAAGATATGGTAGTTTTCCGTCTTCTTCAAGTTCCATTGTAAAATTTATATATTTATTGAAAGAGTTTAGTGTGTCTAGCGTACTTTTTACATCATCTTCGTGTATTATAGCAAATAGATCGTCGACATATTTTGTGAGTAATCTGGGTACTCTTGCTAATTTCGTTGTTGTGTTCTCTAATAGTTTTTCCATCACTATATCGGCAATTACTGGTGATGTTGGGGATCCCATCGGCAATCCTTTTAGCTGTGTATACAATATATCATTGAATTTGAAATACCTATTTTCTTCGATGCAAAACGTAAGTATTTCCATAAACAGTTTTTTTGGTATATTTGTGTGTTCTTCTATTTTCATCCAATTGTCTCTTATGATCTCAAGGGCCAATTGTGTGGGAATGCTGGGAAACAGGGAAATTACGTCGAAAGATATTAGCTTTTCATTGTCAGAAATGTAGGTGTTTTTAATTTTTGTTTTAAACTCAAGTGTATTTTTAATGTTGTATGCCGAGTTTGCTGTTGCGTTTTTCAATATATCTGCTATATATTTGCATAGGCTATGTGCTGGCGATCCAGTGGCCGAACAGATTGGCCTGAGCGGTGTTCCTTCCTTATGTAGTTTTGGTAGTCCATATATCCTCGGAGGTAAAGCTGTTGTTGTAGATAATTTATTTTTCTCTATTTTTGAAATTAAATCCAATTTATAAAGTTTGTCGACCAGACTGTTATTTTTGCTTTGTAGTCTCGATGTAGGGTCCTGTCTTTGAACCCTATACATTGTCAAGTCGTTTAATATATCGCCCATTTTCTTATTGTAGTCACTTATATCCATAGCTACCGTTTTGTTGCCTTTGTCAGATGTTAATATACGAATGTTTTTATTTTTACTAAGAAATTTCCGAGTCCGTCCCACTGTATCAGTTATTGCACGATCTATTGTACTTTGCCTATTTGTTGTTGTATGGTCTTTTATAAGTAATGAGAGTTTTGTTCTTGCTTCAACTTGTTTCTCTTTAACTTTAATTGTTTGTACAAGATTCTCTCCATCAGCTATATATTTGAATAAAGGAAATTTTGTATTCTCGATTGGAAGCGCAAATTTTGGACCTTTTGTCAAAAGCGTTTGTATGTCTGATGGAAACTCGACTTTCGTTTTGTTTACGAACCAACCTTCATTTTTATTGTTGTCAGCAAAGAGATGATTTCCATTTTGACGCAGTTTGTCGTGTTTTGCTTCTTGTCGTTTCTTTAGAGTTGTTGTGAGTTTTTTTGCGACTTTTGTTTCACTTTGAAGTAATTTCTCAAAATCTCCCGCGTTTAGATATTCCTTAAGTTTTGTTTTTGTTTGTTCCATCTGTTGCTGCTGTCTTTTTAGTATGTTGTGTTTTTGTTTTATTAGCAGACTAAGGATTTTTGTGTGAAAACAGTATGTATGTCTATCTAATGTTCTGTCTATGTCTGTTTGTGTATAACGATCAAATATGAACAAGCTGTTACATTTTGTAGAATTTTTAATAAAATTAGGAACTAACTTAGATTTTCTGCACTTTAAAAGGAACTTCATATTACATTTTTGCTTTACCACTTTTTTTGAAATATACTGTAATTTATTTATTAATGCTCTGGCGTTGTTGCTGTTGGTTTTGATTTGAGTATAATCCATTTTATTGTTGCATGTATACGGCGTGCCTTCCGTCTTTATAAATTTTGATTTTGGCGACCTTTTTGTTAACGAATCACTTTTTTTCTAGCTGGCTTGAGGTCTGAGTTGAAATAAAAACACAAGGGTTTTTTATATATTACCAATATATTTCGATTACACACGGTAATCGTCTTCAGGGTGAACACTACAAAACATAAAAACAACAAAATAAATAAATAAATAACAAATTTCCTAACATACAAATTTAAAAAAAATTATAACATACATTTTTTACACGTGTGTATCACTTGACGTGGAGTTTATCACTGATCGTTTGTTTGTCAACAAATATCTATAGAAGCTAGCAGAGTTATCTACGTCCGTTTTATAGTTCATTCGTTTACTGGTTGGTGTGTTAATAATGTGAAGCATTTCCAGAGTAAATCGTTTTCTGTAATGATGTTCTTGTTGAAGAATAGTAGCTTTGTCAAAGTTTGGTGAGTGGGAGTTTTCAGTACAGTGGGTCATAAGTGCAGTTTTTTGGTTTGCAGTATGTTGGCAATATTTGTAATCCGATTTGTGTTGCGCTAGTCTAGTTTTAAGTTTGCCTTTTGTTGTTCCAATATATACGCTGTGGCATGGTTGGTTGTTTTTTCCATTGCAAGGAATTTCGTAAACTATATTGCTTTTTTCTGTATGTGGAATTTTTGATTTTGTTTGATTATATATGTTTTTTAATGTATTTATCGGCTTATGGGCTATTTTTACTTCATCTTTGTTGTAGCAGTCTGATTTGGCCAATCGTTCCGACAATTTTGGCACATAAGCTACTGACTTAAATATTTTCTGCGGTTTTTCTTTTTCTTTTTCTTGATTCTTTTCTTCTTGATATTTATTTAAAAGTGTTTTAATTATGTTTTCAGGAAAATCATTTCTTCTTAACAAAAGTTTTATTTCGTTTTTAATTTCCTCGTGGTAAGTGTCGTCCGTAAGTACGCTAGACACACTAAACTCTTTCAATAAATATATAAATTTTACAATGGAACTTGAAGAAGACGGAAAACTACCATATCTTGACTCAGTTGTTATTAGAAGCAAAAGCGAATTGAAGTTAAAGTGGTATAAGAAATCAACATCAACAGGACGAATCATCAACTTTTACTCAAAGCATCCAAAGACGATGATAATGAATACAGCAATGGGCTGTATAAGAAGAATGTTAGAAATTACGGACGACACTTACCACGAGGAAATTAAAAACGAAATAAAACTTTTGTTAAGAAGAAATGATTTTCCTGAAAACATAATTAAAACACTTTTAAATAAATATCAAGAAGAAAAGAATCAAGAAAAAGAAAAAGAAAAACCGCAGAAAATATTTAAGTCAGTAGCTTATGTGCCAAAATTGTCGGAACGATTGGCCAAATCAGACTGCTACAACAAAGATGAAGTAAAAATAGCCCATAAGCCGATAAATACATTAAAAAACATATATAATCAAACAAAATCAAAAATTCCACATACAGAAAAAAGCAATATAGTTTACGAAATTCCTTGCAATGGAAAAAACAACCAACCATGCCACAGCGTATATATTGGAACAACAAAAGGCAAACTTAAAACTAGACTAGCGCAACACAAATCGGATTACAAATATTGCCAACATACTGCAAACCAAAAAACTGCACTTATGACCCACTGTACTGAAAACTCCCACTCACCAAACTTTGACAAAGCTACTATTCTTCAACAAGAACATCATTACAGAAAACGATTTACTCTGGAAATGCTTCACATTATTAACACACCAACCAGTAAACGAATGAACTATAAAACGGACGTAGATAACTCTGCTAGCTTCTATAGATATTTGTTGACAAACAAACGATCAGTGATAAACTCCACGTCAAGTGATACACACGTGTAAAAAATGTATGTTATAATTTTTTTTAAATTTGTATGTTAGGAAATTTGTTATTTATTTATTTATTTTGTTGTTTTTATGTTTTGTAGTGTTCACCCTGAAGACGATTACCGTGTGTAATCGAAATATATTGGTAATATATAAAAAACCCTTGTGTTTTTATTTCAACTCAGACCTCAAGCCAGCTAGAAAAAAAGTGATTCATAAAGACTTTTAATTAAAATGGTATTTTGTTATTTAATGCAAAACAAAAAAAAAAAAGGGGGAAAGGCAGTGCTTTATTTTTGGCAGAAATACTAATCAATTTATACGAAAAATTCGAAAATCCAGTGAAAAGACGATACGGAATTGAAAGAATTATCCTACTGAATTATAATAGCTATAAGAAAACAAGTAAGGAAGGCTAAGTTCGGGTGTAACCGAACATTACATACTCAGTTGAAAACTGTGGAGACAAAGTAAGGGAAAATCTCCATGTTGTAAAAAGAACCCTGGAATGTGTTTGTATGAAATTTGTATCAAATGGAAGGTATTAAAGAGTATTTTACGAGGAAGTGGGCCATAGTTCTATAGATGGACGCCATTTAGGGATATCGCCATAAAGGTGGACCAGTCCTGACTCTAGAATTTATTTGTACGATATGGATATCAAATGAAATGTGTTAATGATAATTTTAAAAGGGAGTGGGACTAAGTTCTATAGATGGACGCCTTTTCGAGATATCGCCATAAAGATGGACCAGGGGTGACTCTAGAATTTGTTTGTACGATATGAGTATCAAATGAAAGGTGTTAATGAGTATTTTAAGATGGCGTGGACCTTAGTTATATATGTGGACGCCTTTTCGAGATATCGCCATAAAGGTGGACCAGGGGTGACTCTAGAATTTGTTTGTACTATATGGATATCGAATGAAAGGCGTTAATGAGTATTTTAAAAGGGCGTGGGCCTTAGTTCTATGGGTGGATGCCTTTTCTGGATATCGCCATAAAGGTGAACCAGGGGTGACTCTAGAATTTGTTTGTACTATATGGGTATCGAATGAAAGGTGTTAATGAGTATTTTAAAAGGGCGTGGGCCTTAGTTCTATAGGTGGACGCCTTTTCGAGATATCGCCATAAAGGTGGACCAGGGGTGACTCTAGAATTGGTTTGTACGATATGGGTATCAAATGAAAGGTGTTAATGAGTATTTTAGAAGGGCGTGGGCCTTCGTTCTATAGGTGGACGCCTTTTCAAGATATCGCCATAAACGTGGACCAGGGGTGACTCTAGAATTTGTTTGTATGATATGGGTATCAAATGAAAGGTGTTAATGAGTATTTTAAAAAGGAGTAGGCCTTAGTTCTAAAGGTGGACGCCTTTTCGAGATATCGCCATAAAGGTGGACCAGGGGTGACTCTAGAATGTGTTTGTACTATATGGGTATCAAATTAAAGGTATTAAAGGGGGTTTTAAAATGGAGTGGCCCATAGTTGTATATGTGAAGGCGTTTTCGAAATATCGACCAAAATGCGGACCAGGGTGATCCAGAACATCATCTGTCGGGTACCGCTAATTTATTTATATATGTAATACCACGAACAGTATTCCTTCCAAGATTCCAAGGGCTTTTGATATCGCCCTGCAAAACTTTTAAATTTTCTTCTACTTAATATGGCAGGTGTCACACCCATTTTACCAAGTTTTTTTCTAAAGTTATATTTTGCGTCAATAGACCAATACAATTACCATGTTTCATCCCTTTTTTCGTATTTGGTATATAATTATGGCATTTTGTTCATTTTTCGTAATTTTCGATATCGAAAAAGTGGGCGTGGTCATAGTCGGATTTCGGCCATTTTTTACACCAATACAAAGTGAGTTCAGATAAGTACGTGAACTGAGTTTAGTAAAGATATATCGATTTTTGCTCAAGTCATCGTGTTAACGGCCGAGCGGAAGGACAGACGTTCGACTGTGTATAAAAACTGGGCGTGGCTTCAACCGATTTCACCCTTTTTCACAGAAAACAGTTATCGTCTCAGAATCTAAGCCTCTACCAAATTTCACAAGGATTGGTAAATTTTTGTTCGACTTATGGCATTAAAAGTATCCTAGACAAATTAAATGAAAAAGGGCGGAGCCACGCCCATTTTGAAATTTTCTTTTATTTTTGTATTTTGTTGCAACATATCATTTCTGGAGTTGAATGTTGACATAATTTACTTATATACTGTAAAGGTATTAACTTTTCTTTTAAAATTTGAATTAAAAAAAAAATTTTTTTTAAAAAGTGGGCGTGGTCGTTCTCCGATTTTGCTAATTTTTATTAAGCAGATATATAGTAATAAGAGTAACGTTCCTGCCAAATTTCATCATGATATCTTCAACGACTGCCAAATTACAGCTTGCAAAACTTCTAAATTACCTTCTTTTAAAAGTTGGCGGTGCCACGCCCGTTGTCCAACATTTTACTAGTCTTCTATTCTGCGTCATAACTTCAACTCACGTACCAAGTTTCATCGCTTAATCCGTATTTGGTAATGAATTATTGCACTTTTTCGATTTTTTGAAATTTTCGATATCGAAAAAGTGGGCGTGGTTATTGTCCGATATCGTCCATTTTAAATAGCGATCTGAGATGAGTGCCCAGGAACCTACATACCAAATTTCATCAAGATACCTCATAATTTACTTAAGTTATCGTGTTAACGGACAGACGGACGGACGGACGGACATGGCTCAATCGAATTTATCGATATCGCCATAAAGGTGAACCAGGGGTGACTCTAGAATTTGTTTGTACTATATGGGTATCGAATGAAAGGTGTTAATGAGTATTTTAAAAGGGCGTGGGCCTTAGTTCTATAGGTGGACGCCTTTTCGAGATATCGCCATAAAGGTGGACCAGGGGTGACTCTAGAATTGGTTTGTACGATATGGGTATCAAATGAAAGGTGTTAATGAGTATTTTAGAAGGGCGTGGGCCTTCGTTCTATAGGTGGACGCCTTTTCAAGATATCGCCATAAACGTGGACCAGGGGTGACTCTAGAATTTGTTTGTATGATATGGGTATCAAATGAAAGGTGTTAATGAGTATTTTAAAAAGGAGTAGGCCTTAGTTCTAAAGGTGGACGCCTTTTCGAGATATCGCCATAAAGGTGGACCAGGGGTGACTCTAGAATGTGTTTGTACTATATGGGTATCAAATTAAAGGTATTAAAGGGGGTTTTAAAATGGAGTGGCCCATAGTTGTATATGTGAAGGCGTTTTCGAAATATCGACCAAAATGCGGACCAGGGTGATCCAGAACATCATCTGTCGGGTACCGCTAATTTATTTATATATGTAATACCACGAACAGTATTCCTTCCAAGATTCCAAGGGCTTTTGATATCGCCCTGCAAAACTTTTAAATTTTCTTCTACTTAATATGGCAGGTGTCACACCCATTTTACCAAGTTTTTTTCTAAAGTTATATTTTGCGTCAATAGACCAATACAATTACCATGTTTCATCCCTTTTTTCGTATTTGGTATATAATTATGGCATTTTGTTCATTTTTCGTAATTTTCGATATCGAAAAAGTGGGCGTGGTCATAGTCGGATTTCGGCCATTTTTTACACCAATACAAAGTGAGTTCAGATAAGTACGTGAACTGAGTTTAGTAAAGATATATCGATTTTTGCTCAAGTCATCGTGTTAACGGCCGAGCGGAAGGACAGACGTTCGACTGTGTATAAAAACTGGGCGTGGCTTCAACCGATTTCACCCTTTTTCACAGAAAACAGTTATCGTCTCAGAATCTAAGCCTCTACCAAATTTCACAAGGATTGGTAAATTTTTGTTCGACTTATGGCATTAAAAGTATCCTAGACAAATTAAATGAAAAAGGGCGGAGCCACGCCCATTTTGAAATTTTCTTTTATTTTTGTATTTTGTTGCAACATATCATTTCTGGAGTTGAATGTTGACATAATTTACTTATATACTGTAAAGGTATTAACTTTTCTTTTAAAATTTGAATTAAAAAAAAAATTTTTTTTAAAAAGTGGGCGTGGTCGTTCTCCGATTTTGCTAATTTTTATTAAGCAGATATATAGTAATAAGAGTAACGTTCCTGCCAAATTTCATCATGATATCTTCAACGACTGCCAAATTACAGCTTGCAAAACTTCTAAATTACCTTCTTTTAAAAGTTGGCGGTGCCACGCCCGTTGTCCAACATTTTACTAGTCTTCTATTCTGCGTCATAACTTCAACTCACGTACCAAGTTTCATCGCTTAATCCGTATTTGGTAATGAATTATTGCACTTTTTCGATTTTTTGAAATTTTCGATATCGAAAAAGTGGGCGTGGTTATTGTCCGATATCGTCCATTTTAAATAGCGATCTGAGATGAGTGCCCAGGAACCTACATACCAAATTTCATCAAGATACCTCATAATTTACTTAAGTTATCGTGTTAACGGACAGACGGACGGACGGACGGACATGGCTCAATCGAATTTTTTTTCGATATTGATGATTTTGATATATGGAAGTCTATATCTATCTCGATTCCTTTATACCTGTACAACCAACCGTTATCCAATCAAAGTTAATATACTCTGTGAGCTCTGCTCAACTGAGCATAATAAAAAAATAGTAGTTTAGCGACTATAAAAAAGTTTAACAACTCTTTGGAAGAACTGTTCTATATTTTGCATACAAATGCGCTAAAAATTTTAGTAAACCAATAAAAAAACAAAAAGCAATAAATTTCCTAGTAGAGCATCGTAAATCACTTGCAGTAGCCCGATTGCAGTGAAATGTCCCTATAAACGACTCTTCTCCTGAAGATCAGTGCAGTGTTATTTCCGGTGCTTCAGATGAGGAAGAGTAAATTCCTATAAATGACTCCTCTCCAGAAGATAAGTGCAATTTTATTTCCAGTGGTTCAGATGAGGAAGAGCACATTCCGGACATATCGTGTGACAAAAACACTTTTCATGCTTCCAAGAATAAAAAAATTAAATTGGCTAACCACTTAAAAGCGTATTGGATGGCGTGGGAGCGTGTCATTATTCTGTATTACAAAATTCTGGGTGAAAAAATTTTGTAAATTGCAAAAAAATTCTGTTAACATTATGTTAACATTATATTTTGTTAACATTATATTTTAATACAGAATTTTGTAATACAGAATTTTGTAATGCAGAATTTTTTAATACAGAATTTTGTAATACAGAATTTTGAAAGCAGAATTTTAGAAAGCAGAATTTTAAAAAAGCATAATTTTAAAAAGCAGAATTTTGTTTTTAGAATTTTGTACATACAGAATTTTGACACCAACCCGGATGGCGCATTAACCCTAGATAGGTACCAAATCAGCAATGTTGCAGCTGCAGCAATTATATGTTAAAGAAAAAATGTATAGATTATTTAAACAAACACTTTTCAAAAGAAAATGTTTAATATTGTTTTATAGACTTCAAAACGTTTCATATTATTATTTAATTTGATTCTTTACTTAATATTTACCATTTTACTCTAACATAGCATATAAAATTAGAACTGTGCCCCTGAATTATCTCATTATGTATGTTTTTATGAAATTTATCAAATTTAAAAACCGTTTTTACTTAGTTTTACGCCATCTCACCACTGTAAAAATGTTAATAAAATTAAAATGCAATGTTAAAATGAAACTGTGATTAATATCCTACCAAACGGTGTATGTTTTATCTAATCAATTATTTTGTATGTATTTTATTTGACCATTACAAAAAATAAAAAATTAAATTCGACTGATTAAAAGTCTTATCTTGTTTGGTTGATTTTCCGACAGGGTGGATAAATGGTGTATATTGGAACAATTTTCCGTCATCCCTTGTCAAATTTGGTTTTGAGGCAAACCGGTTTCGGCGTTGTGCCATCATCAGTGTCGATTTTCGTTCTGATCTGTTTTTGTCATTTGTCCTGTATTTATAGTTCGTAGGTATATGAGCAGGTATTGTCAAATTGATGCTTGTGTATATTTAGTTATGTGTATGTGCTGTGTGTTCGTTCAGAACCGAGGGTGGTTTACTAATCGATTTGTGTGGCTGACTGGGGTAGGTAGAAATCTGTGATTTTAGTCGTTTGACCTTCTTTGTCGGTTTTTTGATTTGGTGTGTTAATTGTTTTGTGTTTATTTGTTGTTGTGTGTTTGTCTGTTGTACCTGTGTGATTAAGTTGTTTCCTGTAAACAAGTTTTAAAGGCTCGAATATTGTGTCAGAAATTGTGTTTATCTGTTCGTTTATTATTCTACCGTGGAATGTTTTCTGTTTGTAGATTTTCATGTTTTCGAGTACGTTGAGACGTCGGCCCTTTTCTTGTATGTGAAGAACCCTAACTTTTTTATTGATTTTTGCTGGGGAACATTCATTCTCGACCATGTGATTCGCGAAGTTAGAATCGGGTATAATGTTTGGATTCCGTATTTTTTTGTTGTAATCTCTTATATGTTCTCTGAACCTCGTTCTTATTTGCCGTCCTGTTTGTCCTATGTAACTATGCTGGCATCCGCAGGTAAGCTTGTATACGCCGTGGCTGCTAAACGGATCCTCTGAGTTAATGTTAGTTCTTAGTTTTCGCCCTAGATTGTTCGATGTTTTGAATGCTGTGTTAATGTTGTATTTTTTAAAGAAGTTTGCCAATTTATATGTTGCTTTTCCAGTATATGTCATAGTCGTCCAGCTATTATTTTTCTTTTCATTATTTCTTTTTGGTTCTCCATTTGTCCTTCTGATCTTATCTACTAGTGCTTTTTTATATCCGTTGTTTGCAGCGATATTATATATGACCTCAAGTTCTCTCTTATATGCCTCTTGTGTAAGAGGTGTTCTTTCAAGTCTATGTACCAAGTGCCTTAATGCTGCATTTTTATGATGTTGAGGGTGATTTGAGGTATTGTGTATTATTGTGTCGGTGGCCGTTGACTTTCTATATATGTCATAGTTAAATCTTTTGGCTTCTTTATCAATATTTATCGTGAGGTCTAGATAGTTGATTCCTCCGTCTTTTTCGGTTTCCATTGTAAATTTTATATTGCCGTGCTGTTTGTTGAGGTACTCCAGTACGAGCTCTTCGTTATTAGTAGTCAAAACGCATATTATGTCATCCACGTATCTAGCATAAAATGACACGCCTAATTTGGACTTCAGCTCCTGTATGTACTTTTCTTCCAGATTTTGCATGAACACTTCCATAAGAATTGCCGATGTGGGGCTTCCCATTCCAAGACCGTTTGTTTGTCTATATATTTTATTGTTGAATTTAAAATAGTTTTGACGTAAAGTGGTTATTAGCGTATTTGTGATTTGCATACTTTTCACTTTGTTTTTTGTGTTATGAACTATTGTCGAGCTAACTATGTCCAAAGTCTCCGATTGTGGTATAGATGAGATCCTAGTAGAGCATCGTAAATCACTTGCAGTAGCGCGATTAAAAGTGTCACAAAGTTTTAAAAATGTATGCAGTGAAATGTCTCCTATAAACGACTCTTCTCCTGAAGATCAGTGCAGTGTTATTTCCGGTGCTTCAGATGAGGAAGAGTAAATTCCTATAAATGACTCCTCTCCAGAAGATAAGTGCAATTTTATTTCCAGTGGTTCAGATGAGGAAGAGCACATTCCGGACATATCATGGGACAACAACACTTTTCATGCTTCCAAGAATAAAAAAATTAAATTGGCTAACCACTTAAAAGCGTATTGGATGGCGCGGGAGCGTGTCATTATTCTGTATTACAAAATTCTGGGTGACAAAATTTTGTAAATTGCAAAAAATTCTGTTAACATTATGTTAACATTATATTTTGTTAACATTATATTTTTAGGGCACTCGCAGGTACAACATTTATATGGGCAATTTACTCCTGACTACAATCTAAATAAAAGTCCTTATGTCATTATTAATGCTAAAATTACTGGTTTACGAGATATTAGCCAATAAAACGTATACAATTTTTTAGTGCAGTTTTAGCGTTTAGGTCAAAGTTCCATGAAATTTTTTCACTACAGATGGCCAGACTTTTTTACAGATCTTATTTTTATCCCCATTCTTTCAGAAAATGGGTGGTGAGCGAAATAATTTAATACTTTTGCAAATCCCATACATTCTGTGGGTGTTCTAATGTATATGCTAATGTTTGTGCACTAAGTAGATTTATCCTATCTCTATATATATAAAGAAGGATGTATGTTTGTATGCAGCTTATGGGGTCCGAAAGCACTCCGCTGATTTTATTCAAAGGGTCGCTTCACAGCAATCCGAACTGTGTTTCTGTGAAGTTTCTTTGCGAGAAATGGACGATCTATTCAAACAAATTTTATTCACAGTTCGATTTGCCTGAAATTTGCCAGCCCTTTGGTTAGATTCTTCTTTACGATGCCTTTTTTGCGGGAAGTGAACCAGGGACCGATATTTTTGAACAAACTTTATTCGTGGTTCGATTTGCTTGATTTGGTATATAGGTAGCCCTTGGGCTGGATTGGCATTAACGATACTTTTTTTCGGTAGCCAGGGACTGACTGGAACTGGGACTAGGAATAGGGGATGGAGAAGAATTAGAAGAACAAGAGAGGAAAGAAAAAACGGAAGAAAAAAGAGACAGAGTGATACGAAGACAGAGATATAGGGATAGGTGGAGTGGAAAAGAAATGAGGGAAATGACAGGGAAGACTAAAGAGACACAGGGAAAGACAAATTTGGAGGAGGAGTGAATAAAATGATATGGAAAAAGGAGAGTAAGGCGAGGGGGCAAAGTAATAGGTGAAAACTTCTTTGAACTTATGCCTATAGACCAAAGTTATGGCAGAACAACGTCCGCCGGGACTGCTAGTATACATATAAACTTGGTGCGATTTACCTCCGAGGATATTTAAGCCGAACTTCTCTTCCAATTTTCTGTGCTCCTTTAAATTTTTTAATGCCGAATCCGAACGGTGTCTGCAGATGAATTTTTTGCAGAGAAGCTTTTCATGGCAGAAATCCCCTCGGAGTATTAGCCACATCACTTTCGAGGGAAGACCCGACGAGCAAAAGTTTTTTTCAAAATTTTTGATGTTACATTGCCCGAGAGGTGAACCCTGGATCCTTGGTGTGGTAGGTGGGGCACGTTGCGGTCGCCACGATTTTATGTAAAGACACTAATAAAAGCAATATATAATTTTACTTTGTTTTTTTTTTTTTAATTTTGTAAGCTTCTGAAATAAAAATTATTTTTAGCCTAGAAATGGTCAAAGTGAAATATCTCAGCTGAATGAATTTATGAATTATTAATAAATATTCTTTCTTTTATAGTGGGACAGTCGCGATGGCGGTTACTCAAAATTAAAAACCATTGAAAAATTCATGTTTTCTGGGAAATTGCAGTTATCTCAAAAGGCGCTCGGTAATTTTCTTCAAATTTTATTGCTGAACTTATTTTAGGAGATCATATATGAAACAGAACCATCGCTTTCATATAAAGATATCAAAAGTGTTACTAATTTGATTGCACGACTCTTCACTAATTCCGCACGCGTCCAGACAAGTCGCATTTTTTTGAGAGATATGTTCGTTTTTACGTGTGTATGAATGAATTTTACACGCGATTCAGTTTCAATTTATTTTTCATTAAATAAGGTTTACTTTTTTTTGTTGTTGCGCTTACCACTTTACGGTCGAATCTGTCGTATTTCCCTCCAGAAATTCACAGAAAGTCATTTATGAAAACACAAAAAAAATTTGCAGTGGCTCTCTGCGGCGGTTGCGTAAATCTCATGCAATGAACATCTTGGTATTACTTTAAGCGAAAAAATATTTCCAATTTTCGTATGCCTTCTTTTATGGTCTTTTATTCCTAAAGTTATATCTTGCTCTTAATTCTGCATTCCCAGTAAATGTGTTTGTTCAATCTCTATTTGAGAAGCATTTAACAATTAATAACTTATTTATTAGTATACCACCGGCAGATTGTATGGGAAGTAAGTAAGTTTTAAATTTTGACGCTCCACCAGCAATTTATGACTGATATAAATTTATGACAGGGTATAAAAATCAACTTCCGTAAAAAAATCTGGACACCTGTAGTGAAAAAATTCCCTGCGGAATTGACCTAAGGGATGAAGATGTACTGAAAAATGGTTATGGCTAATATCTCCTAGGCAAGTGATTCCTTTGTCTGCGGTTCAAGTAGCTCACTTATTCCGGTAGCTTGCGGCCAAGTATCCTATGGCGGGGAGGTAATGTGAGAAGGTGACGACCTGGCTAGAGCATTCTGACATGTTCGGTTTAAGGGCTAGGTGGGGGGTTTTCATCGGCAGCGTTACGACTGCAGACCATACTCCAAAGAAAAACTGAAACAAACCTCGGACAAGAGGCCAACCCTTAACTTATGACAACCTTGGCAAACGTTAAAACGACTTTGATTTGAGGGCATATAACTGGAATGTCCGCTCCATAATGAAGATTGACGCAGATGCCCGGCTGGTAGATGTCCTCGTCAAGGCAAAATCCGACACCACCGTCATCCAAAAAAATACGTTGGAAGAAGCAAGGAAGGAAGAAGATTTAAAATTGTGACATCTACTAGAGCGGTCAAATAAATAAGCGCAGTTTCGGCGTCGCGTTCATGGTGGGAGATAGAATTTGTCACCAAGTACTGGCGTTCACGCCGACGGACGAACGTCTCGCCGCTATCCGAATAAAAGCAAATTGTTTCAATATATCATTCATTTGCACCCATGCCCCAACAGAGGAGAAAGACGATGAAGTGAAAGACGCCTACTATAATGCCAGGGGGCAATGAAGGTGTTTTTGGCTCCACATGCGCCAACAGAGGAGAAAGACGATGAAGTGAAAGACACCTATTATAATGCCAGGGGACAAAGAAGTTGTTTTCGGCTCCACAGTCGGAAAGTTCAGCATACACAATGAAACTTCTCCGAATGGACTGAGGCTGATTATTTTTGCCGGTGCTCGAAACAAGGTCATATCCTGCACGATGTTCACTTATAAAAATATACATAAAACATGGCTGTCCCCCGATCCAAATACACACAATCAGACACCTGTTTAGATTGGCGCACGATCCGAGGACCCAATATCGACTCGGACCATTATCTCGTCGCAGCCAAAATACGAATTTAATCTCACACTTCGCAGAGAGCAAAGGTCAAACTGACGTAATGCAGGAGAAGTGGCTCTAGAGCTCTTCCTACTGCCGCCAAGGAAAAACCACTGGTACGATGAAAAATGCCGCATTGCAACCTAAGCCGCTGCCTACAGGGCTACGTTAGAAGAGAGTGCAACAAGAAAATTGTGTGAACGCTGCCGCGAGTTGAAAAGGGAAGCGAGACTCCTTTCCAGGAAGAAAAAAGCAGAGGCAGAAAAGCGTGATTGCGAGGAGCTTTAGTTGCTAGCTACCAGGAAGGTTTTAAGTCTGGGTCAAACTTTTGTCAGCCGCCTCTTCTTGGAAAAACCCCGCAAAAAAAGAATCTACACACATCACCTCTTCGTCGATTTTAAATCCTTCGATAACTTTGACACCATCGCACAGTGGTCGCTTCCATAGGCCAAAAATAAAAAAATCGAAGTGAACAGTTTGTCACCAAATGTGTCGTTAGTATCTCTTATTAGAACAGTCTTTTAAAAGGTATATTTTTTTTGTTGTATTGGAACTGTACTCTTTAAGATTTCTTTCTAACTATGTTTTGCGACAGTTTTCTGATAGCGTCACCCTGAAAATTATTGTCGTATGTTATATGTACTCACATGTAACATACGACATTATTTTATCCAGTCGACGGTATGCAAATGTGAACTTTTGTGTGTGTTTGTTGTTTTGTTATTGTTATGTATGCAAGGTCTTTTAATAAATTTAATTTATTTATTTAGTCCTATTAAACATTGTATTTGCGATCGACACATCTCAAGCCCTCAGTGAAAGCTCATCTGCCTTGCAGATGCCGTTCGGTGTCGGTATTAAAAAAACAAGTAGGTCCCGTCCCGCCAATTTGTAGGAAAAATTAAAAAGGAGCACGACGCAAATCTCTTCCGAGGTTATCGCGCCTTACATTTATTTTATTTTTTAACATCGCCACAAACACGCAAGAGGTTGCGTTTGTAAACATAGAGGAACTGCAGATTTAGCAATTTAAACTTACTTCGCCTTGCCCATTCAAAGAGTTGCAAAGAGTGAAAAAAATTATTTCACTTGGCCAAAGCAAATATCGAATCCTTCTTCTTATGCTTTACATGTATCAAAAGTTAAAGATTGCCAACTTTTGTATGCCAGATGGTGCTAGTGTCGCTGGATCTGTCGTTCTCCATAAAAATACGTACAATGTACTCATCATGCATAAGATTGCGTTGGACGCATTTATATTAAAAACTTCACTCAGACACGGCCATAAATTAGTCTCATAGGGCCCTCTGGTCTCAATGTCCCATTATCATTTACTGTGGAAACACTAGTCTTTTCAAAGACATCAAAACCGAGTTTTTAGTTTGAGTTCCCAGCCATTGAAAAACTTTAGTTACGAAAGCAAAGTTACATATAAGTCACATTATCAATATGCGTGGAAAATCTGACAGCTATCTATAATAATAAAAACTATTTATGTTAATATCGTGAACCTTTAGTGTTAGTTTTTGTCATCGAGAAGACGTCAGGCATTAATTAAAATAGATAAATTTCGCCAGACACAAAAATGCCGGTGCTAGGTTTTCGTATGGCACTAAAAGTTTAAAATACAAATGGCGAGATCCAACAAAAAAGAATTAATTACTGTGAGTATGATAGTGTATTTGGCAATTTACTGCTCATTACCTGGACAAGCGGAGTCATATGTATTTCTTTAAACACCAACAATGTTTGCAAATTATTTCACAAGCGTATATCATCTGCGGCATGAATACCTTTCGATCCGTACCTTTTGCATACTCATACACATTTTTGCCCAACGAACAATTTTCTTTAATATCAGTTTGAGTTGCATTTCAGAATGAACATTATTTTAAAATCACAAATGCCGCTAATAGCATTTTCAAACTAAAAGGCACATTTGAATTCGGGCTACTTCTCTCAGGCTATCTCAGACACGACCTGAACAAAACTATTCTATATGTCTTGCCATCAAACTTTCTTGTTCATGCTTTTATAATTTGGTCTTCTGTTGCGTTGAAAAGGAGCACTTTTAAAGCGACACTAATCTAACGAAAATTGAAAACATGATCCATTTACTTGTTTTCACAAGAACGTGGCCTTTGAATCACATTCAAGCAGTTTATCTCAATTTTGACCTGCAATATATTCAAAACGCCAAGAGTTAGGAGTGAATGTTCACCCAATTTGATTAGCTTAAAACATTTGCATGTCAACTTTGTGTAAAATAGATGGGCAAACATTTTTTTTCGGTCCATACGCCAATCACACAAGAGGCCACAAAAAGATATTTGTAAATCCACCACTTCTTTCACCGCTACCGTTTTTATTTGTAATTGTATGCCAGCAAATATTGCATGCTTTATGTCTGTTTTTTTTTTTTTTTTTGGCTATGTGGCACTTTTTCTCAACTTCATCAGTTGCAATGGGTTATAGTCAGTGTATAATCTAGAAAAAAAGGGCAAGAAAGAGCTAAATTTCTTCAAGAAAATCCAAGCACCGTTGCAAAAAGAGCTAAAAGTATATGCATATTTTTCAATATCAGATTTCACATTTATTTCAAATCAAACATAAACAAAGTTATAAAAAAGGTACAGTAAACTCACAGCAAAAAAAAAAAAAAAAAATAAGGTACAATAGAGGTATATACATAATACTGTTTTTATAGTTCATTTTATATTTTTAGCAACAAAAATACGTTTTATTTTTAAACTATTGTTTTGCCATTTGGCGGTAAGGTATCATTAAAAAGTACGAAGTATTTTTAACGCTACTACAATGACGGCACGGCTATAGGTTCGCCAAAAATACGACTTGTCAAAATGTTGGCCAATGAAAATTAAAATTAAATTTTTTTCCAATTTTTTTTATTAAATTTTTAACGTCCTACGGGTAGTCGAATCACAATTAAAATACACGTGCGATATTCAAGTTTATGTTGGGACGAGATATGTTTGAAGGCCGTAGACTTCAAAATCTATGATTTCGCCATCAGAAGATGAATTACTATTATTGCTACATTCATAAATATTTTTTGTGTTCATTAATTATAAGAGATCGTTGTTTATTTCAAAGTCATGACAGCATTTATTCAGCCGTTTAAGACCATTTCTTATTGTCAGAAGCGAAATCAACATTACTAAATTCATTTTGTTTCTGTGTTTGCTTTTAATTAAACTTATGTTTGAAAACGTTCTTTCAACTCCAGCATTACTTATTGGCAGCACAAGAAATGTAAGCACAAAATCGACAAGCTCTTGGAAATGGTTTTCATTTAACGCGTTCTTAAACTCTGTAACCTCAAACCAAAGATTTAAAGTTGAAGTCACATTTTTCCAACTTTGGATATAGATATTCTTCCACTGCATTTCTAACCTAATTATTTCATCAGTGCTATACTTGTTTTTTCATTTGAGAAATATGAAAACAATTGAGGTTTCACAATTCACAATGTCTTTTCAACTGAAAAGAAATCTATTTTGCTAAGCGTTTCTATATTTTGCGGCAAGCGTTGCCTTAATTGCTCTATAATTTTAAGAAGTCGTCACATATATTACGTATATTTCTTTCAACAAATTCTTCTATATATTTATCTTCTTTTTTAGTTCGTATATATTCTTCAAAAGTATAATGAAAATAAGGTACGGGAGACAAAAATTTATTATAATCTGAAGTTAATGGGTCGAAACTTTTAGAAGGTGACAATATGCTGCTGCGCAAGCTGGAAAAGCAAATGTACAACCTCATGACACAGTTTATCGATTAAAGTTTTTGTTATCAGTTGAGTACCTAGTTGCAACATCATACGTAACGAAACAAATAAAACAAAACTTCGAGACACATAAAACACATTACAAATTTATTGCCGAAATAGATTTGGAGCCAAAAAAAACAAACATTTTAAAAAGGGTCAAAAAAAGAGCTAGGAGCTAAACCAGAATTTTTGGAGCTAAACACAAAAAAAAGGCTAGATCTGGCTCCAAAAGCACTAAAATGGCAACACTGGTTATAGCGGAGATCATATATGTAGCTTTCCATCGTTGCATTAATATTTGTTATTCATATACCCCCTATGAGCTACGGTTTTAAATATGGTGAGCGTGTGAGCTCTTTTAGTAAAGTAGCGTCATAAATGTCAGCTGCGGGCGCCCTTATGTGTCGCAATATTTGATTACCTTTTTGGTGCTTACAATATGCATATATGTGCGCATACATCCTTACACAATCCTGTGAGCTATACACTAGTGGAAAATAAGTCACGCACCCATTCAGTTACTCAGTCTTTCGCGCCCACTCATTAATTCAATGCCAGTGAAGGCTTTGCCAGCATTTGTGTGTGAGTGTATTTATTTGTTGTCCATGATTTGTTTGTTTGGTTGCACATGTAGTTAACTGTGTCTATTTGTCTGACTGTGTTCTGGCAATTTGCATTTATTTTGCGTATTAATTAAATTTCAACTCTTTCTACACATCTCTTGGGTCCAAAGATTATCTTTGAAATGAGATTGTATAGTGGGAATGGAGACTTTAGGTTGTGAAGCAGCAAGTCCACTTGCCGAACAAATTATGACAGCATTACCTCAAAAGCGAATAAATACATCATCGCCATGTTCAACTGGCGAATTAGTTGAAAGCATGTAAAAGAGAAATAGGGCTAACTAGTGGTGGTTCTTAATGCACTAGAAGATCACCAGTTTTGAACTAAAGATTTTCCTACAGGGTAGGTATATAGTTGAGAGTAGCGGTATATGCCTTTTTAAGTGCTCGCAGCGAAAACCTCTCTTAATCTTAGTGTAAAAAAAAACATAATCCATATAAAAAACAGTTAAGAAAAATGTTTTTTGGAAATTATTTAAAATTTGTCTTCGTTGATTTTTGGAAAAGCCATTTGTATTGCACCAAGTGTTGCTTTAGTAAAAAAAACTGTGGTTTTAATGAAAATTTTATCAAAAAGGTGGTATAATTTGTAACTAATAAAAATAGTTAAAAGCAAATAAAATATTTCGAAAATATTTCACAGATATATTTATTACGGTGCAATACTTGCAACTTCATTAAAAATGAGGGGCCACTTCAGAAATTTCTACTCATATGGAGAAAGAGCAAATGAGCATTATATATCAAAAAAATATAGATTGAAAAATTGGCTGATGTAACTGCTTACCAGTAAGTGTGTACTTATGTAAAACGAGCAACATGAAAAAAAAAAATTTACATGGAAAATCCAATCAATTATCCATGCACTCTAGCAGCCCGGTAGTCGTTTTTGTATGTAACTTTCAACAAATTTTCTTCACCACCGTCTCTGTCTTCCTTTTCTTCTCCGTCTTCCTCTCCGTCTCTTTCTACTCCCCTTTTTTCTACCTTTCTCTCTACCACCCTACCACCCCTTCTTTTCCTTCTCCTTCCCTTCCACATCCTCCTTCCCCTATCTTACATTGTTTTTCCACCTCTCCGAGACTAAAGACTTGACAGGCACACTCTCTTAATTTCATTATAACTATCACGAAGATTGGCTGTGCAACAAGGCGCCCAGTCGCTCCTTCTCTCTGCCAACCGGCGCCAATTGGTCACACCAAGGGAGTTTAAATCGTTTTCCACTTGGTCCTTCCAGCAGAGTGGGGGCCGCTCTCTACCTCTACTTCCATAGGCGGGTTCCGATAGAAACACTTTCTTGGCCGGAGCGTCATCTTTCATTCGCATAACATGGCCTAGCCAGCGCAACCGCTGCATTTTAATTCGCTGGACTATATTCATGTCTGCGTATAGCTCGTACAGTTCATCGTTAAATCTTCTTCGGTACTCGCCATCGCAAACGCGTAGATGTCCATAAATTTTTCGAAGAACTTTTCTCTCGAACACTCCAAGAGACTGTAGAGTATGGTTTCCGTTTGCCGAGAGAGGATTTTACTTTTCAATTGCCAAATAGTCCAAAGTAGCTTATTGGCAAGAGCGATTCTTCGCTGGATTTCAGAGCTGATGTTGTTGCTAGTGCTGGTGCTGGTTCCCAAATAAACGAAGTCTTTTACTATTTCGAAATTATGGCTGCCAACAGTAGCGTAGTTGCCAAGGCGCATATGCGCTGACTCTTTGCTCGATGACAGCAGGTACTCCGTTTTGTCCTCATTCACCATCAAACCCATCTTTACCGAGTAAGCAGATGATATCTATGTTATCAGTATATGCCAGTAATTACACGCTTTTGTAGAATATTATTCCAAAGCGGTTAAGTTTTGCAGCTAGTATAATTTTCTCCAGCATCAAATTAAAAAAATCGCACTATAGGGGGTCACCGTGTCTGAAACTTCGTTTATTTTTGAACGGCTCGAAGAGGTCCTTGCCAATTCTAATGAGCTGATGGTGTTACCCAACGTCATTTTGCACAGCCGTATAAGTTTTGCGGGGAAACCAACTTCAGACATAGCGGCATATAGGCAGCTCCTTTTCGTGCTGTCGAAGGCGGCTTTAAAATCGACGAAGAGGTGATATGCGTCGATTATTTTTTCGCGGGTGTTTTCCAAAATTTGGCACATTGTGAAAATCTGGTCGATTTACTAGGTCTGAAGCCGCACTGATAAGGTCCAATTAGCCGATTCACGGTGGGCTTCAATGTTTCGCAAAATACACTTGACAGGAATTAATTTCGACATTAGGAAAGCTGATTCCGCCATAGTTGGTGCAGTTTGCAGAATCCCCCTTCTTGTGGACTTGGCAAAGAACACTTATATTCCAATCGTCGGGCATGCACTCGTCCGCGCATATTTTGCGAAGAAGCTGATGCATGCGACTTACCAACTCTTCGCCGCCGTATTTGAATAGCTCCGCAGGCAATCCATCAGCGCCCGCGGCCTTTTTGTTTTTAATCTGGTTATTGCTATTCTGACTTCGTCATAATCGGGTGGGGGATATATATTCCACCATCGTCGATTGCGGGATCGGGCTCGTCATTCCTGTGCGGTAAATCGCTGTCTCCATTTAGGAGAGCAGAGAGGTGTTCCCTCCATAATCTATGTACTTTGTGGACATCAGTTAGAAGGTCGCTATTTTCGTTCTTACAAGAGTTTGCCCCGGTCTTAAAACTTTCCGTCTGTCCACGAATTTTTTGGTAAAATTCTCGGACGTTATACCTGGTGGCTAGCAGCTCAAGCTCCTCGTATTCACGCCTTTCCGCCTCTGCTTTTTTCTTCCTGAAAAGGCGTCTCGCTTCCCTTTTTAACTCGCGATAGCGTTCACAGAGTCCTTTTGTTGCGCTCGCTTTTAATGTAGCCCTGTAGGCAGCGTCTTTTCTTTCGGTTGCAACGCGGCATTCTTCATTGGACCAGCTGTTTTCCCGTGGTCGTCGGTAACCAATTTTGTGTGATGTGCTCCCACTGCTCCTGCGTTCCTTCAGGCTGAGTTGAGCTCTTCGAGAGCAGGTATCAATCACAGTCGAGTTGCGAAATCATTGACAGTCTGTTGCGATTGCAGCCTTTCGACGTCTAGCTTTCCTTGTGCTTTCAGTTCCTTGGTTTTAGCCGCGCAGATGCGGGTGCGTATTTTGGCTACAACGAGATAATGGTCCGAGTCTATGTTAGGTCCTCAGATCGTGCGCACATCTAAAACACTGGAGGCATTTTATTTCTGTGCCCTCGATTTCAGTTGTGGCTTTCATTCCGGATACCTTTCCAATTCGTCTTGCTTCAGACTTTAATTCTATTTGTTTTTTCCTTTTATTTCTTCTTCCTACAGCCTGTTGCCATTTTTGTATTGGTCGAAAATAGCAGTGAAAATGTTTAGCAACTTTTAGGTATGAAACAATGTCAGTCTAGAAATCCAGCGGGAAATCACTTTAGCCCACAAATGTTACTTTTGGCTGAGTAGGCCATTGATATGTTGAAAAGTAAAATACTCTCTGGGCAAACGAAGATCATGATTTTAAAGTCACTTATCGTACACGTCTTTCTATATGGTGCAAAAGCATTGGCTGTGAAAACATCTGATGAGGCGTCTCTGGGAGTATTCACAAGAAAAGTTCTTTGAAGGATTTAAGGGTCTCTAAGCGTCGCCTATGGCGAGTACAGTAGAAAATGTAATGACAAACTATACGATTTAAAAATTAATAAGGCTCTGCCAAATGACGTTGAACAACACCACCAGCTTCATTAGGATTGGAAAGGACCTCACCGATCGTGCGGTTTGATGAACCTTATGCTGGAGAAGATATTTCTTGCTGCAGAAATAAACAGTGATGGCACAATCAGTTAAAATAAAAGCGCGTATGATGATATTGATATTACTAGCCTTAAGAAACACGCCAACAATAAAATTGCAATTTCGGTTTTATTTTCTTCAACAAAAGCACCTCCTCATTGTCTTGATCCGACTTCTGGTAGATAAGGATGTACTTCTCATCAAGCATTATCGCTATATTTTCAGGATAACTTCTTAGATTAACTAAGACACATTAACCCCTGATGATCGACACATGCCAGGATATTGTTCTTTGGATCTACAATTTGTGCACTTGCAAAGCAGGCGAAAGCAGTAGAGTTGAATTATTTTCGAAATATATCGGCTTCGGTTTTAGGCACTACGGTTTGCTGCATAGGTGTCAGAATACGGTAAGAGCAGGATTGAATTATTGGGATCCTTTGTATAATCTACCCCCATCTACAAATCATCTTAAACTTATTAATCTTAACTTGTAATAAATTGTATAACTTTGCATTGTAAAGTTTCTTAACGGTTTGGTTTCTAGCCCATTTTTCCCGACCGAAGGGAAATTTAGCGTTTCCTTCCGGTCATCAAGGTATTTCAAACCTCTTTTCCTGAAACAGTGTCGAACTAGTTTTGTATAAAATGAGCCTTTCCGTTCTTTGTGTCAGAGTTATAACTCTCACTACGCCATATTGGACATTTCGGACTCTCTTTTTCTTTCCTCCCTTAATATTAAGTAGCTCTTCGGGGTCATACACATAACTATTCCAAAATGCATCATACTTAGCTCTTCTAATAAAAAGGGGCGTGTCGAACAGTACCCGGAAGGGTATAAAAGAGATAAGAAAAAGGATAAGGCTAGTTATCGTAGGGATATAAAGAGGACTCGTCCTACACTACCCATTTAGGCATAAACAGGTGCAATTGATCTTTGCATAGGACATGCTCAACGAAGGGAGTCACTCCAGCCCATATAAAGATATCAAAACCGGCTATAGTCTCATACTCCTTTGCGACTCTTTCGGATTCTACCTAGACTAATCGCATTTTTTGAGGGCATTTAACGGAAAATGAATGGAAATATATATGTTTGTATCCAGGCGTAATATTCACAGTGTATCCGGAAGCAGATACAATCACATTTTCTGCTTCACAAAAGTGTATGAGAACAGTCTTATATACAATTTCACACTCCAAGATAGATTTAAGTGGAGATTAAGCACCAGAGAACGAATAGACAATGAGACGCACTATCATGCAGACAGGCGGAAAATGAAAAGCATACGGCTTTTTGCAGTGATATGTAAAATACATAGAAGAGGAAAAACGATCAGCGAATAAGATATGTACATATTACAAATTAATATTTCCCGGTGAATCTAGTACTCAAAGAACAATACCCAAAACTTGCGGAAGAGGAACGCACACTTCGCAGGGAAACGCGAGTAACTCTATCTCAACTTCGATCTGGATACTGTAACAGGTTAAACTCTTATCTATCCACAATCAACCCTGACATACAAAATGTATGCCCTGCTTGCAATGTCTCACCATATGACACCAACCATCTATTTAATTGTAATGTGGAACCAACGCCTCTAACACCTCTCTCATTATGGTCCACCCCTGTTGAAACAGCAAGTTTACGTGGACTTCCGTTAGATGATATTGATGACAAGTTGTGATCGGTCACACCTATTGGATGGGGCGAAGCACTGCTACAACAACAACAACAACAATATTATACATAGAATCTGAGTAATCCTGTAGAGAAGATCTCTAGATCAAAACTGGTGTGCTTCTAGTGCACTCGGAACCACTTCTAGTTCGTCCTCTATTCCTTTTACCTGCTATCAACTGGCGAATTTAACATTGCGATGTCCTAGGCGGTGGCAATTGTCCCCGCTGCATTATTTTTTCTATAGTTCCGAACTAGGTACGTATTTCCACTTTAGAACTAGATGGTTTTTTGGCTCTATCGATTTTTGAATCAGAGAAATTTAGAAACTATAGAACTAGAACTTATTTGGTACTTTAGGTCTAGTTCTGAACCAGAAATTTTTATCACTAGTTATTGACTTCAGTAAAGAGTAAGCAATAGGCTATTAATTTTAGGTTTAACCTTGGATTATGAGATAAGAGTTACGGCATTTGCATAAGTGACACTGTAAGTCGCTATGAACCGAATGTACGTATCTTCAGATAATCGATCTTAAATGCCCAAATTGTTAATCCTTCAAAAATATCGCATATATAATGTTTTAATCGGGTTCTACCTTCAATGCAGATTATCGAATTTATCACAAGATTTGTCTGATATATTTTTCATTCTTTCAAGTTGAAAGATTCAACCGTTTTTATTTGTCAGTGCGGAAAGTGTTAATTGGCACTGAAACAATCCGCAACGATAATCAATACATTGAGAAGCCAATCCCAATTTTGACTGTGAATAAGACATATTTGGGCAGAGATACTGAGTAAAAAAAAAAAATTACAAAAATTGAAAAGAAAGAGAAACAAATGTGAGGATTTAGCAAAAAAATTCATGGAACTGCATTTGAGGTTAATGGCTGCACAAAAATACGAATATATACGAAACACGAGAACCTACTCAAACAACATTACCAAAATGCACGTTCTGCATATTATTAAAAAATTCAAATTTTTGAATAAATATTGGTACATACGGCTTTAAATGACTACAAGGAACAAAATGAGATATGCCATGTCGCTTCTATAAATTTTAGGATAAGGTAAAACGTCCACCCGAAACTTCTTAAGGCTAATCGTCTTGCTTCAAACATTCAGAGGAAAAGTTCAGGAGGTCGAATATATAAAATTATTTTTTTAGTCAGTTGAATGTGCATTCTTCATATGATTGCCTTAGATGCCCTTTCCAAATGATTTTTATCTTATTTGTTTTGAAGGAAGTTGGAGGATTACGTAGAAGTTTACACTAAGAGAAAGTCTTCAGTGCACCATTCCCCGTTCTCTTTCTTTATTAGTTCCTGGACTTTGCTTTTCCTTGATACGACTTTCCTTAAACGCCCGTTTTGTTGGAGCACTTGATTTCCGCACAGAAATTTTTCCAGGAAACTCTCTTTGCCCTGGGTATATCACGTCTGTAGATCCTCAAAAAATCCCAATACTCGTTGTTGTAGTTGTATTAACGATAAATCGATTAAACGATTATCGATGTTGATGGTCCTTTGCCGGATATAGAACCGTACGTTCCGGTAACAAAGCACCATTAAGGTACTAGCCTTTGCCCCCAGCGGGTAAGGAGGTCAGAATATACCCGCGGTAGGTATGCCTGTCGTTAGGGGCGACTAAAATACCAGATTCAAGGGGTGTGTAGCGCAACCCTTCAGGTTGTCAGCGCAATATATAGCTTCTCCAAACCCAATTATCAACCTCACCTATCCGCGGCGAATCCTGTTTCACTAACAGATGAGGCTCTGGCGACCCCAAGCTCCCCATGGAACTTGAGGGTGGGGAGAGAGCGGATGGCCTGAGGGTTAATGTGGCCACATAAATCGTTCCCGAGATGGTCGGGCTAGCACCTTAATGGTGTTGTGGCATCGGAGCGTACGGGATCTGTATCCGGCAAAGGACCATCACATCGATAACACTCCCCAAAGCCTTCGGGGAGCAACCTTATCGCTACAACAACTACAACAACAACAAGATACTAGCCCGACCATCTCGGGAACGATTAATATGACCACATTAAACTTTCTAGGCCATAACGCCCCCCGACGCCCATCCCCTAGCAGCATATGAGTTTTCACTTAGAAGCTTTTCATGTCGGAAATACACCGATTAAAAAAACTTTTTTCAAAATTTTTGATGTTACTTTACCCGGCAGTATGGTAGGTGGAGCACGCTACCACTAGGCGGCCGTTGTTTAGCAGAAACTTTGATTAAATTAAAATTTCCCTGGAATATTAGTGAGAAAACCTTTTCCAACCTTAATTTCGAAACTCAATGATTGTAAAGCATAACTTACTTAATATAATTTTGAACAAGACTCTTAACTTAAAGAAAACTTTTTATTAAATATTTTTTGTTTTCTGTTTAAAAAATTTAACAAGGAAATCGAAATGATATCACACCATTTTATTGTACGGGTTTTTCGTAAAGATAATCGAAAGTGTGCAAAACCGATGTTCTATACAAATTCACTTACATGAACTCTTTTTGAAGCTAAATGAATCCACTTTTAAATACAAATCCACTTAAACCATTCGCCCACTTCACTGGCTGGTTGACGGACAAAGAAAAATTGTAAATGGATGGGGTGTGACATCGGATTTAGATGATCATCACACACTAGCGATTGAAAAAAGCAAGTAAAAGGAAAACACATATTTTCACTAAACAAAAAAGCAGGAGGGTTGGACATACATATATGAATGTGATCAAATTGTATTTGTTTGTTTGTACCATATCGTATAATGCTGTGCATAAGAGCCAGTTAAGAGTTGCTATTGCTTCAAGGTTTAGTTAAGGCGTTGAAACCCCATCCGTTATCGATGGCTGCTTCAAATGGCTAAATATTCGTTGATAATGCTAACCCCTTGCGCCACACATACATACATACTTTCCTATGTGATTGATGAGTGGATGAAAAGCTGACTGGCTAAAAACTATAGACTTTACACATAAAAGTTCTTATTTATATGTGTTAAAAGTGTGTTTCAATGGGAAATGTTTTATATTTGTTGTGATAACGAGATATGTATATTGAATTGTTGTATTACTTCAATTGGCGCTTACTACAAATAAGAGTGGTAAAGTTTTTTATAATCAGCGTGCTTTGCACACAGAGTATATTAACTTTGATTGGATAACAACGGTTGGTTGTACAGGTATAAAAGAATCGAGATAGATATAGACTTCCATATATCAAAATTATCAGTATCGAAAAAATATTTGATTGAGCCATGTCCGTCCGTCCGTCCGTTAACACAATAACTTGAGTAAATATTGAGATATCTTCACCAAATTTGGTACACTAGGTTATATGGACCCAGAATATATTGGTATTGAAAATGAGCGAAATCGGATGATAACCACGCAAATTTTTTATATTGTTACGAATATTAGCAAAACTAAGGAGTGCTGCCGTCTCTAAGCCGATGCTAAGCAGTGACGTGAATGCACATCAATAATTCAATCATTATGTATCTACATAAACGAAACAATAACTGCGCCTACATATATGTACCATGTACGTATACGAGCAGCGGAGAGTCAATGCACTAACACATGCATATATCTGAGATACTCCTATAAGTATGCAATGAGAAAAACTATAAACTTGTGCAATTGTAGTTACAGCTCAGAAGTTTGAGAGCTACTGGACTAGTAGATTCTGGAAGCGCCTAGAAGATGTATAAAATTTGGCAATTGTAGTTACAGCTGAGAAATTTGAGAGCTCACGGACAATGCTATTAGATTCTAGAAGATGCGAACGAGGAAACCAGAGAGTATAAACAGGCGCAGATGTAGAGGCGCTGGAATTCAGTTTGATTTGAGTTGTCAAGCAGTTACGACTAAGACGATATCTAGCGAGCAATAGCAGTATTATGTTGAAAGTCAGTTTCCTTTAAGCTATCAGTTTGGTTATTAAGCTATTCGTTGCACACTTTGAGTGTTATTGTGAAGTATTCTAATAAATGCCATTTTTCCATTATTCAATATTGGAGTTATTTATTCAACAGTTTAGCGATACGAACCTAGCAAAAGTGCAAATAAGAGGATTTGCAGAAAATTCGTTACAATATATATAAAATTTTGGAAAACACAAAAAACCTGATAATTTAGTAAATAATACACCTATAATGTTGAAATTTGACATGTGGACTGATATTGAGACTCTTGAAGAAAATTTGGAAAATTTTTTTTAAAATGGGCGTGGCACCGCCCACTTGTGATATAATCAATTTTAAAAATATTATTAATCATAAATCAAAAATCGTTAAACCTATCGTAACAAAATTCGGCAGAGAGGTTGCCTTTGCTATAAGGAATGCTTTGAAGAAAAATTAACGAAATCGGTTAAGGACCACGCCCACTTTTATATAAAAGATTTTTAAAAGGGTCGTGGACGAATAAAATAAGCTATATCTTTGCAAAAAAGCGCTTTATATCAATGGTATTTCATTTCCCAAGTGGATTTATAACAATAGATAGGAAAAACTTCAAATTTAAAAAAATGGGCGTGCCACCGCCCTTTTTATGACTAAGCGGCCACCGTGGTGTGATGGTAGCGTGCTCCGCCTATCACACCGTATGCCCTGGGTTCAACTCCCGGGCAAAGCAACATCAAAATTTTAGAAATAAGATTTTTCAATTAGAAGAAAATTTTTCTAAGCGGGGTCGCCCCTCGGCAGTGTCTGGCAAGCGCTCCGATTGTATTTCTGCCATGAAAAGCTCTCAGTGAAAAATCATCTGCCTTGCAGATGCCGTTCGGAGTCGGCATAAAACATGTAGGTCCCGTCCGGCCAATTTGTAGGGAAAAATCAAGAGGAGCACGACGCAAATTGGAATAGAAGCTCGGCCTTAGATCTCTTCGGAGGTTATCGCGCCTTACATTTATTTTTTTTTTTTAATTTTCTATATTTCGGGAGCCACAACTCGAAGAAAAATTAACGGATCGTAATAAAATTGGGTACAAAAATTTTGCCTATAGAAGGAAATATTTCTAGAAAAAATGGACGTGATCGGTAAAAGCCACGCCCACTTTTATATAAAATATTTTTAAAAGGGTCGTAGACGAAAATAATAAGCTATATCTTAGCGTAAAAGAGCTTTGTATCAAGAGAATTTTACTTTCTTAATTGAATTATAACATTAAATTGGAAAGCACTAAAATTTTTGAAAATGGGTGTGGCTCCGCCCTTTTACGACTAAGCAACTTTCAATGTTTCGAGAGCCATAACTGGAAGAAAAATTAACATATCGTAATGAAATTATGTACACATATTTTCCTTATAGCAGAAAATATTTCTAATTAAAATGGACGAGATCGGTTAAAGACCACGGCAACTTAGATATAAAACAAATTTAAGAGGGTCGTAATCTACAATAATAAGCTATAACTTTGCAAAAAATAGTTTTGAATCAATGATATTTCACGTATCACGAAATGGGGAGACATTTTTCTTTTAAACGGACGGAAAATTTGAAATGAAGTGGATGAGATCAAAGAGCAACTTTTTTCAATTTATTGGCTGCAGCTGAGATAGTGTGGAAATACTTAGAATGTAACCCAGCATATACTCTAAAAGAAATGGCTCCTGTGTCAATTCCGCTATTGCTTCCGATATATTTCGTGCACCATCTGTTTGGAATGAACATGTCGTCGTCTTAAAATCCATCTCAAAAATTACGGGGTTTCAGGAGAACACGTCGCATCTTGATTCTGATGGAACTCATTGCATCTTGGCTAATAACAACTTTTCGCCTACCGCTCGAATCATCTACATACTATGTTTGGCTTTTCCTTAACTGGAACATCCCACATATGTGTATATATCAAGATTGCCACTTATTTGATTTTTTTTAATAAATGAGGTAGGCTAATATGGGTATCAAATAAAAAGTGGGGGTGCAACCTAATGCTTCCACCTATCCATTTTAAATTAATATCTTTATATATCTGCAACTATGTCGAAAATGACTTGATAAATCTGAATGTATTTTTTGCATTAGCAATGTGCTAAATTCTGATCCTACCACTAAGGATACTGTAACAGGGCTGCCATATATTTTTTGCTATATTCAAAAAGAAATATTTTCAAGTAAGATTGCAACCTAGGGGTCCCGCTCACTGTGTTACATATGTCTGTGTATTCCTTTGTGTATCTGGTACTATCGCGAAAAATTTTCGGCCTGTTCGGATGAAATTTTGTGAAACTGTAACATGTTGTTCTTTAAATCCCTAAGTAGGTTTCTCTATTATAATACAGTTGAAGCTTTTGAAGTAATACATTTAAAATTACATACACTAAGCTTAATTGCCTTATGTTCGTACAGGCTTATAACATTTAAAAGCAGTATCAATGATAATGGTAAATTTACATATTTTAAAATATTTGCTTAACTGGCTGCTCATATTTTCTCTATTAACTTGATTTTTTAAATGAATATGAATATGAAGTATGATTTTCTATCGACACATTTAATAGAAAAATCCGTTTGAAACAGAAATGGGCATTTTATGGCAATTCAGTTTATTTGCGGCTAGCAACCAATCTTTTCTTCAATTATATTCTCGAAATTCGTGACAACCCTTCTCTTGTCAGCCTTATGTGGCAGGTAGATACAGCAATTGAAGAATGGACAGATCGAGGAGATAAAAGCCGAGCTTCTCTTTAAATCGAGTAGATTTTCATGGTGAAAATTTTGTGAGTTTTTGGACTGCGTAGATTTAATTTTGAAATAATAAACTTTATCAGGATCTTAAATAAAAGCCTAAACATAAACTTACGTTGAATGGATTTATTTTTCTATTTGTACACTACTTACAGGTGGTCACTTAAATCGACAAAGATTGAAATCTAGGTGTCATACCAATTTCGATATTTTCAAATCTCTAAATCCTAACTGGTCTATTTGACAACAATTTCAAATAATTTCTGTTAAATAATTTTGCTTAGTCGTGCGACGTCCATTCAAACAAAAAACTGTTCTATTTTTCCACTATAAAAATTTAACATTTAAGTCTTTCATTAGACGAACGAAATTCGAGTGCACATATTACGTTTCGTCTGTCTTGCAACTTATTATATTGCAACAAAATTACTTGGTTGTATCGCACGTGCAGAAATCGCTGATTATCTTAAAAAAACAAAAAAACAGCTTTACTCGTGCTGTTGCATACTCTACTGCCGAAAGTTGATTGCTACAAGATGCCTACGGCAGCAACAAGCTGCTAAAGAAGCGAACGGCCAGAGTAAAAAGATGTTGAGTGTTTCGCTTGATTACAAAATGGTTTTGTGTATTTTTCGACTTGTTTGACTTCTCTTTATTCGACAAAAGAAGCAAAGAACACCACTTAAAAAGGTATTGTTCATACTTCGCGAATTATTTTTGCTCCTGGCATGTATTATTATGTTTCATATTATATTTTTGCATAATACAATATAAGAGAGTATTATTATCCGTTCGTTTTAATTGCAATTTGAAAATACCACCCACTGGAGAAAGTTAGAAAAGCTCGCCCGAGAACCACACTGGGAACTACCAACAATACCAATTACACAGCAAGGCGAAAATGCTAAAAGTTGGAGAGCGCCATGAATTGTTACTAACCAGAATATTTTTCAGCATTCTTTTCTATCCTTTATGGGCATCAAAAGGCTCAAAGTCAGTGTGTGACTTTAACTGCTTCTTATCGTCAAGGTACCCTTCCGCACTCCTTTTGTTTAGTAAATTGAAGTTCGTCTCGCAACGCTGTTTGGACTGTTAGAGAGGTCTTGTCTCCAACCCATGTCTTTGACTTATTTTGCGGTCATAAAGGCCTTCTTTGCGATCCGCGATTCGGTTCTGGCTACATTGACCCGTCATTACTAATGTGGCCACCTTCAATAGCTTTCTCAATAGCATCACTGTGTCTGCGATGACATTACATGCTTATTTCCATTTTTCGTTGCTTTGCGCAAATGATCCACGAATGCCTCGGAAGTGTAATCGTTTCCAAATATGCTGTGCAGTCTACATCTGCAGCTGTAGTACTTCGGGCTTTAAAAAGTATGTGGTACACATTCTCTATCGTTTTGCTATCGCAGTGGTCGCATATGTTATATTTATCGTGTTCGAAACTTTATGGGGAGTATTCCCGTCTCACTGTGTTGATGCTGTTAGGAAACATCCCATGAATTATCTGAGTATTTTTACAGACTTGCAGCTTTCTACAGTGTGTTTCTTTCAGGCTCGGTGACCATATCGGAGACGCGTAGCATACAAATATTTTAGGTAGATTTGAGTATTTCTTTCTTTGCCTTTGACCAAAGTGCTGCCAGCAAGGGACTTGACTATTTTGTTAGGGCTTGTTTGAATGCATTTGCGTTTGCTTGCTCGCCGAAATGTAAGCCATTATCGAACGCTACATCCATTACGTTTGGGTGTTGCACAGCCGGTAGCGTAATATCAACAAAGTTAAATCCACTTTTGCCATTCTCTGCTCACTTTGGGTTGCCGAGCATGATTAAGCTGTCGTGGAAGAGCAATGCTAAATTCGGCTTTCTACAATGTAACATTCAATATTGCTCTAGGTCGGTCGTAAAACAGAAAGAAATATTTTTTTTTGGTTGTCTTCGCTATAGTTTAAATACGGTTGCTTTTTCAAAAAATGTATCACTACATTATATTGAATATTGGTAAATTTTGGAAACGAGTAAAAGTAAAGGTCGTTTAAATATTTGATATACTTTTTTTATATAAAGTAGTGTGTGTTGAATGCCTGCATGGTCAAAGATATTATATGTATGGAAGTATGCGCGTAATAAATTTTCTTGTGCAACCAATTTTCTATCTTTCTCTCTCTGGGTTAATTAATATTACACTGTACATTACTACGTATAATTTTAAACTTGAAGAATGTAAAGGAAAAAGTGTATGGGGTAGCATTGGAAAGTCAAAGGAAAGCCAGTGAATGCAGCAATCGCTATAAAAAATATGCGAAAACTTTTGCACCGACAAAAACTTTGCGGTAATAAATTCTCAAAAAGAGGTACAAATAAAACGAATCCAGCAGAAATGGTTGCTGCAAAAGGCAGTCAAGTAAAAACACAGAAAAAACAAGTAAGCACGGGACTGTCTGCGGCTGTGCCGAAGACTTCTTACCTTTCATGAATGGGCATGAACAATAATCTTATCCCGTTCGTAATCTCCGAATAATCGGATGTATAAGATAAGAAATATATAGTGAACAGATCTACGTACCTAAGCGATTTTTAAGATAAATATAAAATAAAAAATAGGCAGGTACTTTGTGTGAGGATGCAAAGTTTCAGGTTTTTTGTGGTCTGCGTGTAAAAACTATGACTACGAATCATGTATTTCAACAATATATGACGTAAAGGTAACTATTTGATGAAATTTTATGAATTTTGAAGCTTCTAGCCGTAAAAGCGGGAAAAAATACGGTTTATATGGGGTATATAATATATGTACCACCTATCACTATGATTTTTTCAGACAATAATATGTGCTATATACGTAAGCATTTGGTGAAATTTGAACATATCTTCACAATTTTTAAGATAAATATAAAATAAAAAATAGGTAGGTACTTTGCGTGAGGATGAAAGCTTTACGTTTATTGTGGTCTGCATGTAAAAACTATGACTACGGATCACGTATTTCAAAAATATATGAAGTAAACGTAACTATTTGATGAAATTTGATGAATTTTGAAGCTTCTATCCGTAAAAAAGAGGTAAAAATGACAGTTTATGTGAAGTATATAATATGTATACCACCGATCTCTATGATTTTTTCAGACAATAATATGTGCTATATACGTAAGCATTTGTTGAAATTTGAAGCTTCTAGCTGTTAAAATGGGGCCGAAATCGCAAAAAAAAAAAATATATATATACTATATATACCATCATATATATATTATATATATCACCGATCTCTATGATTTTTTGACACAACAATATATACTATATACGTAAGAAATCGGTGAAATTTGAAGCTTATACCTGTAAAATGGGGTAGAAATTGCGAAAAGTTTCTTATCTGAACAATCGGTTGTATGAGATATATACTATATATAAAACCGATCTCTATGATTTTTTCAGACAACAATATATGCCAAATACGTAAGCATTCGGTGAAATTTGAAGCTTCTAGTTGTTAAAATGGGGCTAAAGTTGCGAAAATATATATATACTATATATATATACAATATATACCACCATATATATACTATATATACCACCGATCTGTATGATTTTTTCGGACAACAATATATGCTATATACGTAAGCATTCGTTGAAATTTGAAGCCTCTAGCTCTTAAAATAGGGCAGTAATTAGGAAAAGTTTCTTATCTGAACAATCGGTTGTGGGAGATATATACTATATATACGACCGATCTCATCAATTTTTTCAGGCAACAATATGTGCAATATACGAAAGTATATGGCGAAGTTTGAAGCTTCAATCTGTTAAATTGAGTAAGATATTACAAAAATCCTCTTTTTCTGAAATATCGGTTGTATGGAGGATATATGCTATAGTGGTCCGATCCGGCCGGTTCCGACAAATGTCTAATCGGACACCCAAATACACCGCTTACCAAATTTTATCAAGATATCTCAAAAATTGAGGGACTAGTATGCATACAAACAGACAGACGGACAGACCGACATGGCTAAATCAACTCAGCTCTTCAACGCGGTTATTTCGGTATACTTAATGGTGGGTCTATCTATTTTCCTTCAAGGACTTACAATTTTGGGTTTCGTGACGAAGTTAATATACAATTTCATTTTCATGAAAGGTATAAAAATAGGTAGGTACTTTGTGTGAGGCTGCAAAGCTTCACGTTTTTTGTGGTCTGCATGTAAAAAATATGACTACGAATCACGTATTTCAAAAATATATGACTTAAGCGTAACTATTTGATGAAATTTGATGAATTTTGCCGTAAAAAAGGGGCAAAAAGAACAGTTTATATGGGGTATATAATATATATACCACCGATCGCTATGCTTTTTTCAGACAGCAATATATGCTATATACGTAAGCATTTGGTGAAACTTGAAGCTTCTAGCTGTTAAAACGGGGCAGAAATTGCGCAAAGTTTCTTATCTGAACAATCGGTTGTATGAGATATATACTATGTATACCACCGATCTAATGTTTTTTTCAGACATCAATGTATGCTATACACGTAAGCATTTGGTGAAATTTGAAGCTTCTAGCTGCTAAAATTGGGCAGAAACTGCGCAAAGTTTCTTATCTGAACAATCGGTTGTATGAGATATATACTATATATACCACCGATCTCAATGATTTTTTCAGACAACAATATATGCTATACACGTAAGCATTTGGTGAAATTTGAACATATCTAAACAATTTTTAAGATAAATATAAAATAAAAAATAGGCAGTACTTTGTGTGAGGCTGCAAAGCTTTACGTTTTTTGTGGTCTGCATGTAAAAAATATGACTACGAATCACGTATTTCAAAAATATATGACTTAAGCGTGACTATTTGATGAAATTTGATGAATTTTGAAGCTTCTAGCCGTAAAAAAGGGGCAAAAATGACAGTTTATATGGGGTATATAATATATATACCACCGATCGCTATGCTTTTTTCAGACAGCAATATATGCTACATACGTAAGCATTTGGTGAAACTTGAAGCTTCTAGCTGTTCAAATGGGGCTGAAATTGAAAAAAAAAAAAAATATATATATACTATATATACCATCATATATATATTATATATATCACCGATCTCTATAATTTTTTGACATAACAATATATACTATATACGTAAGCATTCGGTTAAAGTTTGAAGCTTCTAGCTGTTAAAATGGGGCTAAAATTGCGAAATATATATATATACTCTATATATATACTATATATACCACCATATATATACTATATATGATCTTTATGATTTTTTCAGAAAACAACATATGCTATATACGTAAGCATTCGTTGAAATTTGAAGCCTCTAGCTCTTAAAATAGGGCAGTAATTACGAAAAGTTTCTTATCTGAACAATCGGTTGTGGGGGATATATACTATATATACCACCGATCTCATCAATTTTTTCAGGCTACAAGATGTGCAATATACGAAATTATATGGTGAAGTTTGAAGCTTCAATCTGTTAAATTGAGTAAGATATGACAAAAATCCTCTTTTTCTGAAAAATCGGTTGTATGGAGGATATATGCTATAGTGGTCCGATCTGGCCGGTTCCGACAAATGCCTAATCGGACACCCAAATACACCCGCTCACCAAATTTTATCAAGATATCTCAAAAATTGAGGGACTAGTTTGCATACAAACAGACAGACGGACAGACGGACATGGCTAACTCAACTCAGCTCTTCATCCTGATTATTTTGGTATACTTAGTGGTGGGTCTATCTATTTTTCTTTAAGAACTTACTTAATCTACCATTTCATTTTCATGAAAGGTATAAAAATCAAAAAACAAGTCAATAAAGTCATTTGGCATTAACACAGCCGCCGGCGGCATCACGACGTACATTTTTAGGTTACTTAACGCCGTGTTGGCAAGGTTAAGTAGCTGATATGAGATTGTGTACATGTATATCATGTATATGTACATATGAATGGTATATAACATACAGATGTATAAAAAATTGTTTGTGAACAAGCGCATACTTACTTGGATATTATTCACTGTTGCGTCCGGAAGTGTCCTTGACACTTTTACATTTCGATTTGTAAGTATGTGTACATTTTATCTGTCGGTGTAACATACATATATATGTACATATAAGTTTGTAAATATAATGCGTAAACAGATATTGCTATAAATATACATATAAGTGTAAAGATTAATTACCATCATTAGTGTATCCGCTCTTAGATTAAAGTAATGAATTTACGGCAATTGCACGTAAATATAACATAAAATCGCACATTAATGCAAATAAGCCATTAGGGTGGCTACAACAAATATGTACAAACATAAATATGTAAACGGTTAAAAGTCTTAAAATCAGAGGTGTAAACAAGTTTCTATTTTCAGAGTATCGAAACTTTATAATTTTTTTTTCAAGCCCAGAAATAACTACAAGTTTCTATTTTTAGATTTTTTTAAAACGTCTGGGTTTGGTTTCAAAGCATTTTGTAGGGGTTTTGCGATTTGTTCAATTTAAGGCTCAGAAGTAAGTAAATACTCAAACTCATAGAGAGTGGATGGTTTGCCTCTTATTTTTGCGAATACCAGTATTGCTATAAATTTTCTTTTGATTTACTTAGTAAAGGATATACGCGATACTAAGAAGGCTGAATCGGCGATAGTTGGTGCTATTATGCGAGTTTTAGGCGCTCGAAAGGGGTTTCTCTTAATCCGGGACTTGATTGGGGTGCAAAGCCCAGCGCACAACCCGCTCAGAGGGGGTGAGGCAATAATGATACAAGTTTATAAAATAACAACAGAAAACAATATGTGCAATATACGAAAGCATATGATGAAGCTTGAAGCTTCACTCTCATAATTTTGGAAGATATGACAAAAATTCTCTTTTCTGAAAAATCGGCTGTATGGGGGTTATATGCTATAGTGATCCGATCCTGCCGGTTCCGACAAATGTCTAATCGGACATATAAATATACCCACTCAGCAAATTTTATCAAGATATCCCAAAAATTTAGGGACTAGTTTGCGTTCAAACAGACAGACAAACGGACATGGCTAAATCAACTCAGCTCTTCATTCTATTCATTTCGGCATACTTATTGGTGGATCTATCTCTTCTCCTTTAAGGACTTGCAATTTTGAGATTCGAGATTCATTTCATTTTCATGAAAGGTATAAAAATCTAAAAACTTGATTTGCAGAGAAAGGTACAAATTCATGTTTTAATTGTGGTCCCGCTGGGCAAAGAAGCCATCATGCAAAGTGTATGGGAATGAGGCCAGTGACTTTGCAACGAAAAAATATTTGAAAATTGGGCTATAAAAAATTATGAAGTTTTATTGAGTACGTTGCTAATTTTTTACATAATATCTGCAAAAGGCGGCTTGAGTATGGTGGTGGAATACTCCGGCAAAGGTTAAGGGTTCAAGTCCCGGGAAAAGCAACATTTTAAATTGAGGAGGGCTCGCCCCTCATCAGTAGTTTCATTAGCACTACGAGTGTATTTTTGACATCAAAGGTTTGCCGCTGAGAATTCATCTGTATTGCAGTTGCCGTTATGAGTCGGCATAAAGGGATTAAGGGGGTGATAAACGCAATTCAAAGCTTTCGCCACCCAATTGTCAACCTCACATAAGCGAGGCATATCCTGTTACAAATATGTATGTTTTATACAAATATTTAGCAGGCGAGGATATGGCAACCCTACGCTCCTCACGGAACTAGAATGTTCAATGTCGTCTTATTTGGAGATGGTTGGTCTAGTACCTTAATAGTGCTTGTTACCGGAACGTATCGGATCTTTATCCCGCAGAGGGCCATCAACATCGATAACACTCCACAAACAACAACAATAGTCGGCATAAAATAAGTGGGTCCTATCTCGCCATTTTTGTAGAAATAATTAAAAAAAGCACGCTGCAATTTGGAAAATAAGTCCCGCCAAGTAATTGCATTTTTATTTACCAGCTTAAGCCATGAAGAGTCGAGATTCATTGTGCACGACTATTCTTTCATAGGTTGGAAATATGAGTTGAGAAATTTCAAACTTTAAAAAGTGACGAAAGACCGTCAGTCATGTCCACTAAATGGTAGGGCTCGAAATCCTATACTTCAAAAATTTGTGATTTTATTTGAAAACAGTCAACACTAAAACATACAAATCATTATCCCCGTTTTCTTTAACTCTTTGTATTTCTCATCATAACTAAATAAAAACTATTTGAATCATTTCACACTGAAGCATAAAACAGACACTTATATTTGCTCGTAGATGGATGTGCTTACAGGCAGGTAAAGTGCTTGTAGGTGTTTCTATTGGCATTTGCATTCGTATTTGCATGTCACGCTTTTGCTATGCAAATATGTAAATACGTATGAATATAAAAAGAGCGTGCATATGTTTATGAACAGATGGAAGAATGTTGCTTTGTCAAGTGAACTAAGTGTCAGGATCTTATGGGCTGTTAGGCAAAGGAAAGAGAGAATAAATAAACAACGCTGCAAAACTTCCATTGGCAACCGCCTTCAAGTGTTTGTATGGAATCAAACTTCATTGGCGTACATGACTATGTGTATACATACACCTACACGTCGATTGCCATTGCTGGTTTCCTCTTTTATCTGGAGTATTTTATCTTGGACTATTTTTTTACCCAGTACAAAAGAAAAACACAAGAAAACTAGTGCTGTATGAACGTAATGTATACACCGAACAATAAAGTGGGGTATGAACCTAGTTACATATTTCGATCATAATTTATTGAGTTCCATGAGTACAGCAAACGATTGTTAGTTTAAAACCACATTGAATTTGATACTTTAATACCATTTAAAGCTTTCTTTGTTTAGGAGTATGCCCGAGGAGCCTTTTTAGGTATTGCCGGGACTTTCAACAATCTCTCTAAACGGGCGATCAGGGATGGTCTTTACTACATTGAATTAAACCCAGATCAGCTGCATGATAAATTGCAGTAAGACTACTTTACAATGGCTTTAAATCAGTGAGGTTGTAAAGTGGAAGATCATGTGTAGGTCTCACAACCTTAGACGAACAAATTTACTCCTATCATCCGAATTAGAGGACTGACGTGACACATGACTTTAATTTAGGCTTGGTAGGAAGTTCGGGTTGGAGGAGGAAACAATTAAGAACGTTTAGTGCTAGTGCACTACGCTTGCAGCCTAAGACTCCAACTATGGAGTAACACAGCTGTCGAATCCAGAAGCAAAAAGTGGCATAGGCCTTAGAAAGCATCTAGTTTCTTCCAAGAGAAGTTATTCAATAACAATGGTCGTGGATTTTGATAGGTCTTTTCAGTTTGGTCGTTAAAACAAACTTTTGGTAACACTACGGAATCACTCAGTCTATGTTAAGTCCTCACAGACCGTCCAATTCAATCTAACCTTACCTTACTTTTAGTATTTGATTTCAACATAGAAGCTTACACCAATACAAATGTTGACGTGTTAAATTTACATTTTGCAACGTTGTTTGCAATGTAATGAAAAATGTGGTAGACTCACGCTTAAAATAGTTAATTTGTCAATATAACCGTCATTAAATTATCAAAGTGATATAGCGATGTAAAAAGTTGCAATGTCAAATTTTTATGTCAAAATTGGGTGATCTTTTCGTCAGCCGGTTTTAACATTTAACTGTGCGTATTAAAATGTTTAATGTACTTTCTTCGCAGAGGTTTACATTTGATTGTAGATCAGCAATGCGACTAACAATAAAAATGTAAATAAAACAACGCATAATGCACCTTCTTCGTCGACATTCCCTTGTTATATGTATGTACGTGTTTTGGTGATTAATTTGAAGAATAATTAAATAGTAATAATCTGTAAAATGGAAAAATATTTTTATTCCATTTTGTTCATCTCGGAAGACGGAATCGTTTTTGCAGTGGTAGAAATGAGCCACAAAAAAAACATGAAGCTTTCGGATTCAACTAGGTAAGGCTGAAATGGTTAGACCGTGGGAGTCTAACATAGAATGAATGAGTCCATAGTAATACCAGAATACTTCTGCTAAACTGAATAAACCTTTCATAAGCCAGGGCCTATGTTATAAAATAACTCCGCCCTCTTGGCAAATGAAAGAAGTTTTCTAGAACCTATGCCATTTGCTGCTTCTGGAACTGGTAACGGCTCCACTCCAAAAAGCTATCGTCTTAGATTTGCAAGCGCAGGGCATGAGCACAAATCTTGGTCGATCGTTTCTCCTTCCAACCCACACTTCCTACATTCGCTATCACTAATGAACGCTATTTTAAAGGAATGTGAATCCAGAAGGCAGTGTGCGGTCCGAATACTTATCATGAGCCTACAGTACATTTCAAATACTCCCTATCTCAGAATACATTTGAATAACGCCCTATTTCAGAATTTGTTTTATAAACCCCCTATCTCAAAACTCGGTGGAAGAATAAACTGAAATTCAATACATTTTGAAATTGTACATTTTGAAATGAAGTGGGGCGTTTATGAAAAAAAATTCTGAGATAGGGCGTTTTCGAATAGGCAGCCGAGATAAGGTGATATACCATTCAGCAGTCGATAAATATTTTTTATTTCTAACACAAAATATTTACGTGCGCTTGCCGCCCATAGAATGCATGGGACTGTAAAAATTTCAAATTCTGTCGTTTCAGCAACAATTTATGACAGTTTTATAAAAAACAACATCTGTGCAAACAAGTAAGGAAGGCTAAGTTCGGGTGTAACCGAACATTACATACTCACCTGAGAGCTTTGGAGACAAAATAAGGGAAAATCACCATTTAGCAAAATGAACCTAGGGTAACCCTGGAATGTGTTTGTATGACATGTGTATCAAATGAAAGGTGTAAATGATTATTTAAAACGTAGTGGGCCTTAGTTCTATAGGTGGACGCCTTTTCGAGATATCGCAATAAGGGTGGACCAGGGGTGACTCTAGAATGTGTTTGTACGATATGGGTATCAAATTAAAAGTATTAATGAGGGTTTTAAAAGGGAGTAGCCCTTAATTGTATATGTGAAGGAGTTTTCGAGATATCGACCAAAATGTGGCGCAGGGTGACCCGGAACATTTTATGTCGGGCACCGCTAATTTATTTATATATATTATACCACGAAGAGTATTCCTGCCAAGATTCCAAGGGCTTTTGATTTCGACCTGCAGAACTTTTTCATTTTCTTCTACTTAATATGATAGGCGTAACACCCATTTTACAAAGTTTTTTCTAAAGTTATATTTTGCGTCAATAAACCAATCCAATTACCATGTTTCATCTCTTTTTTCATATTTGGTACAGAATTATGGCATTTTTTTCATTTTTCGTAATTTTCGATATCGGAAAAGTGAGCGTGGTCATAGTCTGATTTCGGCCATATTTTATACCAAGATAAGAGCGGAAAGACAGACGGTCGACTGTGTATAAAAACTGGGCGTGGCTTCACGGATTTCGCCCATTTTCAAAAAACCAGTTATCGTCATAGAATCTATGTCCGTACCAAATTTCACAAGGATTGGTAAATTTTTGTTCGACTTATGGCATTAAAAGTATTCTAGACCAATTAAATGAAAAAGGACGGAATTACGCCCAATTTGAAATTTTCTTTTATCTTTGTATTTTGTTGCACCATATTACTACTGGAGTCGAATGTTGACATAATTTACTTTTATACTGTAAAGATATTAAATTTTTTTTTAAAATTTGACTTAAAAAAAATTTTTTTTAAAGTGGGCGTGTTCGTCATCCGATTTCGCTAATTTTTATTTAGCACATATATAGTAATAGGTGTAACGCGCCTACCAAATTTCATCATGATATCTTCAACGACTACCAAATTACAGCTTCCAAAACTTTTAAATTACCTTCTTTTAAAAGTGGGCGGTGCCACGCCCATTGTCCAAAATTTTACTAATTCCGCGTCATAAGTTCAACTCACCTACCAAGTTTCATCGCTTCAAACGTCTTTGGTAATGAATTATCGCACTTTTTCCGTTTTTCGAAATTTTCGAAATCGAAAAAGTGGGCGTGGTTGTAGTCCGATTTCGTTCATTTTAAATAGCGATATGAGATGAGCGCACAGGAACCAACATACCAAATTTTATCAAGATACCTCAAAATTTACTCAAGTTTTCGTGTTTACAGACGGACAGACAGACGGACGGGCATGGCTAAATGAATTTCTTTTTTCACCCAGATTATTTTGTTATATAGAAGTCTATATCTATCTCGATTAGTTTATGCCGTTACGGATTACCGTTATGCGAACAAAGTTAATATGCTCTTTGAGCTCTGCTCAACTGAGTATAAAAACATCTGTGGTGAGAAAATGTATCGCGCAATTGACCAAAAGACTGAAAGTTAGGTACGGTTGAGCTGGCTGGTCGGTGAGGACCTTATACAGACTGAATGAGTCCAAAGTATTACAAGAAGTTTGTCTAATGGACCTATGTCATAAAATAACTCCGTCCTCTAGGCAATTACTTGATCTGACAGCTGCATCACTCGTAGGTGCTGAAGTTTCACCAAGTCTATTGTTCTCTCTAGGAGTAACTTTGCTAGTATTAGGTTGTAAGACATCTGCAGGATCTACGACACTTTATAGCCCCGTGCTTGGGTTCATGCCTTCACTTAATTTCGACGATTCTAATTGAGACATCTACGGGGGAAACTTCGATGGACGTGCCCTTTCTAGTAAACTCATCTGCTTTTTCATTCCCATCTGTTCCCATATTCCGGTATGGGACCCAATATTAAAGCAATGAGGCTCGTTGGAGTTATTAACGCTATGTTCTTTTCCACAAGGTTTACAGGTGGGATGTGCAGAATGGCAATAGTGAAGCCGTCGGGGTTGCTTTTTGGCTCCCTTAATGCTAAGCATTTATAGCTTACATACCGATTCCAATATAAAATTTGATTAAAGCATAGTCCATACAGCGAATGTGAGGCCTTGCAAATTGCCTAATTATGTAAGTATTGTTAAAGTTATAACTGCGAATTATCATTTTTAACAATTTTAAATGTTGGATGACTTTTGTAACCAAAAATATATTACTTTTGATGTGGTTTTCGGCACATTTTTGATTCAGTGCAATTTTCAATGAAAATAAACATACTTTGACACAATGTTCCCCTCACTAGGGTAGGGTGTATGACATACCATGCATTGACATCTTCCCTCTCTCTGCAATAGGCATTATGCATAATTCATATTCAAATAAATACATCAGCTAAGCAAGAAGCGCTTCCCTGCTATTCCTTATTGCACATAGCCGCTTATGGCATTTTTTACTAGGTCCATATCCAAATATAGATATTCGAATACGAGAAGGTATGAGAATATAACAAAAAATTCTGTAACGAATAAGAGTGTGATGTTCAATATGTAAAAGTGCTGAAGAGTCGTTGGTGTACTCAATGGTATGTTAACGATTTTCCAACATCAGTAGAAAGAAAAAATCATAAGCACAAACAGGCGTGAACAATAGTTGTACTGTGTAACTGTAGTATAGAAGCCATACCTGATACAAATTGCACATCTGTTATAAGTTTGTCTGCTATCGTAGGTGTGGTTATTATTGCGGTATATCTGTCTTCTATAATGTTGTTGTCTTTGATATAATCAACTCGTATTCACTAAATTGCTGCATCACTTAACACACTGCGGTAGATAAGGCACGGTTAATGATTTAAGCAGTTTTAAATCTTGTTTCATGAAGTGTCGTCAAGTTCTGATTCCTTCATTTAATATTTAAAAAGAATGTACGTAGGATGAAAGATGTAGTCTTGTGTAGAAGCCTACGTAAATGGGGAACGCTTAGATCGTCATTCAACGAAATATGGTCAGGGCTCGCCTCTAACGAGGTGCGTGAAACATGGAAACAATACCGTTGAATTGTTTAATAGCTCGTTCATCTGTCTGTATGTATCGGCAGATCAGTGGACGGATAGACTGATGCATTATACGAATGGACAAACGATCGCTTTCCCACAATGATATACAAATTGTATTAGACTGCTTCAATGCCAAACTGTGTAAAAAATGTGTACTTTGCTCCAAAGTCGAAAGTCGAAATATGGTCATATTCAGCAACAGGCTCAAGCATGAAAAGATCCATCAAGTTACATGGCTGTCCCAGGTCGGATAACCACTGAGTACATGTCTACCGCCAACTCCTTGTTTGTATCATTGGTAGAACTATTTACTTTCTTTTTTCTTTAAATTAATTTTAAAACTGTGCACAAATTTTTGAGTTGCTTTGCGAATTAATTACCACTTCTCCAGCAGGCAATAAACCAGCCAACCAGGACAGTTTGTGGAAGATATTCGGATTACTAAAAGGGTAGAGCAATTTACCGTCCATAACACGTATCTACGCCCATTTGCAAGCATTTGCGAAAAATTGTACCCGAAAAGTCTGCAGTGTATGCCTTACCGCTAGGGTACGCCATTTATCAAGGTCTTTAGTTTAGAGTGGAGGGGCACCAACTTCAAAAAGATACAAAAAAAAAGGGCGTAGAATACGTATAGGCGGGGTAGCCCTTGTCGGGTATACAAATTCTTAATACAATTGTAATATCAGCAAAGAAATTTACACATTTAATCATATTTGCTGACTCTCCCGCTATACTTCAACAAAAGAACTACATATCTACACACTCTTCGTTCATTTGCTCGCGAGATCAGATCTGAGTTCGTTTGCATGATGCCTGCTGGTTTTCTCAACACATCAACATCAAACACACGTAGCGTCCGTAGTGTGCATTAAAACAGTTTAATAGATTAAAAACGTGGTCATATTGGTATAATTTTTAAATTGATATCAAAGCGCTATATATAACTTTTTTGAAATTTGTTTAATGGCCTGCATTGCTACTGGACACATATATCATTGTTCACACCGTAGAATTAGTGTCTGGCCGTAAAAGAGGTGCGAACATTTCAAGCTGCTTATTTATGTAAAATATCTCAAGTCGCAGAGGGAGCCTTCTGAAAACTAAAACTATTTTTTTTGTGGGAAAATAGTTCCACATTCATCTCTTATATGTATGTTGTTTTGTAAGAAAAAGTTTTCGTGACGAAAAAGAAGTTAAGTTGATTTGTTCGTTCTAGAGACCATGCATGAGTAAGAGGGAAGTGTGTTAGTGTTGACGTTTAAAGTATTTGAAATATATATTTTTTTCGAGCAATTTGCTGAGCGAGTCAACGGAGCGTATGGACTTAGATTTCATGATTAGCTATAAAAGCAATATACAAAGCTTTGTATGCTATCTGATAAATGAATTGTGAATGTAAACATTTTTTCTTATATTTAAAAAGAAAAAATATGTTATTTTAAGATCTTAAGTAAGAAAGGAACTTATTCTGCGTTAGCCCAAATGGTCTAATCGTGTTTTTGCCTCTAAGAAAAAGACAAATACTTTTTACTTCTTAGAATATATCTTAAAGCATGTTATTGTTTCAATTATCTCCTCTCTGCCAAAGCCAGCTGTTGTCTTAGAAAATTCATTTCTTTCACTTTTTTAAGGTCATCCTGTACGTGTACCCCATTATCGTGTAGTAGTTTTCTTTCTTATCAACCATTTCTTACTTTCTTTTTATCACAAATGGCAACTTGCATTATCATAAAGTCCATTTATGAGAATTGCAATGAAATACCTTTAGAGTATGGCAGTAAGGTTAGCACAGGAAAAAAGAAATTCAGTTTATCTAACACCAAAGTTTTTAACGAACAAATTTTTTTTCACTTCGCTAACTTTGTGTTTGAAATAATAAAAATGCTGTTCTTGTTGATGACTACTATGCACTTATGTAAATTTTAAGATGAGGTGGTAATATAATACCGTTGTCTTAAAATAAAATAGCAGAAATTGTGCAAGAATTTTCCAAAGTCTGACGATTTTATATAATTTTGCCTTTTATTTAGAAAACCAGGTTTGGTGTAGGGTTAGCATTTTTGCCGCCGGATTACCTAGACCCCGTTCATGGTGCGGGTAAGCAAACAACATTTTCTGAATTTAACAGCGCAGAATCACAAAAATAAACCAAAAACTATAGTGCAAACATTTCAGTGAATTTATGAGGAAAAATGGAGGAAATAGAACAATGCCATCTCTATCGTACATCTTTGCTTCATGTTCCTTCAAAGTCTTTGAAGAGCCCTTCGCCGTTCTGAGTTCTTTATTTTATGTTGGGGTTTTATGGATTTCTTTAGCGAGAAACGCATTTTGATTGAGTTCAATATTTTCGCAAAAAAACGAAAAATATGTTGTTTTCGAATGGTAAGCACAGCGGCGCCTAAAGGTTGCTGATGAATTTTAGGGCTAAGCAGCTCTTATGGTTGCCTCGATATTCAAAAATCGATCAAAATTTATGATTTTCCAAGGTATGCTTGACATACTGATTGTAGGTATGTAAATATCGGCTTTCATAAGAGGCTTTAAAAAAGATACTGCCCTTAAACCAATAGTGTTACCATTGGCTTTAAAATTGTAGTGGATAGTTAAACCAAAAAAGAAGTAAGGCCACGCACAAACATTTTTTTTTTAATTTTTTGTTTCCCCCCAAAAATTTCACTCGTGCTAATGATCTTACGGACAGTTTTTTTTAAATGGTCGTCAACTGATTTTACTCAGTTCCGGACAATAAAACTAGAAACATACACCTGCCAAGTTTCCAAAATGATATGAGAATTATATGCAAATTTAAATTTTGTCTTATAAAATAAGTCCATTCGACAAATTTCATGAGTATTTGTTAAAGCATTGTCCAAGGTTTTAAATTTTCCGAAATCTTCGATATCGTATAACCAATACTTTTACATTCAGATAAGCTTGTGTACTAAATTTGGTGAATAAATTTCAAATTTTGCTCAAGTTATCGTGTTAACAGGCAAGCCTGTGTATAAAAGTCAATATAGTATAATAATAATTGTTAGGTGAAATATTTCGTAGAAATATTTAAGTTTTAACTGAAATTGTCATGTTAATGAATGTACTGACACGGAGAAATAATTTCTTTTTTTCACCCTTAGAATTTTGAGTAACTAAGGCCGTTACAAGCCACCGTTATGCGAACAAAACTTAAAATATTCTGTGATTTTTTCTTGGCAAAGTAGAAGATGCGGAGAAAATTCGACACCACGATTAAATGAGAGTTTTCCACAAAATATTTTCGTATACTAAGAATTTGTGTATACATACAATTAACATTGAACCTTTTATCCGCTATAGCGATATAAATTTTGTAAAATGGACGAAGCAGGAAACACGAATGGAGGCAGTAAATTAAATGTAAAGTTTTGTTTATTTATGTGTTAGATGTTCAAAGTTTCAATGTTATAAATTGAATGTAAGTATTATGTTAATAACAGAGTGATGTAAATTCTGTAATTCTAACTAATGTGTTAATGTTTGTTTTGTTTTATATCATATTTTATGATAAATATACAGTCTCCCTGAGGAAGATGAAAAATTTCATCGAAACGCGTAGGAGGAAAAGAGAAACCTTGTGTTTCCAAATAATTACATTCGTAAAAAGTTGTTTCGTGTTTTTTAAATTTATTTATTCGCCACTGGCATATTTTTTGGTCACATTTCACCCGCTTACAAAAACAATATATATGCTCCTTGTAGTAATAACAACTACATACGCATTGGCTATGTTACATTGCGCTTGGCATTTAAGTAATTTTCATAAATTGCAATCGGGGCTGTGGAAACAAAAAATTAATTAAAAAGGTAAATATATAGCCAACCACAAAAACTATCACTACAATTATTTTTTCCAGATTATGTGCTTCTGAGCATAAAAAAAGGTCAAAAAGTTTGTGTTAAATGCTTTCGCATATAAAACAATTATCCTTTTTTTTATTACTTTTTTAGCAATAAAAGGTGAAAATATTGCATGTAATTTTTTCAGCCTCATACCGTAAATAAGGTACATACGTATCATTTTTGAAGCTAGATACAGAGTTTGACCTTTGAACTTGCTCGAAATTTGGTTTACGTATTATTTGAACTAACTAAGAACATCCCTATCGGAAGCTTTATTTTCTAAAAATTTTTTCGGAGGTATGGTCGTCGTCAAAGTTTGGTGTTTTACATGAACGAGGAAAACCATGTATTTTTTAAATCTTAATATCTTGGCTTACACTAATAGTACACGATATCTTAATGTGATTTGTCTAATGAAAGCTCATAAGTCAGTTTTCTCAGTTTTAGGACATATTTTACTGAAAAATATTCATTGGTGAGTTGGCGTGCCAAAATGCAATTGGGATTAACAGGAATACTTGAAAAAACTAAACGATGGTTTAAATTAACAACAAAAAATAAGATAACGAGATATGTTAAAAATTTTTCTGCGTATTCTTTGCATGTTAAAAAAAATAAATATAAGGCACGACATACCTTCGAAAAGAACTAAGGCCGAGCTTCTGTTACTACTTGCGTCGTGCTCTTTTTTAAGTTTTCCCACAAATTAGCGGGACGGAACCTACGTGATTTACCCCTCCTCCGAACAGCATCTGCAAGGCACTTGGAGGGCGTGTCAAATCGCTGTCAAGGAAAACCCTTTTTGTAACTGTTTCTAAATTTTTGATGTTGCTTTGCCCGGGACTCGAACCCAGTACCTTCGGTACGGTCGGCGGAGCACGCTAGCGCAACAGTAGGGTGGTCGCGTTTTTATCATGATGAAAACATGATCTGTTTGTGACGTCTACCGGATATACTTCGAGGGTTATATGAAGAAATTTGTTCTGAAAACATAGTGCATTTATGCTCTACATACCATGATTAAAGCACTGTCCAGTATATCTTTGAGCACCAATACTTTGATCCGTATCGACACTTTGATCCGAGTATCGGAACTCATGACTATAATGCCGTGCCAAATATTTTTGACCGAACATATAACCATTAGCATTTTTCAAAGGCGCAAATTTCGGCCAAACATCTTGAAATTATAAACAGGGTCTCATTTTACCATAAAGCAGTACAGTGCACCTGAAAATTGGATAATGGTGTAGTATTTTTACACAAAGCGCCAAAAAAATGATATGGCTATGTATTTGCTTTATTTTGGCAAATACGCAACATCAAAACCCGTAGTTTATGTTTTCAATTTTGTGTAGTAATTAACAAATGTCAAAAAAAAAAAAAAAACGAAGAAAAAATTTAAAACGAAATAAAAGTTGTTCATGATCCGTATCTTTCATTTGCTATAGCAACATTTTCAACACCAAATACACAAAATTCTGAACTCCGTTAATACGATTTTCACATCTAAACTTCGCAATGATATCCATTTAAACAGATTATGATTTCGAGTACGGCATCTCTGGCCGGACACTTTTTCCCTGACTTTTTAAGTACTTCAAAGGTGATTGATTCGCTTTGTCCCTTGTAGTTCTGTAATTTCTGTGCTAGTGTACGCTGCACAGACTGTGATGATCTTGTCTCACGCAAGTGCTAGGAATGGCATCTGTGCGAAGGTCAGAGATCGTAGCTCTTAAGAATCTTGTCTGGCTATCTGACCAGCATTGGAGCTAGTCGTTGAAACTGTACCACGGGAGTCATGGCTATAACTAGGCGTTGAAAGAGCGGCTGAGTTCTTTGACGCGACTGTGAGCCACCTTTAACCGTGTAAAGCAAGGAGCCACAACTGTTCTAAAGCCCCAACATCTCCTTCGGTAAAATCACGTGACAAACAGACAAGAGTGAGACAGTTTTAAGTATATGTTGTTTTTTTCGGCAGATGTAACAGTAATCTTTAGGCGTGGAGTTAGGTTTGATGCCTTCGTAAGTGAATGAGGGACATCCCTTTGCATGGAGTTACTAATTGAATGACAATTTTGAGCAAAATGCGAAAAATTAAGCCGTTATATATTGAAATGCCAGCCCTTGATCCTTCAAAGAACCGCGTGTCACTTGTGTAGCCTTGGGAGATGCGAAATACGCAAATCGCCGGTTTCTTAAAAACACTTAAACAAATAAACAAATTAGTAAATTTTTAAATACAAAAAGATTTGCTTATAGTAAATACTTATAGTAAATAAATCGTCATCGCCGCCGCCGCCGGTATTCAAAATATTTAACGCCGTCGTTTGTGGCAGTAAAGTGATCGGCGTAAATCTCTGATCGGAATTTCCTTTTAATCGGAATCTGTTGGCCTTATCAATGAAAACATCTAAATCAATTATAAATAAATTTGAATATTCAAAAGCCTATAATCCGTACAAAAATAAAATATCAAGAAATAATCCAAAAGCATTATAAAATACACAGCTTTTATTTTGTTCAAGTAATTTATTGATTATGCTGCTTTATGTAAATATGGTAATAATCATAAATTCTCTCAAGTGAAGAAAATTTGTTGTACTAAGTATGCGTTCCAGCTTACTGAGCTGTGGCGTAAAAAAATAAAAAAGAGAAATACCAAAGGCACTAAAGTTGAGATTTTTACAAGAATTGCTTTCACAAGATACAGGTAAATGCACAGCCAGGGACGTAAGTATATTTAAATCTAAATACATTTAACAACTTACGTTTACTTTTTTAACATATTTAACACCTAAGGCAAACGCTAAGTGTCGAAGTGCTGCTAGGAGATTGCCATGCCGAACTATAGACCATGCTCAGTGAAATGGAAAGCTGATGGTTGGCGTTCATTGAGGTGATATTACACGCTATAAATCCCTCTTTGTTCTTGCATGCCATTGCTTATTAATGTTGTAATTCGCAGTTAATCCAATCGTGGATGCAGATGAGCAATTTTAAATTATGATTACTATTAGTATAGACTATCCCCCCCAAAAAAATATGAAAAACAAATATTTAAAAAAAATTGCGTACGAGTAAGCAGGAAATAATTGGCAATAAAGCCAACAACATGCTTCTAATAAAAGAACATAATAAAAATAAGTAGAATATATTGAGGGATAACAAGGCGGAAAACGCAATGTCCTGTAAGTAAATATAGAGCTTGTGTTTACCTGGAAGTTAAGTAAAACAAATAAATTTTCCTACTGAATGAAATTATGTAGAAAAAGTAAACAGACTTTTGTAATAAGAAATGATGAGAGAGGCTACAAACAATGGTTTCATTGTAATACCAAAGGAATTTATGTAAGTCTTCCTTATTTGACGTCTGCCTTTTGTTCTGCTGTCAAATATTTTACCTTGGCCCGAACACTATGCGCATAACTGTGTAAAGCCCAAGGAACTCATTATTGATCGTTCCTAAATACTCGTCGTAGGTAGCAAGGCAAGGACTTTACATCTTCCCTTAAAAATGTATACGGTACACAGTCTATAATTATGGGATTTACGTTTATATCAGGATAGGTGTGGTAAGAAACATATGGAACCTGATTTTTCTTTATTAAGAAAGAATTTTACTACAGACCTGCCTACTATGTCCAAAGAAGCACATTTAACCAAGAGCGATATTGCATTATAAGCTGGTCCCCAGATAGATGAAGCTATTCACGGTTGCAAATAATTTTTTTTGATGTGGCTGGCAATACGCAAATGCTTTTACCGTTTGTCTGGTAACAGAGGATACCTCGGATTATTATTGACTACCAAAAAACCCAGTTTTTTCACCTCTTCATCTAGACCAGAGAAAATAGGGCTAAAGATGTTTTTGTGGTACCAAAAGGCCGAGTTTTTACGCCTCTTCATATAGACCAAAGAAAACAGGACTAATATGTGTTTGTTAAGGCCAATTAAATTAATAGGTGGGTTGATCAAAGGTCAATTGACATATGTATATTCAATTTACATTATAAGCTCTTAAATTTGACTTTGTTCCGTTTAATATCACAACCATTTCGGGAAAGAGGCCAAAGTTCTACTGTATTAATAAGGCCACAAAAACAGAAAAACTACGCGGGATGTACTAGACGTTTGGTTGAAACACTTTTTTTCATCTCAAAGAAATTCTCACCGGACCAGTTTTAATACAATTTTTCACCAACAAAACCAGAATATAGGAACAGGTGCAGAGTAAATTATTTATTTTTCAAATAAATCTTCACGGTGCCAGTTTTCAAATCCGATTTTTAACTGAAATGAAATCATTATATAGGAAAAGAGCTCCGCAGTCGAAAAGTTGGCAACAAATCGAGTGAGTTTTTACTTAAAATTTTCAGTTTACTTTTAATTGAACAAGTTCTTCTTACTTCAGAGATAACCTCATGTTTTTGTTATAGCGATAAATTCACCATTCCAATGTTTTGGAGTGTTGTCGATGCTGATGGTGCTTTGTCGGATATAGATCCGGTAAGTTGCGGTAACAAGCACCATTAAATGGAAGAATGTTCTTAATATCAAGAATATAGCTCTACGAAAAATATTCAAATAGCGGTCGCAAGTTTCCACATATTGTAAATGGACTTTCTAAATATCTCTTAACATCTCGCTCCCTGTGCCACGTAGAAAATATTTCTATGTTTACAAAGTTTCAGGCCAATGGGTTATTGGGAAGTTCCTTAAACCTTGGAAGTCAAATTTCCAAGTTCGGACGATTTTTTGAGTTTTCGCGAACCCTGGACCATCTATAAAAGTTTTTTTCCTCATGTTAAATTGTCATCAGTTTCCAATGTCAAGACTCTAGCTCCCGGGAAATGGGTTGGAAGACTTTCCAATTTTATATGGAAATTGGCGGAAAAACATCAAACGAAACTAATAACAAGTAAGGAAGGCTAAGTTTGGGTGTAACCGAACATTACATACTCAGCTGAGAGCTTTGGAGACAAAATAAGGGAAAATCACCATCTTGGAAAATGAACCTAGGGTAATCCTGGCTTTGTATGACATTGGTATAAAATGGAAGCTATTAAAGGGTATTTTAAAAGGGAGTGGGCCGTAGTTCTATATGTGGACTCCATTTCGGGATATCGCCATAAAGGTGGAACAGGGGTGACTCTAGAATGTGTTTGTATGATATGGGTATCAAATGAAAAGTGCTGATGAGTAGTTTAGAAGGGAGTGGGCCTTAGTTCTATAGGTGGACGACTTTTCGAGTTAACGCCATAAAGGTGGAGCGGGGGTGACTATAGAATGCGTTTGTACGATATGGGTATCAAATTAAAGGTATTAATGAGGGGTTTAAAAGGGAGTTACCCTTAGTTGTATATGTGAAGGCGTTTTCGAGATATCGACCAAAATGTGGACCAGGGTGACCCAGAATATCATCTGTCGGGTATCGCTAATTTATTTTTATATGTAATACCACGAACATTATTCTTGCCAAGATTCCAAGGGCTTTTGATTCCGCCCTGCAAAACTTTTTCATTTTCTTCTACTTAATATGGTAGGTGTCACACCGATATTACAAAGTTTTTTCTAAATTTAAATTTTGCGTCAATAAACCAATCCAATTACCATGTTTCATTCCTTTTTTCATATTTGATATAGAATTATGGATTTTTTTTTTATTTTTCGTAATTTTCGATATCGAAAAAGTGGGCGTGGTCATATTCGGATTTCGGCAATTTTTAATACCAAGGTAAAGTGAGCTCAGATAAGTATGTGGACTAAGCTTAGTAAAGATATATCGATTTATGCTAAGGTTATCGTGTTAGCGGCCGAACGGAAGGACAGACGGTCGACTGTGTATAAAAACTGGGCGCGGCTTCACCGATTTCGCCCTTTTTCACAGAAAACAGTTATCGTCCTAGAATCTAAGCCCCTAACAAATGTCACAAGGATTGGTAAATTTTTGTTCGGTTTATGGCATTAAAAGTATCCTAGGCAAATTAAATGAAAAAGGGCAGAGCCACGCCCGTTATGAAATTTTCTTTTATTTTTGTATTTTGTTGTAACATATCATTACTGGAGTTGAATGCTGACATAATTTACTTATGTATATACTGTAAAGATATTAAATTTTTTGTTAAAATTTGACTTAAAAATTTTTTTTTTTAAAGTGGGCGTGTTCGTCATCCGATTTTGCTGATTTTTATTTAGTTCACATATAGTAATAGGAGTAACGTTCCTGCTAAATTTAATCATGATATGGTAGGATTTTAGCCTAAATAGTGGTAGATCTACCACTATAGTGGTAGAGTGACTACACTTACTTGCACAAAGTATCACTCTCTCTTGTGAGCAATTTAGATAAGATATATGCATGTGTTTGTGCGTTGCTTCTCCGCTGCTCGTATACGTACATATGTTTAGACGCAAGTATTGACTCGTTTAAGTAGATACATAATGATTGATTTTATGGATGTTCATGATATCACTGTTTAGCATCGGCTTAGAGATGGCAGTATCCCTTAGTCTTGCTAATATTTTAACACTGTCCTCGACTTAAGTCTGATCGTCCGGATCAGACAAATCTCTCGATCTAAACGCTGCTAGCCTCTCCAAATGAACAACTTTCATTTTGGTTCGAGGCTTGCCAAAGGTTTGTATGCGGTACACTACATCGTTGATCCGTTTTACAACATTGTATGGGCCTTCCCAGTTACACTGCAATTTCGGGGACAAACCTTTTTTTCGTTGTGTGTTGTATAGCAGCACCAAATCTCCTTCCTGAAACCCTTCCGAAGTAATTGCTTTATCGTACCCCGCTTTCATCTTGTCACTCATAATCTTTGCTAGTTGCCTTACCAGATCGTGCATCTCTCTCAGCTCTTCTTCCAAGACACCAGTGGATTTCTTGACATTCCACTCCGCAACGGCATCTATCCTATACTTCAAATCAGCTGGCAGTCGAAGGTAATTGCCAAAAATTACCTTTGCGGGAGTTTGTTCCGTTGTCTCATGTACTGCCGATCGGTATGCCATCAAGAATAATGATATGTGTGTATTCCAGTCCTTGTGATACTTGTCTACTACTTTCCTTAAATGCTCCTCCAATGTTCTATTGAAACGTTCCACCATACCATCGGATTGAGGATGCAATGCAGTTGTCCGTGTTTTTCGAATGCCCAACTTCTTGTACATTTCTTGGAACACAGCTGATTCAAAATTCCTGCCTTGGTCAGAATTTAACTCCGTTGGTACACCATACCCTGCAACCTATTCGTTTGTAAACACTTCTGCTACTGTTTCTGCTTCTTGGTTTGGGATTGGGTATACCTCTGGCCACGACTTCGTGTTTTCGGTCCTTTCGCTCTGTTGCATACGTCGCAGTTGGCAATCCACTCAGTGATCGACTCACGGCAACCAACCCAATAGAATCTCTGCTTAATTTCTCGAACGTCTTCGTGATTCCAAGATGACCTCCGCTTGGACCATTATGCAGCTCGCTGAGCACGTCAGGCATCCTCTTTCTGGGAACAACTATCAGTTTCTTTTTTCTTTGACCATCCTCACTCTCCCATATTCCATGTAAGCAACCGGATATCAATTCTAAACTGTTCCACTGTGCTCAATATGACTTCGCAGTGGGACTCTCTTCTGACATCTCCTCTCTGCTTGGTCTTTCGTTTCGTTGTGACAGACCGGTATCTTCTAGACACTTTCTTAGTGGTTCCTTGTCCCATTCATCCGTACACGTTATAGTCATTAGCCGGACATCTATAATGTCTTCTTTAGCCTCGGTCTTTGAACAGTGCTTGCATTCCAAACTACATGGTCTTCGTGACATTGCATCGGCATTTCCACGGGTACTACTTTTTCGATGCTCAATGGAAAAGTCATAGCTTTGTAGTCGCTCGATCTACCGTGCCAATTGTCCTTCCGGATTACGGAACTGCAGTAGCCATTTTAACGCTGCGTGATCTGTCCTGACATGGAATCGCTGGCCGTAGAGGTATTTGTGAAAATGCTTAATGCACTCTACCAATGCCAACAGCTCTCTCCGCGTAACGCAGTAGTTCCTCTCTGGTTTTCCAATCGAACGGCTGTAATATGCAACTACCTTCTCCTGTCCATCGACCAGTTGTGATAAAGCGCCTCCTATAGCATATCCACTCGCATCTGTGTCTAGAATAAATGTTGCTCCTAGAATCGGATATGCTAACATAATACCGCCGCGTTGACCAAACCAAACGGCATACGATTATATTCGTAATGTCCATCATTAGTTACGAACGCAGTAAATTGCTTACTATCTTTATCAACCTCGATTTGATGATATCCCATATTAAATTCTACTATCGGCGAAGCATTGATGAATTAGATACTCGAATAATATCTCTTTCTAATAAGTCCCGAAATATTTCATTCACTATAGGGCGTTTTGCTAAAGGCATCCTATACGGTTTCATATTTATCGGCTGGTCAGTGGAAAGTTTAATGTACATCTTACCTATGTTAGCTTTTCCCAGCGTAGAAAAGCGGTATACATATGTACACAAAATTTTACTTAAATCACCGTGTTTGCCCATAGTAGGTTTATCTTCAATCGCGCTTACAGTTTTCACCTCACTATTTTGCACATATAGATTGTCACCATCAATTATTTATTTATTTTTACCCGAGCAAAGTACGTCACGCCCAAGCAAAATATCGTTTTCAATTAAATTGTCATCAACAACCAACAAGTATACACAAACACTCACGTTATCAATTTCCGTTTTGACTTTTATCTTGCCAAACACTCAAACACTCCGCCTCCAAAACCTTTGAGACATACGTAGCACTTTTTTTTCAAACATTTATTTATCTTTTTCGCAACTGAGTTTCGCACTAACCTAACCAAACTTACCTGTATCAACAAAAGCTTCAGTTTCTTTGTCATTTATCAAAACTCTTAAACTTTATTGGGTCATCTTCGATTGCATTGCATTTTTCGGACTTTAGCTTTTGCCCTGTGCAATCTGCTACACGGTGACCAATTTCACCACACTTTCCACATTTTAATTTTTGTTTCTTTTCACCACATTCGCGCGATATATGTCCTGTTTTACGACAATTATAACAAATAATTTCACTCTTCATCATTACATGTTACATACTTAGCCACCGATAAACACTTTTTCATATCTGTGTCGTTTAACCAGTTTATTACGTATTTTATTACCGCTTGGTCATCCACTTTACCTTGGTGACCTCTAGCCAACACTCCGTAATGAAACGTTTCCGCAGTTTCATTTACTCCCCGACGCATATTCATTAATTCGATATGTACATCCGTCGAACTAATAATTGACGGAAACTGATTAATAAAGTATTTAGCAAAACACGACCAATTTACATAAACAATTGGTGCAGAGTCTATCCCTATTTTTGCAGCACCCTTTAATTTTGCTTGCACTGCAAAGATAAGTATTTTCTCATTCCACCCGTACGCATGTAGAAGTTGGTCAACTCTACCAACAAATTGTATGGACGACAACGATTTGTCACTCGGATTGAACGTCGCCAGAATTTGTACAATATCACTAACGTTCCCCAAACCATTTGAAATTAAACGATTGCCCCACATTCCATTTTGTGGCAAATAACACGACGGCGCGAACATATTGTAACGAGTTTAGTGAAACTCCGCTTATTTCACACCTTCTACTAACGTTCGTATCGCTAAACTGTTGAATAAACAACTCCAATATTCAATAATGCAAAATGGTCTTTTTATTAGACTACTTTGAAAGTACTTCACAATAACACTTATACTTCGCAACCAATAGCGTCCCTAAATCAAACTGCTTACTGACTCCTCAGCTTTCGCTGCTTTTTTACTCTACGCCCAAATGTCTAGACGTTTCTTCTGCTAGAATTTTATACTTGATTACCAGCTATACGCGTTGCATGTGTATATGCAGTTTATAGCCTCTCGCACAGCCATATTTTATTTATTTTTATTTATTTATTTGGATTAAAGTCGACACAGGCACAATGCGGTCGACTACTAAGACATATAAAACATAAAATTAATGTTACAATTTAAAACAATTAAATTCAACCATACATATGAAAGAAAGCACAAAATATCAGGCCAGACGTGAGAGTATTGAATTATGCAACGCGGAAAGCGAACATTCAAAGCTGATGCAGTCATACAAGTATTGTAGTGCGAACACCAACTTCGCAGTGGATTATTTTTGGCAAAGTTTTGCCGGAAGAGTGGTAAATAAAAAGGCACAAAGTGCCTAGACGTTCTACCAGGAACAGCAAAATTTAGTCGACTAACAAGATCAGATGAGTCGATCTCGCCTATAATGAGCTTGAGAATGAACATTACCCCGAGAAAATTTCTTCGATTTTCTAAAGTTGGCAGATTTATAAGGAGAAGCCTATTTCTATATGGTGAAAAATGCAAACTAGAATCCCAGTTAAGACCACGTAGTGCCAATATAATGAATTGCTTCTGTACTGACTCAATACGCTTTATAAAGTTTTGATACCCTGGGCACCAGATCACCTACGACAGATATACGCTCCAAAGGCGTACTGTTTAACGTATGCGATGTCAAACTTGGTTTCACTCGGTGAAATGTCATTATTTTGCACTTCGAGCAATTCAAAACTAGTAAATTTGCAGTACACCAGCATTGAAATGAGTTCAAGTCTGCCTGAAGAAACTCCACACGGGAAGACTCCGAAGGCAAGTATGAGTAACAAAGTTTAACATCATCCGCATACATAAGAGTTCGGGAATGTATGAGAGTTTGTGGTAAGTAATTTATAAATAAGTTAAAAAGTAACGGACCCAAGTTACTACCCTGAGGCACACCAGACGTTACATCAAACAACCTAGAAATACTGTTTTTAAACAAAACTTGTTGAGTCCCATTCGCGAGATAGCTTTCGAGCCATACAAGTAAATGCTTCGGAAATCCAAGTAAATCAAGTTTTTAAACTAAAAGCTCATGATTGACAGAGACAAACGCTTTACTGAAGTCGGTGTAGATTACACCCGTTTGCCTATTACGTGCATATGTGAGTACTACTCCAACTGATGACTGTGTGTGATCTCTTATTAGTTATCTCTTCGTCGCCTTGTATGTATGTGGGTAAATGATGATTAATGTGTTTATGTAGCTTGCTTTAATGATTTTTTTTTTGTTGTGCATTTATTTAGTAACAGCTTAGAGATGGTTATATTCGTCACAATATTATCATGTACGTATGTCGGCATTGTATTGCTCCGAACACTATGCATTGTAAATACGGCGTTTCATTTCGTTCTGCATGCCCCATGTGAGGGAACGAATATGTATTTGTATTTACACTGTCAGCCGCTGACGTTGACAAAATCTGATTACCGTTTCCTTGTGTATGCCATATGCGCGAAGGGATACTGCGTTGTATTTTCTCTTTCAGCCGCTGACGTCGACGCTCCCCTAATATGATTATTCTCGAAATTCAACGACGTTGCAACTGATGGTTCGGCGAATTGTACATGACGCAAAAACTGGTGTCGATACTTGCGCAAAATTTGAACCAACCGTTCCTATGCTTGCGTTTAGCGGCATTTCTTGCTGCGCGACATGTACAGGCATGCTTACAGGTTCATACATAGCCCTACTTCTCATGTTCTCCTGTATGTTACGCTGTTGCACAGAGAACCAAACAGATGGAGATGTACTTAATTGCATAGTAACACCCTCGCTTGCCTCAACACGCACCGATTGGACAACGCTTTTCAATTCATTTAACCGCCGTTCTGCGCTTTCATTTAGCGCACTTGAAAATCTTTCAATTTATTGGTGTTCAAATCACTGTAGTATTACCAGAATACGGTTTACTCACAATGCATTCTTATGCATATACCAGAATACGCTGTTACACATAATGCAGTCTTATGCATATACAAATGCATATTCAAATCGACCACACACAGTCAAGTCATAGCGACCCTAATAAATTATATTGAACCGGCATGAGTTTAACATCATACGGACATGCCGACATACAATGCACATATCTGTTTACATTTGTCAACGCTAATTGTCACATTGACCAACACACTTATCGATCAGCGTGACTGATCGACATTTGCGGTTTTTCAATGTGACAGCCAAAATATTTTTGTTACATAATTTCTATAATTAGGTTAAAGTAATAATTGCTGAATTTACATGCATGTGTTAGGAATGTACCTACATTAGTTTGTAAGTATTAGTACCCGAATATGTATCCGCATTAGTCATGTAATAATTTTTGTATAAAAGAGAAAGTATTTCTAAATAAAAAGCAATGATATTCCAGACGCTAGCTACTGCGCGTCCTTCGCTTATTAAATTAAATTGTTCCAATAGCCTGATCTTCAAGTAGCTGAATATTTGTCCAAAAGCAAAATTCTCTAGATCTAGCTGGCCAGAGAGCCTGCCAAATTTTTTTTCCATTGCTAAAAAATTAATGGCCACCATGGTCAAAGGATGCAAACTTATACTTTGAGCAAAGAATCGATAATACGCAAACGCAATCGCAAACCAAGGAACTGATTCCAAACAACCGAAAATAGTAGAGAAAAGCAGGACACACTGAACAAAAATTGAAACGGCAATAAAGGAATTTGACTGGCAGCACATTTGAAGTAAAAGCATATAAAGAAGCGGCATGTGAGTGGCATTACATAAGACTGACATCAATATTCCAGAGCAAACAACTTTGACTGGCACCAAGCATAAACGAACGAGTGGAATATCTTCAGGACGAACATGACTGGCAGCATGATTAGCAGATACTAATAAAAGTATACTTAAAACTAGAATAAATTGGGCGGCCTTATGAGCGCTTAAGTATGGGCAAAAAATTTTATTTTTGCTTAAGCAATTTTTTTTTTTTTTAATAGAAACAGTAGAGTATATTAAAAACCTATTAATACATAAATAAATGTGACAATTTCTATTTGTCTTTTTCTCGTTGCTTACAATTTTATTTCATGTAGAGATTTTGGTTTCATTTTTCCGTAGAATCTTGGCGTTTAAGTGTTAATAAAGCTTTACTGTCTGATACTTGTCCTTAATGCTATAAAAATGTACACGGTATGTGTCTATTGACTGTTCGGCAACAGGTGACTACTACAAAAGCAGCAGCAGTTATTTCTACTTACTTACAATATTACTGCGTTGCCCACAGATTTGCTAAGCTGCTGCACTAACTTATCATCACAACGCATTACTGAGTCCGAAGTAGTGGCTACCATCTATTCGGCTTACTAGGTGGGCATAAATTTGCTTTTAAAACTGCTTGTAAAGTAATAAAAGGATGCAAGTGGAATAATGTACAACTTTTTTAAAATTTAAAAATATGCATAATCAAAGAAATATAAAGGAACATTGATATTTTTGTTTGTTGAGAATGAAGTAAATGAACAATAAATAGTAAACCGCGACAGAACTTATTGTTAATTCGGCTGAAAAAAAAAAAATTTAATTTTCGCTACAGAATGTATAAATTCCATTACATTGGCCCGCGTACTCTTTTACACGCCTATAAAGCAATTACGTTTTATTTTTTTGCTTTATTATTTTAAAGATGTTTTATATTCACAGATTTTCAGCCAACGTGAAAATATTTTTAGTAGCGTGCATAAATCATAAATTTAGGTCATTTATTACAAATTCATTTTGTGCAATAAAAGTTAAGAAAAAAAAGAATGATGGGCAATGCTTACAGCATATGAACAATGAGTAAAGGTTTTACGCATTTGCCTTTAGGTTACATGTAGGAGGGGGTTTGAGGTTTTGTGTTGAAACCTACTTTTGAAAATATTTGATTTTATAAGTTTTCTTTGATTAATTTAGAGCTGAAGAGTTATAGCTGCGGGGTGGGAATAAGAAGGAAAAGCATTATTATTCGCATACCCATTAGAGCACACAGTTTGTGAACTATGTAAATGGTTATAATAGGGGGACTAAAATTGAATGGGGTGCAAAATCTATAATATAACAAGTAAGGAAGGCTAAGTTCGGGTGTAACCGAACATTACATACTCAGCTGATAGCTGAGAAATTGTAGACCAAGGGTGACGTTTTTTGGAACGATTTTCCTTCATCCTTTTTCAAATAAGGGAAAATCACCATGTAGGAAAATGAATCTAGGGTAACCCTGGAATGTGTTTGAATGTCATGGGTATCAAATGAAAGGCATTCAAGAGTATCTTAAAAGGGTGTGGGCCTTAATTCTATAGGAGAGCGCCTTTTCGAGATATCGCCATAAAGGTGGACCAGTAGTGGAACTCACTAAGTTTTTTAACGATATTTTCCATCGCTTTATTTGCGAACCGATAACTATAACGATTTCGTTATTCAGTAACTATTTTGTATCGAGATTCGTTTATCGAAAATCAGATGTGTTTCTAAGTAAACGGTAAGTAAATTGGCTGTGTTAAAAAGCACGAAATTAATATTTCTGGCAATTTTTGTTAAAAAAGAAAATGGGAACTTTAATTATATACTTTCAAAGACGAAAGGCTGATTTATTTAAAACTAAAATGGCATTTGAGTATTTGGCGTACGTTTAATCACAAAATGAAAAATTACTAAGTCCATTGCCAGTGGACAGACAGCTTCTTAGAGAAGTAGATAACCCGTTCCACTTTAATGCAACGGAGTTTCGAAAGCTGTACCGACTAACCCCAGACTTGGCCCATGATATTATTTCTCAACTTGATGGTAAATTAACTGGTACAAGAATAAATGCGAAATCAACAGAGAAAAAAAAGAAATTAATACCGTATTGCACAATAATGACTTTTAAAAGCAGTTAGTATACGGAATTTATTTATTTTTGGCATTCCTTTTATGCTTTTCGCATTTTTTTAGGTTTCGTTAAGCTGTGCTGCCACCTTTCTACTATTAAAACGAAATATAAGTGTCATTTATTTCTGGTCGTTAAACTAAGTTAGTGAATAGTACAATCGAGCAAGCTCTAGAATGCGTTTGTACGATATGGGTATCAAAAGAAAGGTGATAATGAGTATTATAAAAGGGAGTAGGCCCTAGTTCTATAGGTGGACGGCTTTTCGAGATATCGCCATAAAGGTGGACCAGGCGTGACTCTAGAATGTGTTTGTACGATATGGGTGTCAAATTAATGGTATTAATAAGGGTTTTAAAAGGGAGCGGCCCTTAGTTTTCTATGTGAAGGCGTTTTCGAGGTATCGACAAAAATGTGGACCAGGGTGATCCAGAGCATCATCTGTCGGGTACCTCTAATTTATTTATATATGTAATACCACGAACAGTATTCCTTAAAAGATTCCAAGGGCTTTTGATTTCGCCCTGTAAAACTTTTTCATTTTCTTCTACTTAATATGGTAGGTGTCACACCCATTTTACAAAGTTTTTTCTAAAGTTATATTTTGCGTCAAAAAACCAATCCATTCACCATGTTTCATCCCTTTTTTCGTATTTGGTATAGAATTATGGCATTTTTTTCATTTTTCGAAGTTTTCGATATCGAAATAGTGGGCGTGGTCATAGTCGGATTTCGCCCATTTTTAATACCAAGATAAGGTGAGTTCAGATAAGTACGTGAACTAAGTTTAGTAACGATATATCGGGTTTTTCTCAAGTTATCGTAGTAATGGCCGAGCGGAAGGACAGACGGTCGGCCAAATTTCACAGGGATTGGTAAATTTTTGTTCGACTTATGACATTAAAAATATTCTAGACAAATTAAATGAAAAAGGGCGAAGCCACGCCCATTTTGAAATCTTCTTTTAAATTACCTTCTTTTAAAAGTGGACGGTGCCACGCCCATTGTTCAAAATTTTACTAATTTTCTATTCACCGTCATTAGGTTAACCCACCTACCAAGTTTCATCGCTTTATCCGTATTTGGTAATGAATTATCGCACTTTTTAGGTTTTTCAAAATTTTCGATATCGAAAAAGTTGGCATGATTTAGTCCGATTTTGTTCATTTTAAATAGCGATCTGAGATGAGGACCCAGGAACTTACATGCCAAATTTCATTAAGATACCTTAAAATTTAGTCAAGTTATATTGTTTACGGACAGATGGACGGACGGACGGACGGACAGACGGACGGACATGGCTAAATGAATTCCTTTTTTCGCCCAGATAATTTTGATATACAGAAATCTATATCTATCTCGATTAGTTTACGCCGTTACGGGGTACCGCTATGCGAATAAAATTAATATGCTTTGTGAGCTCTGCTCAGCTGAGTATAATTAGTAAAATTTTGCACAATGGGCGTGGCACCACCCACTTTTAAAGCAAGGTAATTTAAAAGTTTTGCAAGCTGTAATTTGGCAGTCGTTGAAGATATCATAATGAAATTGGGCAGGAGGATTACTCCTATTATTATATGTGTGCTGAATAAAAATTAGCAAAATCGGATGACGAACACGCTCACTTAAAAACACATTTTTTTTAAGTCAAATTTTAACAAAAAATTCAATATCTTTACAGTTTATAAGTAAATTATGTCATGTTATGAAATTTGGCAAGGTCATAGCTTCTGTGACTATAGCTGTTTTTTGTGAAAATGGGCGAATCGGTTGAAGCCACGCCCAGTTTTTATACACAGTCGATCTTATGTCCTTACGTTCGGCCGTTAACACGGTAACTTGAACAAAAAACGATATATCTTTACTAAATTTAGTTCACGTAGGTACTTATCTGAACTCACTTTATCTTGGTATTAAAAATATGCGAAATCCGACTATGACCATGCCTACTTTTTTGATATCGAAAATTTCGAAAAATTAAATATATGCCATAATTCAATACCAAATACGCAAAAAGGGATGAAACATGATGATTGGATTGGTTTTTTGACACAAAATATAACTTTAGATAACACTTTGTAAAATGGGTGGGACACTTACCATATTAAGTAGAAGAATATGCAGGGCGAAATCAAAAGGCCTTGGAATCATGGCAGGGATACTGTTCGTGGCATTGCATATATAAATAAATTAGCGGTACCCGAAAAATGATGTTCTGCGTCACCCTGGTCCACATTTTGGTCTATATCTTGAAAACGCCTTCACATATACAACTAAGGGCTACTCCCTTTTAAAATACTCTTTAATACCTTCAATTTGATACCCATACCATACAAACACATTCCAGGGTTACCTACCCTAGGTTCATACATGGTGATTTTCCCTTATTTTGTCTCAAAAGCTCTCAGCTGACCATGTAATGTTCGGTTATACACGAACTTAACCTTCATTACTTTTTTTGTTAGAATTTTGACGAAATTGTACATTAGGATGGGGCAAATAAAATCGAGAGGTCCGCCGCTAAATGTAAGCCTAATCTATGTTGAGGGGGCATAGTGCATAGTGCCTTCCAAAAACAGCCAGAATTTTTATACTCAGATGAGCAGAGCTCACAGAGTATATTAATTTTGTTCGCATAACGGTACCCCGTAATGGCATAAACTAATCGAGACAGATATAGACTTCTATATATCAAAATGATCTGGGAGAAAAAGGAAATCCATTTAGCCATGTCCGTCCATCCGTCCGTCTGTCTGCCCGTGAACACGATAAATTGAGTAAATTTTGAGGTATCTTAATGGAATTTAGTATGTAGGTTCCTGGGCACTCATCTCAGATCGATATTTAAAATTAACGAAATCGGACTATGACCACGCCCACTTTTTCGGTAACGAAAATTTCGAAAAACCGAAAAAGTGCGATAATTCATTACAAAAGACGGATAGAGCGATGAAAATTGGTAGGTGGGTTGAACTTATGAAAGTTTGTAAACTGTAATTTTGCAGTCGTTAAAGGTATCATAATGAAATTTGGAAGGAACGTTACCCCTATTACCGTATGAGTGCCAAACTAAAATTAGCAAAATCGGACGACGAACACGCCCACTTTTAGAAAAAATTTTAATTTAAAAAATGCCACAATTCTGTACCAAATACGAAAGAAGGGATGAAACATGGTGATTGGATTGATTTTTTGGCGAAAAATATAGACATAACTATAGAAAAAACTGTGTAAAACGGGGGTGACAGCTACCATATTAAGTAGAAGAAAATGAAAATCTTCTGCAAGGCGAAATCAAAAGCCCTTGGAATCATGACAGGAATACTGTTCGTGGTATTGTATATATAAATAAATTAGCGGTACCAGACATATGATGTTCCGGGTCACCCTGGTCCACATTTTGGTCGATATCTCGAAAACGTCTTCAAATATACATCTAGGGGTCACTCCCTTTTAAAACCCCATTAATACCTTGAATTTGGTACCCATATGGTACAAACACATTCTAGAGTCACCCCTGATTCACCTTTATGCCAATATCTCGAAAAGACATCCACCTATAACCTAAGGCCCACTCCCTTTCATTTGATACTCATATCGTACAAAAAAATTCTAGAGTCACCCCTGGTCCACCTTCATGGCGATATCTCGAAAAGGCGTCCACCTATAGAACTAAGGCCCATTCCTTTTAAAATACTCATTACCACCTTTCATTTGATACCCACATCGTAAAAACTCATTCTAGAGTCACCCCTGGTCCACCTTAATGCCAATATCTCGAAAAGACGTCCACCTGCACAACTAAGGCCCAAATCGTTTTAAAATACTTATTAACAACTTTCAGTTGATACCCATGTCGTACAAACACATTCTAGAGTCACCCTATGTTCATTTTCCTACATGGCGATTTTCCCTTATTTTGTCTCCAAAGCTCTCAGCTGAGTATGTACTTAGCCTTCCTTTCTTGTTTATTATAACTTGGTTACATAGCTGACGAAGTAAACTGGTACCTAACACTGCCTACCACACCGAATGTTCTGTGTTCAAGTCCCGGGAAAAGCAACATCAAAAATTTAGAAACCAGCTTTTTCACTTCGAAATTTTTAAGCGGGGTTGCCCTTCGGCAGTAATTTGGCAAACACTGCTAGTATTTTTTTACGTGAAACGCTTCTCAGTGAAAATCCATCTGCTTTGCAGATACCTTTCGGAGTCTGCGGAAAAAACAGGTAGGTCCCGTCCCGTACATTTTTCAGAAAAATTTAAAGGAGCACCACTCAAATTGAAAGCGAAGCTCGGCCTAAATTCTCTTCGGAGGTATATCTTGTATTTATCTATAACATGACTTAACTTAGCTAAGGCAGCAACACTTTTTGTGTCTCTTACTTACTAAACTATAACAAATGCCAACGAGAAAACGATTCAACGTCCATCCATGAGATGTTATATTTGGAAAAATAATGGCAAACTGATCAGGTTTTGCTTTTTTTATACCAATTTTTTAATACACGTATTTTAAGTTCGTCTTCCTGCATACGTTGAGGTATGATATTGTAACGAATTTAGTTCAGTTCCTCTTTTAGCAACATTCTACTAACGTTCGAATCACTAAACTGTTGAATAAATAACTCCACTATTCAATAATGCAAAATGACCTTTATTAAAGTACTTCACGATAACATTTCTACTTCTCGACAGATAGCGTACTGAAATCAAACTGATTCGTCGTGCCTCAGCTGCTGCTTTTATACTCTTTAGTTTCCTTGCTAACATATTTCTAAGCGTTTCAATTTCTAGAATTTGCTACTTGTTTACCAGCTATAAATTTCTCAGCTATAACTACAGATGCACGATTTTTATAGCTTCTCGCATGCGCGTGTATATGTGGTTGATACTTCCACAGATGATTGCCTACTTTTGGGAGTATCTCAGATAAGATATATGCAATTTTTTGTGCGTCTCTCTCCGCTGCGTGTACGTACATATGTGTAGACATAAGGATTGATTCGTTTATATAGATATAAGTGACTGCCTGCTTTATGGTTGTTGTGGCTTCATTTACTTAGCATCAGACTAACGATGTGTGTATCACTTAGTGTCACTAATATTCGTCACAATATATTAAGTTTGTACTGAAAGTTAATCAGGAAAGCAACTCTTGCGATCCTGAATTCGAAAAGGTTTTTAAAAAAAAATGAATTAAACAAGTAAGGACGTCTTAGGTAGAACAAACATTATATACTCAGCTGTGAGCTTGTATCGTACATTTCATTTAAAAGTTTTAGTTCTTTGACTTAAGTTTTATTAAAGTAGGTTGCGGTCATCACATGATTTTGTTAATTTAACTTCGGAGTGCAGTGGTTATTGAGGGGTCTACCTCCATTACCTCTATTCACAGAAGATGGTAATAAGGCGAATGCGCCAAAGTACCGGCCAATTGCCAAGTTGACAACAACCTCAAAGTTTTGCCATGGATTAAAGTCTATGTTTTACTATAAAAGTACGTATTTATTGTTGATGATTGTGGGTCCGATCCTTTTATAGCCTCGTCGGGAGTCCATCAAGGCAGCATCTTAGGTCCCCTCCTTTTTGTTATCTTTATTAATGATAAATTACCTCGTTTTGTCTCTTTTAGTTTCCTTCTGTATTTTTCTTCCAAGTCATCTCCAAAAAGTATGATTCGACTTAAAAAATTGGCATTAAAGTATTCTGGACAAATTAAATGAAAAAGGGCGGAGCCACGCCCATTTAGAAATTTTCTTTTATTTTTGTATTTTGTTGTACCATATCATTACTGGAGTTGAATGTTGACATAATTAACTTATATACTGTAAAGATATTCAATTTTTTGTTAAAATTTGAGAAAAAAATTGTCGTCATCCGATTTGCTAATTTTTATTTAGAACTCATATAGTAATAGGAGTAACGTTCCTGCCAAATTGCATCGTGATATCTTCAACGACTGCCAAATTACAGCTTGCAAAACTTTAAAATTACCTTCTTTTAAAAGTGGGCGGTGCCACGCCCATTGTCCAAAATTTTACCAATTTTCTATTCTGCGTCATAAGATCGACCCACTTACCAAGTTGCATCGCTTTATCCGCCTTTGGTAATTAATTATCGTACTTTTTCGGTTTTTCGAAATTTTCGATATGGAAAAAGTGGGCGCGGTTATAATCAGATTTCGTTCATTTTTAATAGCAATCTGAGATATGTTCCCAGGAACTTACATACCAAGTTTCATTAAGATACCTCAAAATTTATTCAAGTTATCGTGTTTACGGACATACGGACATGGCTAAATGAATTTCTTTTTTCGCCCAGATCATTTTGATCTCTCTATATCTATCTCGAACAAAATTAATATACTCTGTGAGCTCTGCTCAGCAGGGTATAAAAATTAGTCGCTGAATACGTTGCCAAGCTCAAGACTCTAGAATATTCCTTGAAGTACGAGAATAGTTCTTACGGAGAGAAAAATTATAAAAATTCTTATAAAGTTTAAAAACAACACTTTTTTATACTCACATACAAAAGATTCGTAAAAATTTTACTAAATATGTGCAACCAATCTTATCATGATCCGTTAGTTTTTCTTTCTGCTAAGCCATAAAAGAGGCTGTGCCACGCCCATTTTTTTAATTTAAATATTTTCATATTTCTTGTTACAATTTCACTTGGAAAAAAATACCGTTGATATAAAGCTCTTTTTGCCAAAGATATAGCTTATTTTATTCGCCCCCCTTTTTAAAACCTTTTATATAAAGGTGGGCCTGTCCTTAACCGATTTCGTAAATTTTTCTTCGAAGCATTCTTTATGGTAAAAACAACTTCTATGCTGAATTTCGTTATAATAACGGTGGCCAACGTGCTGTGATGGTAGCTTGCTCCGCCTACAACACCGAATATCCTGGGTTCACGCAACATCAAAATTTTAGAAACAAGTTTTTTCAATTAGAAGAAAATTTTTCTAAACGGTGAGGCCCCTCCCTAGTCATTCGGCAAGCACTCCGAGTGTATTTCTGCCATGAAAAGCTTTTTAGAAAAAACTCGTCTGCCTTGCAGATGCCGTTCGGAGGCGGCATTAAACAAATAGGTCCCGTCCCGCCAATTTGTAGGAAAAACTTAAAAGAAGGCACGACGCAAATTGGAAGAGAAGCTCGGCCTAAAATCTCTTTGGAGTTTATAGCGCCTTACATTTATTTATTTAAGTTTAACGGGGTTTGATTTTTGACACAAGTTGGCGGTGCCACGCCCATTTTCAAAATTTTTTTCAAATTTTTATCAAGAGTCACAAAATCAGTCCACGTGCCAGGCGTGGTTATCTTCCGATTCGCTTATTTTAAATAGCGATACGATATAAGCGCCTAGCATCATATACCAAATTTCAATAAGATATCTCAATATTTACTCAAGTTATCGTGTGCATTTAATGCATGTTGAATATTTCTAATATCAACATGTAAGCGAATAAAGTTGTAGAAAATTTTTAGAAAAATGTTAGATGAGGTAGAAAGGGGAATTTGCCAAAAATGTGGTGGATGTACCACACCTGTAGTAAAGTGGCTATACTGACGTTGATTAGTTTGGTTATGTTGAATGACATTTATGAGCTTACGGCACTTTCCATATTCAAAGTTTGCTTTGTTTCAACTTCCTCCACACAGCAGCTTTAAACACCGTTACAAAAGCTTTGAAATTTTCTAGTTTTTATTCTAAAAAGAAATAAAAAAAAGAAAAAATGTGTGTAAAAAAATAACTTCTAATGGTTTCGTTGGGAGTTGTATTACTTAAGTGTGTAAGACGAATAATTGCAACCCTACCATATTTGCATATTACCGACCAATAGCAACCCTTATAGTCTTTCTCTCACGACGAGTCAGTTACCAACAAAAGTCGAAACGATTAACATCATCCATTCGTGTGTGGCCAAATGAAATATAATCAAATATTCTAACTTTCAATGTAACTTTAATTAAACTATTTTAATACATACTATTATTCATTAAATATTATAACTTTAAAACATGTGTGTTTAAATCCTGACAAAACATAATGTGAGAAGATGGAGCAGTGAAAAACCCCTTCTTACAGCTCAGAAGTGAGATTGCGAAGCCCATAGCAATCAACGCGAGTGCAAATCGTTTGCAAAAATATGAAAATTTGTGAACAAAAATGTGTAAATGTACATCGAAATTTGTTCGTGTTTAATTGTATAAAATCAAAAACACAAACCGTGCATTCAATCGAAATATTTGTGCGTAAAATCGCAAAAGTCGTTTCTGAACTCGAACATGTTTGTGCGTGCATATTAAAAGCGAAAATTTTCCATCGCGTCGAATAGTGACGGTTGGCGAGTAAATTCAAATTTCAGCGAGTGTAGTTGTTGTAGATGAAGAATTTCATCTTCTCAAAAGCGAACTCTCTTTGTTGAACGAACGAGTTATATGACGAGTGTCATATTTCTCTTGTGTGTGTTTGTGTGCGAATATCGCTTAGTTGGAATTGTTGTTGGCTGCAGAGAGTCGGTGCAACAAAATTCAAAGAAGTGTAGACACAAACGGCGTAACGAAAAGCAAACGAATATATGGATAAATGTGTGTAATTACATATGAAAGAGTAATTAAAAGGCAAGCAAACGAGTGCGTGACGACTACGTGCAGCGAGTGAGACATACACAAATTTGAGTATTTCTAATAAGAAAATATTTGCAAATTAAAATGCTGAAAATTCATGATCTACGTGTTGATCAATTGAAAACAATTTTACGCGAAAAAGAGCTTGCCACAACCGGGTCACGGGCAGAATTAATACAAAGGTTAATAGAAGCAAACGGTGGTGACGAAATTGAATTTATAATGGCCGAAACATCGAGTTTACAAGAGCAAATAAATGATTTGCACGAAATGCTGCAAAATGCAATTACAGTCATGCAAAACGCGGTCCCAGTAGTAAACGTGAATAGTCAAAGAGAAATTGTGTCAACGCCAATTTCTGTTAGCTCGACAGTGAGAAGTAGTTCGGTTAAAGAAATTGCTGAGACTATTCCCGTGTTTGATTCATCAAATCAAAATTCTATAACAGTTGAACAATTCATCGATCGTGTAAATGCCGTGCGTGTAGCATATCAGTTTGACGAGAAATGTTTATTGTTGGCCGTATACAGCCAGTTGAAAGGCGCAGCGCGTATGTGGTTTAACGCGTTGTCGGTCGTACATTCCAATTGGAATGATTTTGATATTGCTTTGAAATTAGAATTTGAGCAACATGTTGACGAGGCGCAAGTGCATTATATGATGTCAAATGCGTCTAGGAAAAGCAACGAATTTGTGGTTAACTATTGCTTTCGTATGAGTGCATTATGGAAAAAACTAAAATTGAGTGAAGCTGCAATCATAAAGTATATTCGCGACGGGCTAAGAAATCGTGAATTACAATTAGCTATTGCTGCAATTAGGTTTGAATCTGTCAAACAAATGCGCGAATCGTTGAGCGAATATTTTGTAAACTGTGGAAAGAGTGGTGATATATTGAATCGCTATAAATCAGAAAGTAAACAAAGTGTAGAAAGCAAGAATGTCAAAAGTAGCGAGAATGCTAGTAAGATTATTTGCTATAATTGTGGAGAGCATGGACATATTTCGCGACAGTGCTCGAAACCACAAAAGAGAGAGAAAAAGAGTGAAACACAAAATACTAAAAGCGAGTCTCGAAGTGGTACAAAGCAAAATGCTGATGTGCGACAAAACGATGTGAGCGATTACGATAAATGCTTCAGTAAGATGGTATCGATAAATGGTGACAAATTTAAAGCATTTATTGATTCAGGTAGTCAATGTTCTATGATTAAAGAATCGATAGCAAAATGTATCGATATTGAGCAAGAAAAGTGTTTACTGCAAATGAAAGTTATTTGTGGTGGTGTAAAAGTACTAAACAATAAAATAAAAGTTGAAATGTGTATTGATGAAGTTATTGTTGAGACATATCTTTATATCGTTGATGACAATGTTTTGAAAACAGATATGTTATTGGGGCAGGATATATTAATTTATCCGAATTTGAGTGTCAAATTGAAAAATGGTAAAATGCATTTTGAAAATGAGGTCTTTGTGAGTGAGTTACCGAAACTAATTGAAAACAACTTAATCGAATGTAACAGAGAAATTAATGTTAAACAGAATGAAATAATCTGTGAATTAGCGTGTGGTATCGAGGATACAGTGGCGCAAACGAAACTCATCGATATGTTAAGCGATTTTAGTGACTTGTTTTCGAAAGGTTTAGCAAATGTTGGTAAAACCAATTCTGTAAAAATAACAATATAGCTGAATTCAGATAAAGTGGTAGCTCAAGCACCTTATAGAGTGCCTGAGCCTAAAAAGAAAATTTTGGCACAAATGATTGACGATCTGCTAAATGCAGATATAATTGTAAAATCAAATTCCGAATTTGCTAGTCCCGTATTATTAGTAAAAAAGAAAAATGGTGAAGATAGGCTTTGTATTGACTACAGACGTTTAAATGAACTGACCAAAAAAGAAATTTTTCCTGTACCAAATATTGAAGAGCGGCTGCATGAAGCCAAACAGTTTAGATATTTTTGTGTGTTACATCTGAACAGTGGGTATTACCAGATACCAATCGAAAAGGAAAGTCGTAAATATACCGCTTTCATAACGACGTGTGGACACTATGAATTCAAAAGAATGCCATTTGGGTTGCGTAACGCACCAATTGTATTTCAGCGACTGATGGCAAAAGTACAAGAGAAAGTTGGTGGTGATATGATTCACTACATGGACGATATATTGGTAGGTGCTAATTCAATTGATGAGTTGTTACCTAAACTCAGACGTGTATTCAGTTTCTGCGTGAACTTGGACTTACCCTAAATGCAAATAAATGCGAGTTTTTTAAAGACACTATAAACTTTTTAGGTCACGAGTTGACAGCTGACGGTATCAGCCCAGGTATGGTAAAGACAATCGCAATAGAAAAGTTTAAAAAACCTAAAAATGTAAGTGACATTAGAAAATTTCTTGGTTTGAGTGGTTATTTCCGGAAGTTTATTCCTGGATATTCCCTGATATCTGAGCCATTACGGCAATTGTTACGCAAAGATGTGCCCTTTGAGTGGACATCTCGACATGATCAATCGTTTAATGAGCTTAAGTCAAAGTTAACGTCAAAACCATTGTTGACAGCATATCGTGCTGACGCTGAGCATGAATTGCATACTGATGCAAGTTCAATAGGGTTAGCGAGCGTACTTCTGCAACGCGAAGAAGATGGTTTACGACCAATAGCTTATTATAGTAAAGCTACGAGCGACTCTGAAAGAAAATTTCATAGCTACGAGCTAGAAACCCTTGCGGTGGTTGAATCTCTTGAACGTTTTAAGTACTATATATTAGGTAAGCACATTAAAGTAGTTACCGACTGTAATGCAATAAAGTCGACCATGAAAAAACGCGAAATGATCCCGAGAGTAGCTAGATGGTGGCTGCGAATCCAAGAGTTTGTCATAGAAGTAGTTCATCGTCCAGGGACAAGAATGGAGCACGTAGACTGTCTCAGCCGAGCGCCGGTCGAGTCAACCAAAGAATTAGAAGTAGCCGATATGAAAGTCTACAAAATGGCAATCGACGAAGCAGATTGGGTGCACTCAATGCAAATGCAAGATCGGAATATTCAAAAAATCATCGAAGATCTACGAATTAACAAATCCAATGTTAGAAAAGAGTACACTGTTGAAAACGAAAGGCTATACCGCAAAGTAGACAATAAACTTTTGTGGGTTGTGCCAAAATCGTTAAGATATCGAGTGTTTGATGACAATCATAGCAGATCAGGTCATATGGGTTTGGAGAAAACATTGCAGCGCATTCAAACAAAGTTCTGGTTTCCAAGAATGCATTGTTATGTGACGAGCTATTTAAAGTCATGCGTAAAATGTGCATACAATCGAAGACCAGGCGGTAAAAATGAGGGTGAGTACCACTATGATGAAATTGATCCTATTCCGTACAAGACCCTTCATATCGACCATTTGGGGCCATTTCCCAAAAGCGCAAAAAGAAATGAACACGTTTTGGTGATAGTGCACGCTTTCACAAAGTTCACAATCCTTCGGGCTGTGAAAGACACCTCGACTAAGTATGTAATCACAGTTCTAAACGAAATAAGTAGTTACTTTGGTATTCCGCAAAGAATTGTAAGCGATCGTGGGAGTGCTTTCACTTCCAAAGAATTCCAGAGGTACTGCAAAGAAAAGGACATTAAAAGTATTTTAAATGCGGTACGAACTCCGCGAGCGAATTCACATGCAGAAAGAACAAATCGTACAATAGTGTCAATGTTGTTACCAACGACTACAGATGATAAACATTGGGACGATAATCTCCGCAATATACAGTGGTCAATAAATACGATGATAAATAAAACAACGGGTTGTACACCATTCCAATTAGTATATGGGTTTCAACCGCGCGATATTTTAAAGAATCGATTAACTCAATTACTACACAATGACGAGGTAGTAACGAATGAAGAACTACAAGAGCTCAGAGTTAACGCAGCGCAACGTATCAACGTCGAACGAGCTAAAGCAAAGATTCGTTATGACTCCAAGCATATCAAACCAACCCAGTATAAAGAAGGCGATCTGGTGCTAACTGAAAATGAACCTACGAGCACAGGTACGTCCAGAAAGCTAGAGCCCGTTACAAAGGTCCTTTTATTGTAACGAAAGCCCTAAGCAACGATAGATACGTCATCGAAGATTTGCCTAAATCACAGCGTACGAAGAGGCATTACTCATCTGTATTTGCTTCAGATAAACTAAAGCGGTGGTGTCAATTTCCACCTGATGATTATGACGAAATCGAATACTTCGACGACCACGAGGATGGACGAGGGAGCCCATCAATGACAGAATAGCCGACTGTAAGACGAATAATTGCAACCCTACCATATTTGCATATTACCGACCAACAGCAACCCTAATAGTCTTTCTCTCACGACGAGTTAGTTACCAACAAGAGTCGAAACGATTAACATCATCCATTCGTGTGTGGACAAATGAAATATAATCAAATATTCTAACTTTCAATGTAACTTTAATTAAACTCTTTTAATACATACTATTATTCATTAAATATTATAACTTTAAAACATGTGTGTTTAAATCCTGACAAAACATAATGTGAGAAGGTGGAGCAGTGAAAAACCCCTTCTTACAAGTGTTATTTCATAATGAAATAGTATTAAAAAAAAAAAAATTTTGCGAAAATAGAAACAACTCACGGGTTGTCATTTCACAATAAAACAAACAGAATTTTGTGTGCAAAGTAATTGGGAGTTATTTAGCAATTTTTTTGACTAACTTCATTAAGGAGTTATTTTCCTGTACCCAATTTTGTACCACTTTAGTATTTTGAAACTTCATATTTGAAACAGCTACAACTTGTACAGCCCATGCACTTAGGGCCATATTTTTTATCCAGGCAAATTTAATAAAAGATCATTTGCTTTTAGGTTTTTTGTAATCACGTGCAATAATATCATTTTTCATCCGCATTAAAACTGGAATTTCATTTAAATTTTATGCGCTAGTCTAGACTCGATTTACATATATATGCACAATGTTCAAATGGTAGATACTATGTAGAAAAGTATTTTTTTGACATATCCAGAAACTATTAGATTGTCTGGAATTTTCTATATCTAATAAATACAAAAAGAAACAGAACAATATTTAGAGGATATTGGCATGTACGGATACATACATCCATATATCCGTCCAAGTAAGGAAGTCCAAGTTCGGGTGTAACCGAACATTACATACTCAGCTGAGAGCTTTGGAGAAAAGATAAGGGAAAATCACCATGTAGAACATGAACCCGTAATATGTTTGTATGACATGGTTATCAAATGGAAGGTATTAAAGAGTATTTTAAAAGTGAGTGGGCCATAGTTCTATAGGTGGACGCCATTTCGAGATATCGCCATAAAGGTGAACCAGGCTGACTCTAGAATGTGTTTGTACGATATGGGTATCAAATGAAAGGTGTTAATGAGTATTTTACAAGGGAGTTAGCCTTAGTTCTATAGGTGGACGCCTTTTCGAGATATCGCCATAAAGGTGGATCAGGGGTGACTCTAGAATGCGTTTGTACGATAGGGGTATCAAAGAAAGGTGATAATGGGTATTTTAAAAGGGAGTGGGCCCTAGTTCTATGGGTGGACGGCTTTTCGAGATATCGCCATAAAGGTGGACCAGGCGTGACTCTAGAATGTGTTTGTACGATATGGGTGCCAAATTAATGGTACTAATGAGGGTTTTAAAAGGGAGTGGCCCTTAGTTTTCTATGTGACGGCGTTTTCGAGATATCGACCAAAATGTGGACCAGGGTGACCCAGAACATCATCTGTCGGGTACCGCTAATTTATTTATATATGTAATACCAGGAACAGTATTCCTGCCAAGATTTCAAGGGCTTTTGATTTCGCTCTGCAGAACTTTTTCATTCTTTTCTACTTAATATGGTAGGTGTCACACCCATTTTACAAAGTTTTTTCTAAAGTTATATTTTGCGTCAAAAAACCAATCCATTCACCATGTTTCATGCCTTTTTTCGTATTCGGTATAGAATTATGGCATTTTTTTCATTTTTCGAAATTTTCGATATCGAAATAGTTGGCGTGGTCATATTCGGATTTCGCCCATTTTTAATACCAAGATAAGGTGAGTTCAGATAAGTACGTGAACTAAGTTTAGTAAAGATACATCGATTTTTTCTCAAGTTATCGTAGTAATGGCCGAGCGGAAGGACAGACGGTCGACCAAATTTCACAAGGATTGGTAAATTTTTGTTCGACTTATAGCATTAAAAATATTCTAGACAAATTAAATGAAAAAGGGCGAAGCCACGCCCATTTGCAATCTTCTTTTAAATTACCTTCTTTTAAAAGTGGGCGGTGCCACGCCCATTGTTCAAAATTTTACTAATTTTCTATTCTCCGTCATTAGGTTAACCCGCATACCAAGTTTCATCGCTTTATCCGTATTTGGTAATGAATTATCTCACTTTTTCGGTTTTTCAAAATTTTCGATATCGAAAAAGTTGGCGTGGTTATAGTCCGATTTTGTTCATTTTAAATAGCGATGTGAGATGAGTGCCCAGGAACTTACATACCAAATTTCTTTAAGATACCTTAAAATTTAGTCAAGTTATCGTGTTGACGGACAGATGGACGGACGGACGGACGGACAGATGGACGGACATGGCTAAATGAATTTCATTTTTCGCCCAGAAAATTTTGATATATAGAAGTCTATATCTATCTCGATTAGTTTACGCCGTTACGGGGTACCGCTATGCGAATAAAATTAGTATACTTTGTGAGCTCTGCTCTGCTGAGTATAATTACTTAATTTTTGCACAATGGGCGTTGCACCGCCCACTTTTAAAGCAAGGTAATTTAAAAGTTTTGCAAGCTCTAATTTGGCAATCGTTGAAGATATCATGATGAAATTTGGCAGGAGGATTACTCTTATTACTATATTGCTGAATAGAAATTAGCAAAATCGGATGACGAACACGCCTACTTAAAAACAAATTTTTTTAAGTCAAATTTTAACAAAAAATTGAATATCTTTACAGTTTATAAGTAAATTATGTCATGTTATGAAATTTGGCAAGGGCATAGCTTCTATGACTATAGCTGTTTTCTGCGAAAATGGGCGAAATCGGTTGAAGCTACGCCCATCTTTTATACACAGTCGATCGTCTGTCCTTCCACTCGGGCGTTAACATAATAACTTGAACAAAAAACGATATATCTTTACCAAACTTAGTTCACGTAGGTACTTATCTGAACTCACTTTATCTTGGCATTAAAAATGGGCGAATTCCGATATGACCATGCCCACTTTTTTGATATCGAAAATTTCAAAAATTAAACATATGCCATAATTTAATACCAAATACGAAAAAAGGGATGAAACATGGTGAATGGATTGGTTTTTTGACGCAAAATATAACTTTAGAAAACGCTTTGTAAAATGGGTGGGACACCTACCATATTAAGTAGTAGAATATGAAAAAGTTCTGCAGGGCGAAACCAAAAGGCCTTGGAATCATGGCAGGGATACTGTTCGTGGCATTGCATATATATAAATAAATTAGCGGTACCCGACAGATGATGTTCTGGGTCACCCTGGTCCACATTTTGGTCTATATCTCAAAAACGCCTTCACACGTACAACTAAGGGCCACTCCCTTTTAAAACCCTCATTAGTAACATTAATTTGATACTCATATCGTACAAACACATTATAGAGTCACCCCTGGTCCACATTTATGACCATATCTCGAAAAGGCTATAGAGCTAAGGCCCACTCCCTTTTAAAATACTCTTTAATACCTTCCATTTGATACCCATGCCATACAAACACATTCCCGGGGGTTACCCTAGGTTCATACATGGTGATTTTCCCTTATTTTGTCTCCAAAACTTTCAGCTGAGTATGTAATGTTTGGTTATACACTAACTTAACCTTCATTACTTGTTTTGTTAGAATTTTGACGAAATTGTACATTAGGATGGGTCGAATAAAATTCCTTACTTGTTTTTATAACTTGGTTACATAGCTGACGAGGTAAAGTGGTACCTTACACTGCTTACTACACCGAATGTTCTGTGTTCAAGTCCCGGGAAAAGCAACATCAAAAATTTAGAAACCAGCTTTTTCACTTCGAAATTTTTAAGCGGGCTCGACCTTCGGCAGTAATTTGGCAAACACTCCTAGTATTTTTGCCGTGAAACGCTTCTCAGTGAAAATCCATCTGCTTTGCAGATACCTTTCGGAGTCTGCGGAAAAAACAGGCAGGTCCCGTCCCGTACATTTTTCGGAAAAATTTAAAGGAGCACTACTCAAACTGAAAGCGAAGCTCGGCTTAAATTCTCTTCGGAGGTATATCGTGCTTTGTATTAATTTAAAAATTGTATTTATTTATAACATGACTTAACTTAGCTAAGGCAGCAATACTTTTTGTGTATCTTAATTACTAAACTATAACAAATGCAAACGAGAAAACGATTCAACGTCCATCCATGAGCTGTTATATTTGGCAAAATAATGGCAAACTGATCGGGTTTTGCTTTTTTTATACCAATTTTTTAATACACATATTTTAAGCTCGTCTTCCTGCATACGTTGAGGTATGATACTGTAACGAATTTAGTGCAATTCCTCTTATTTGCAACCTTCTACTAACGCTCGAATCACTAAACTGTTGAATAAATAACTCTACTATTCAATAATGCAAAATGGCCTTTATTAAAGTACTTCACAATAACATTTCTACTTCTCGACAGATAGCGTGCTTAAATCAAACTGATTCGTCGTGCCTCAGCTGCTGCTTTAATCTCTTTGGTTGTCTCGTTGACATATTTCTAAGCGTTTCTATTTCTAGAATTTGCTACTTGTTTACCCGCTATAACTTTCTCAGCTATAAATTTCTCAGCTATAACTACAGAGCCACCATTTTTATAGCTTGTCGCATGCGCGTGTATATGTGAGTGATACTTCCACAGATGATTGCCTACTTTTGGAAGTATCTCAGCTAAGATATATGAATGTTTTTGTGCGTCTCTCTCCGCTGCGTGTACGTACATATGTGTAGACATAAGGATTGATTCGTTTATATAGATATAAGTGGCTGCCTGCTTTATGGTTGTTGTGGCTTCATTTACTTACACTAATATTCGTCACAATATATTAAGTTTGTACTGAAAGTTAATCAGGAAAGCAACTCTTGCGATCCTGAATTCGAAAAGGTTTTAAAAAAAATGAGTTAAACAAGTAAGGACGTCTTAGGTAGAACCAAACATTATATACTCAGCTGTGAGCTTGTATCGTACATTTCATTTAAAAGTTTTAGTTCTTTGACTTAAGTTTTATTAAGGTAGGTTGCGGTCATCACATGATTTTGTTAATTTAACTTCGGAGTGCAATGGTTATTAAGGGGTCTACCTCCATTACCTCTATTCACAGAAGGGGGTAATAAGGCCAATGCGCCAAAGTACCGGCCAATTGCCAAGTTGTCAACAACCTCAACCGTGAATTAAAGTCTATGTTTTACTATAAAAGTACGTATTTTTTGTTGATGATTGTGGGTCCGATCCTTTCATAGCCTCGTCGGGAGTCCATCAAGGCAGGATCTTATGTCCCCTCTTTTTTGTTATCTTTATTAATGATAAATTACCTCGTTTTGTCCCTTTTAGTTTCTTCCTGTATTTTTCTTGCAAGTCATCTCCAAAAAGTATGAACATATATAAATGTAGCTGATTGGTGCAAAGTAATTCACCTGCAAATAGTATCGTAGTCCTATCTTCACTTTCCATTATATTAATGAGTCTACACTGACTACATAATTCGAAATACAAGCTTAATAAGTAATCTCCTGTTAGAAATATACCTTGTAAATAACCACTTTGTTTTCAATATTGTATCACGTTTGCAATTACTGTCATATTGTACTACTGACGTTGAATAAATTTGTATGAGTTGAATTTTTTTTCTGAAATATACGCTGTACGAAATTAACGTGTTCTCGTTTTACTTAAATTCTATAACTGCGCATATTAAACTGACATATGGTCCAATATCTCCGACTTCCAGTTCATATTTCAAGATGAAAAGTTGCTAAATCAAATTCTTAGCTTTAAGTTCGACATCATTCAAAGCATAGTTAATGGTTAAAAGTTTGAGCCTAAAACTGAAACTTTTTAGTATTACGATTATATCGACCTATCCTAATACAAAGGTCGTAACTTTAAAGTCCTTTTAAAAAGGACGTATCTCAGATATGCTGTTAATAGGCCGTATATGAGCGAACTCGGGAAAAAAGTCATGAGGTCTTTATTGACCGGTCACTGCAACCTAAAAAAGGGCGGGTAAATTTTTAAAAAGATGTTGCCTATTATATTCGGCTTAATATATTGTAACGTATTGGACATAGATGGTTGTCTGAAAAAATCGTCTAAATCGGACTAAAAATCGATTTCCACAAAAATAATAAAAATCCTCTTACTTGAACAGTCGGTTGTATGGGATATATATTATAAATATGTCCGATCTTGACGATTTTTTCAGACAACCATCTATACTCAATACGTAAGCTTGTGGTAATATTTGATGTTGCTAGCTGGTTAAATGAGGCAGAAATGGCAAAAACCCTCTTATTGAACAATCAGTTGTGTGGGAGGTATATGCTATAGTGGTCCGATCCGGTCGATTCCGACAAATGTCAAATCCAACATCAAACTATGCCTGCTTACCAAATTTCATCAAGATATCTCAAAAATTGAGGGGCTAGTTTGCGTTCAAACAAACGGACAGACGGACATGGCTAAATCAACTTAACTCGTCCCCTGATCATTTTGGTATACTTATTGGTGGGTTTAACGAAAACATATACATAAAAAATGATTTGGAGCCTTGAAAATGAAAAAAAATCGATTTCGACCAAAACAAGTCCCAAAAACCAAAAAAAAAAAAAACATTTTTTTTTTAAACTGTTAATGCCAACGTTTTTATCGCATAATTTTAAGTGGGATAGGAACTATGAGACAAATTCGTTTTCACCGGCAAGACTTTTGCACGTTTCTGAAGAAACCCTTAAAAAAATGGCGAAAAGTATATTTTTTCACCAAAACTCTCCTCAAAACCCAAAAAATATTGTTTTTTTTTAAACTGTTATCGCCAAAGTTTTTAGCGGACAATTTTGAGTCGGACTGGGTATACCTGAAAATTTTTTAAGTAGGTCATGAAAAAAACTTTAAAAATCAAAGAAAAAAGTCAAAAAACTCAAATTTTGCAGGCTCGAAAATTATTTTTTTGGGTATGCTTAGTGGAACTTTTTTTCCCTGAGTCCAAAACCTATCGAAAAATCGATGGCGCAAATCAACCTAGCTTAATATACATACATGCATATTTGTAGTTTATGCGTTTCTCATAATCATATGCGTCTGTATGTGTAGCAACTTTCGGCTACAAGTGTGTGCGCGTAATATCTCTTCGTGCCTTATATATATGGGTGTAAATGATAACTGATGTGTTTACGTACACAGTGTGGCTCGCTTCTATGTTTTTGTGTTGGGAGTTTATTACTAGTGATGGTAATATTCGTCACACTGCCCCCATCTAAGTCTGATCGACCCGATTAGACAAATCTCCCGATCCAACCGCTGCTAGCCTCTACAACTGAACCACCCTTATATTTCGTGGTTTCCCAATTGTTTTTATTCGGAAGATGGTATCACTGATCCTCTTCACAACTTTGTACGGGCCTTCCAAACTGCAACAAAATTTGGATGGTACACCTTTCCGCCAGTAAGGCTTGTATATCAGTACCAAATCTCTCTCCAAGGAACCTTCCGAATTTTTGTTCTTGTAGTACTTGTGTTTCATCCTACTACTCATTATCCTGGGCCGTTCCCTCACACTCTGTTGTTTGGCCAACCAACTACTTCGTAAGGCTTGATCTCGAGGAATTGGCTTTGCATAATCAGTATCGTGTTGACGTTTCACAACAGTAGTACACGCTGGCTTGAAACCACCCTTGCATTCTTTCTGGAAAATTCTTTCAGTCGTTATGGTGCGTCCATTAGGGTTTGTCAATGCCAGTGTTTTTATCGCAAGTACCTTAGGTTTTGATTTGTTTGGCCCATTCGTTCCAACAAACCTTGCTGTCTTCGACTTTTGTGGTTTTTGTCGAATCTCTTTCACCAGTATTCGCTTACTGCGAAACCCTTGTGTCAAAACTGAAGTTAAGAGGCACATCCTTGTTCTTATACTGCATAATCCTTCTCTGCGTATCGATCCTGATGTCATAGTCAACTAAGAAATCCACCCCCAATATGACTTCATTAACAATATCTGCCACAACGAATTTGTGTAGAACCATGACCTCCCCAATTAAGACTTCACATACCACTTCTCCCTGGACTTGGTTATACTCGCCAATAATCGTATGCCATCTTGCTCCGTATCTATAGTCAGTACACGCTCCTTGCCATCCACATTTCCTATGACGGTAAGACTCGATTTCCTGCCAGTTTGAGAGATAGGGCAAAGCAACATCAAAATTTTAGAAATAAGTTTTTTCAATTAGAAGAAAATTTTTCTAAGCGGGGTCGCCCCTCGGCAGTGTTTGGCAAGCGCTCCGGGTGTATTTCTGCCATGAAAAGCACTCAGTGAAAAGTCATCTGCTTTGCAGATGCCGTTCGGAGTCAGCATAAAACATGTAGGTCCCGTCCGGCCAATTTGTAGGGAAAATCAAGAGAAGCACGACGCAAATTGAAAGAGAAGTTCGGCCTTAGATCTCTTCGGAGGTTATCGCGCCTTACATTTATTTTTTTTTTCCGAGATAGGTATCACACGACATTCAATAGCTGAGGCAAGTTCTCGATCTTCACATCCGACTCGCTCTGGCTTATCTCCTCCAGCTTTGCGTTTACGACCAGACAAGTTGGAACTACCACGACCGGTGCTGCAATGACGTGCAATGTGACTTGGATTACCGCACTTGAAACACTTCATAACTCCGGCATTTTTCTGTTGCAATCCCTTCAGTGCTTCCAAAATTGTGTCTACCCAATCTGGCCTTTCCACTTCCTCGCGATTAGCTTTTTATGCAGGCTTACTCAAAAGTGACGCTGTTTCCTGAGTCAGTGCATGGGATCCCGTTTCAGCAAATGTCAGCTTTGGGTTTGCGTATGTCGCTCGCTTCGTTTCCACGTCCCGTATGCCATTTATAAAACTCTGGATTTTTACCCTCTCGGTGTATTCCGCGGGTGCGTCCGCATTTGCGAGATGATTTTGTAGCGGTTTGCAATTCTATTTGGTAGATCTCTTTCCTGTTTTCTTCCGTACCGTCGTTCTACAACAGCCATCAATGATTTATAACTGTTACGCTCATACTCTAGGATGGTCTGTAAGATTTCAGCAGATGGTCCTTTTAAATCCACGAACAATGCAGCAACTTTATCTTCGGCATTCCAGTTGTTCGCTGCTGACGTCTTCTCAAATTCAATCGAAATTTCGTATTCTTGCACATAAATAAACAAAATTCGATGTTGCCTCTTTGCTTGCTAATAGGCGAATGAGTCGTGCATCAAGTGATTTGTACGATCATCGCGTTCACTAATACAGCCACACTTTTAACTTTGGTTAACCCTGGTCTAGACGTCTCGCCTGCTAGAACTGCTATACATATCTCCTACTTAGCTATATACATGTATATTTGTAGTTCATGCGTTTCTCATAATCATATGCGTGTGTATGTGTAGCAACTTTCGGCTACAAGTGTGTGCGCGTAATATCTCTTCGTACCTCATATATATGGGGTTAAATGATGACTGATATGTTTACGTACACAGTGTGGTTCTCTTCAATGGTTTTGTGTTGGAAGTTTTTTACTAGGGATGGTAATTTTCCTCACAATATCTATTTGGCGCTTTTAAAATTTTGCGAATATTTCGAGTAATCAATCGAGTATTCGATTATTATATTTTACATTTTAGTACGTTTATCAATCGAATTTCACTATTCGAATAATCGATTTATTTGGATTATGCGAAAAATCGCAATGCAAATTTTATTCAATTTTTACTGTATCACATAGTTCTTCTATGTTGAATCTTCGTTAATTTGATGGGTTACTATATATTGAACTCTTAGAATGGTATGTCTCAAAAATAGAGTCCCCAAACAAAATTTTTCAAAACTTCTAGCTACGGAGAGAAAAACAATAATAGCATTTTTTGCAGAGTTTGGGAGCATATCGCAAATATTTTTAGCTTTCGAAATAAAAGGGATAAGTTTATGTATCTCAAGTAAAACGGATAATATATTTTGCCAACGTACCATATTTAGCCCTTCAACGATAAAAAGTATGCTTGAAATCGACCAAAATGTGGTGAGTAACAATTGGTTGACATGAGATCTTTGAACATCGCTTTCTCGAAAAAGTTGTATAAAACTCAAAAAGGTGTATCTTAAATTTTTGTCCGGCTTGGATTGAGAAATAAGTGAGCAAAGCATTTAAATGCAATTTTAAATCAGTCTGAATATATCACATTGGATTAAAATTTGACCCTTAAATCCACTTCATTAATCGCAAAAATGCAGACCATTTTTACGAATACATATTTAAGTGACAAGAATCTAATATGTCACGGGGGGTGACAGTTTTAACAGCCAGTAACATACTACTGATGTCTTTAGTTTCAGAGATATATCAACGTGATTGATTTCAGAGTGTTTATCGATAATTTCGGCGATATTATTATTATTTCAAACCATTTTGAAACTATTTCGAAAATGCTCAGTTACGTCAATCCTGACATTTTTACAGAAATTTTTCTGGAGTTCCATTATATAATAATGAATATAGTGGCAAGATAAACCGGACACCTTAGTGCATCACTCATGTATGCAGTATTACAACAACAGTGTTTGTAAGCGATAATATTAGCCGTGTTTTTTTTTTACACGTAAACGTCTATACGCCTTAACTTTATATGGACTGCTAAGCGTCAAACTTTAAACACACCTCTGAAATTGCTGCGCATAAAATGTGTACTACTAAATTTCAATACGCATTATACTCAGATGTAACTTAAATATGTGTCTTTGTTTTACCCTCTACACTGATTCTATGTATTCTATGTGCGTCCACAATTCATCGCAACTGATTCAGCTATATGTTATACCCTATGACCATCAGAGGGTTGTGTCTCCGCTTTTCGGTACATCCTGTGCTGTAGCTGTAGTTATTTAACCACTGCCGCTAGATGGGTCTACTAAGCATTATCTAAACGAGGATAGGCGTTTTTTTTCACGCGCAAACGTAAACGTATGCGCGTGTATAAAAAACATGGCTATTATTGCAACCTCATATACCTTGTGATCAAAGAAGCCTTGAATGCTGCAATTGGAAATAGGTTAGAATTTTAGGTCAAATTTTAAAGCTATTTGACATAGCGGTTTCTGTATTATTTTGGAGATAAAAATGTGACATTGTGACTTCCACCAAACAATTTCATTCCACAAGATGCAGATAATGCCTAAATAGTTTTAGACTTATGACCAAAATTTTTCTAAAAACATTGAATTTGTAAAAAAATTTAATTAGGAATCGCTTTTCGAACCCACGCCTGAAAGGTAATTATTGTAGCTGCATTATTTTCTAAAAATCGCTTTTCTTTTGTTTTTCAAAATAATATTTACGCAAAAAGTTATTCAAAAGCGATGGGAGATGAGGAGCGCACAGGTTATAAACTAGGTTAGAGTGGCCACCGGTGCGAGCACCAGTGCACTTAGGCCCAAAAAGGTCCCATTGTGATACCACGTGGATCTCTGCCCTACTCAAAAAAACAGGTCGATTCAGCAAATGTCAGGAACTTCTTAGGTTCAAACTTAGCCAAATCACAAAGATTTTCAAAGAAGGGAGATCTCAGAGATGTCTTCCTCTTGCGCCAAAGCGCAGGACAATCGCACAGAAAATTCTTGACTGTTTCTATCTCCTCTTCGTCCTTACAGCTCCTGCAGCAATCAATATAGGGAGCACCCAGCCATTGTGCACGCTTCCCGATTGCTATGTGACCGGTTATAAGTCCACCACCAGAGATACGTCTCCCTTCCAGAAAGAAGGAGACTTCTTGTGCGTCTCGCGTCACATTCAGGCCACACGAACTTAGTATGGTAGCATAATTCGAGATTGATCCCTTTAAAAGTGAGCTTACATGTAGCGAGCGGCATGCTCAATCCCTTCCGGGATGATGAAAGCGGAACGGATGTGCCCCTCTTGCAAGTTCGTCAGCCATCTCATTGCCCCGTACATCGGAGTGTCCAGGCACCCATACCAGACTGAGGGAAGTTTGCTCAGCGATCTCGTTAAGAGATTTGCGGCACTTCTCTACTGTCCTGTACTTTCGTGTGACCGATCCAAGAGCTTTTAGTGCAGACTGGCTGAGTAAATACAAATTTGATTATAGCCGTGAACAGCATTTCTCAGGTGATCAACGGCCTCATTTATAGCTTCCACCTCCGATTGAAAGACGCTACAGTAATCGGGTAGGCTAAAGGATTGATTCCACCCTAGTTGAGGTGTAAAGACCCGCTGCCCACCTTTTTATCCAGTTTGGAGCCGTCAGGATATATCTGCAACCTATCGCTCAATCCGGCTACTCCTTTAACCAATAATCCCTATCCGGGATAACAACCTAATACTTCATATCGAAAAATAAAGTCGGAGCGCAACAGTGCGACGAAGGCGAATTCAGACCCTTAAGGATGGCTGCATGGCCATCCGCATTGTCTCTCGATCCGGATAACTCTCGCAGCCGTAGAGCAGAAAATGCCTCACATTGATTGACCATTAAATCTATTGGCAGCACATTAAAAAGGGTATCTAGCGCCTCCGCAGGGGTGGTGCGTAGGGCACCCCCACGCAGACTAGAGCACTTATTTCTACCTTCTGCAATACCCGTAAGTTTGATTTAGTATCTAATCTCGTCAACCAGACCAATGCCCCTTATAAAGGGATTTGTCTAAACACTGCAGTCTAGAGCCACAAGGTAATATCCGGTGATAGTCCCCGTCTTCGCGCAACAGCTTCCCTTCAGCCGTACAGTGTCACCGTTGCTTTTTTCACACGCTCCTGAATGTTTTACATCCAGGATAGTTTCGTATCCCAAATTACTCCTAGGTATTTGGCAGAGTTTCTCAATGTCAGGGTCATACCTGCTAGCACTGGTAGCTGCAACGCAGGTATCTTATATTTCCTAGTGAACAGAACCAGTTCAGTTTTGGCTGAATTGATCGATAGACCAGTTCTCCACCAGTCTCCGCAAATACCTTATTACAGACAGACAATGAGTGCTTACAGGAGTCCCTGTCTCGATAGACTTACCTCCGGTGTAAAACACAGATCAATGTCCGTTGATCTTCGGCCCAACAAGTTGGTACCAATCGGTGAGCTGGGGTGTTCAAGTCCACCAGTCCACCTGGCAGCTGCAACGCAGGTATCTTATATTTCCTAGTGAACAGAACCAGTTCAGTTTTGGCTGAATTGATCGATAGACCAGTTCTCCACCAGTCTCCGCAAATACCTTATTACAGACAGACAATGAGTGCTTACAGGATTCCCTGTCTCGGTAGACTTACCTCCGGTGTAAAACACAGATCAATGTCCGTTGATCTTCGGCCCAACAAGTTGGTACCAATCGGTGAGCTTGGGTGTTCAAGTCCACCAGCCTTGGTTTGGCCGAGGAGGACTATCCATCCTCCTCTTCCATTTTCGGGTAATGGCACCCGGTTGCACGGCAACTCCACCGCGAGTTCCGTGCTTGCCTCAGAATCCCTCTTTCATTGATTTTGATATCCCGATATCTGATTAACAAGTTAATCAGATTGAGATATTGTGTTTTGTCGCAATTTAGAAATGTGACCAACCTTTTCTGTCCTGCAGTGTTACAACAATGTATAAATACATTGTTAACGACGGAGCTGGTTTTGCTTAGATATTGCTTAAGGGCCGCACCACGTTGACAAACAGAGTGAGCTTGGTACCAATTATGCTCCGTCTTAAACTCCGTCACAATTAAAATCAAGGTATGTGACCAACCTTTTCCGCACACAGACCTGTGAGTGCCGAGTGCCCGCCTCAACAATGCCCCTCGACATCGCTTGAGGCCACACTACGTTGACAAACATTGTGTGCCATATTGTGCTACTATTGGCTTCCATTTTTGCTACTAATTTTGCTCCAATTTTCACTCAATTACGCAACTATTATGCTCCATTTTGCCTCCAATTACACTCCTACCACAATTAAAGGGATGTGTCCAACCTTTTCCGCTCATAGACCTGTAAGTACCGAGTACCTGCCCCAGCAACATCTTTGCATTGCAGTCGGACACACTACAGTGATTTGACAGCGTCAAATCTTGCCACATTTTTGGATGTGGCCATCCATTCCGCGAACGCCTCCTATTCGCTTACGCAGTCTAAATCAGCCTCAAACATCTCAAAAGACGAGATGAGCACCGGCCCACTCGTATAATTATCGATTGTTTTTCGGCTGACGATAGACATGCGTTTCTTCACCATCTTTCGTCACCGTTTTTCAGCATATATAACCGGCATCTCCGGTTGCCACAATCAAGGGATGTGACCAACCTTTCATCTGCCACTCTGGGTCAGTTTCTCAATGAAATTGGGATTGCTGTGGCAAGCATGAGACCGAATTCCCTTGGGTTTGCGCGCCCCAAGGGAAAACAAGTCTACTCGGAGCGTGTGTCATAAGTGAACTCTATTTGAAACCACAACCCCCGCGATGCTCCCACAAGGGGGCCAACCCAGGACTGGAGATGAGACCTGAATACAAAGCATCTTACGATGCAGTGCATCAGATTACATTGGCTTGCTCCTGCTCCTGCGGTAGCAGTTTTTATAAAGACCATGCGTAGGGTCTCACAGGGTGATACCCGCGTCCACCCTGCTACCTTTCGAGTAAAACACCTTACTCATGGATTGGGTACCCATGGTATTATAGTCGCCTTTTACGACCGGTATACCTACCGTGGGCATATTCTAACCCCTACCCCGTTCACAGACGAACGGTCGGAGGACATGGCTTGATGAATTCCTTTTTTACCGCTGATCAATTTGGACTCTATATATATCTCGTTTAGTGCACGCTGTTTTAAAATACTGTGAGATTTGCTCAGCTGACTATTCAAATCGTGTCACTTTGTATATCTGTACTGCAATTAAAGGATTTATTAAATTGGCATAATAAATTTTATTTAAAGCAAGACTTAAATTATTGCATCACATGACATAAAACAAGGCTTTGGTACGTGCAAAAATAAAGTAGTTAAAAAAGTCAATTGGGAAATCTAAAGCTAAATAGAAATAAAGAAACTCCTCGATTGTAGAAGTATCAGATACAAAACATGCACATAAGCGAAACGAATTCATCAAAGATGATGGATAAACACAATGGCGTAAACACGTGGGGATCACTGCATGAGTTTCATATGTTTGGATGTAACATGTATTTTCAAGTTTTGAAAAATGAGGACTGAGATGTTTCGGACCTGAAAATGTTTTAATTTCCTCCCATAACTTTAAATGTTATTGCAATAGTAAATTTGTTAACAAACTTTGGTTAATTTAAACTGTTAACAAAAAACAACTGGTACGATGAGAAATGTCGCGTTGCCTGGGATAAAATAATTCTGCCTGTGAGGTCGGTTGCGTACGGGCGCGCAACGCGCTGTATATTGAAGCATTATCGTAAAGAGAAAAAGGGGAGATGGATATTAATAAAGAAAACATGAGGCAGAACGATGTGAGTGCGACGAGCTTCCTATGCTGACTGATAGGAATATTGCCTGAAAGTTCTATAAAAAATCCGGCGGAGTGTACCTAAGTTGGGGAGGGACCTCTTTTCATCATTGCTAGCAAACGAGCAAGAAGGCGAACCTGATACCGTAATCACCGATAATGGAAAACGCTTTGCGGCATCCGACTATGACGAAGTGAGAATGGCAATATACCGTCTGAAGAATAAAAAGACCGGTACCAAAAATCGTGTACACAGTTTTGTAGGTATTGAAATGGTAAATTTTGTGGTTCTTATAACTTCAAAATTTCAGATTTTTGAGTAAGTCCCCTTTTGATATAGATGTGAAATATATCCTTCGTTAATGTTTGTCATATAAAATTTTAATAAAAATACAATTCAGCCCGTATGTGTCTGGTATGCTAGGTTTGCGTCGAATAACTTACTTAATTTGTTTTAAAGTTTCAGATGTTTGTAAAAATGCAAAATAACAACAAGCAATTTAAAAAAAATATATAGGTGATCTCAGTAGTACAACAACAAAAATTTGACGATCCTCTAATCCGGTCAGGAATTTTAAAGTAGTAGGTATTTTAGTACTTTAGCAATGTAACGTGCGGAAGTGTCAAAATCAATATATATCTGACACATTGGAAACGAGAACATGACAGAGAAGTGACGAGAAAATAGAGGCAATAGGAAGAAACGGTAGAGAAAGTTGGAGGGAAGTGGGAAAAGTGAAGAGACCAAGAGGAAGAGGGAGAGTGAGATTAAAAGTAAGAATGAGGGTAATGGTTTGAGAGGAATTAGTAAAAAAGTTGTAAAGGAAGTTTAAACCTTAATATGAGGTTAATATTAAGATTAATAGTGATAGTAACACTAGGATAAGGACAAGAGCAGGAAGAGTAAGAGTAAGAAGTAAATCGGGAAGATTTAAGGAAGTATGAAAGGGATAGGGAAGTTGAATTGGCCGATTTAGGTTTACTAGAAAATGCATTCAATGCAATTTCATGCAACAAACGCTCAGAAAATGCTCGAGAAAAATTTCTTTGTAAAGTAATATCCACCTATCACGATTACTCATTCGCTTCCTGCTACCATTTTCTAAAGATTTTTTAGCAATCTAGCACTGGTTTTGCCAAGAAATATATGTGCTTCTCACTACTTCGTGTGCGACGGCCTTGTAAGAACACAATCGGGCATATACCACGAATAAAAGTGTTTGTATATTTGTGGTTTTTTCAATGGCATTTGCTATTCTATTTGAGCACAAAGGTTTTCTTAATCATGTTTAGTGGATTCTCTTTAATTCAAGTTCAGTTTGAACTCGAATGTAATAGTTTTAACTAATTTTTTCTGAGTAATTGCTGAAATTTCACACAAGAAATATGTGAGAATCTTTTATTTGGCGTTTTCTTACGATGTGGATACCGCGCTTAAGGACAGATAATGCTAGCTTTGTAGTCAGCGGAAATTGAGGGGTAGTAACTTTATAATGTGTTTGCCTTCGATTTAATTGAATGTTTCATCTGCTTCGAAGCTACTTCCGAGCGAAATCGAATTTTTGATTCCAGAAACACGAATATTACTTAATGATGAAGAACACTGTGATTATAAAATATATTAAGGCTCATTTATGTATACGTCCTATCTCACACAATTTTTATAAAACACATATTGCATATGTAAATGGTTTTATTATTTTTTTTCATAAAATTGGAATACAAAATATTGAATAGAACGCTCAAGTTGCCTTAAAATTTTAGTTTTTATAGCTTAAAAAATATTTATTAAGCTTTTTTTCATCGCGGTAGCTTAGTTTTCTGAAAAAGTTCAGGCAATACTACCCGCAATTCACGCTTAGCACAATTTCCACGGAGGAAAAGTAGTTTCCATATATATTACTTTTGTTCAGATTTCATTTTGCCTATCAGACTACTTAAATAGTAGAAGATATTTAGTAAAAATGATTGCCCCCCAGAAATGCTACTGAATCCTCCCGTGACAAAAACATGAATGTACTATAACCTTCAGGCCCAAAAGCTCTTATCAATACGTCACTCAACCTACCACTCACTTTCCCAATCACTGAACTGCGCTGATATCGTGAACATTTTTTGACAGTCTTCATATGAATATTTTACACAAACACACAAGCATGATACGAATGAGTGTTCTCTATGTCCCCCAAGTGTCCGCTATCGATTTCGCTTTTGAGCGCATTGATCGACATTTGCGTTTGTTAGTTTTGCTCATTATTTTGCAGCTGCTGCAATTTCCCCAAAATGGTATTATGTGTTTTTTATGCTTTATTTGTAGTTTGTGCTGAAAAAGGTAATACACGGTTAAAAATTCGAACTTTTCGAATTTTTTTAATACCACATTTGGATTGAAATTTAAATTATATTGGTTTCCGTGAAAAAGAATACACGGAACTTGGTTTAAATTTTAAACCAGATAAGTCTACACTTATGTTACAAAAAAAGAAACGCTGTACGGTCCGTCGTAGGATTCAATTGTAAGTACACTGGATAAGATTCGTGTGCTCTACCCACTGAGCTTTCACGTCTCCGCAAAAGAACGCCATAGAATTTCATATGTATTTCAAAATAACGTGAATTAGTAAGTTTTCAGCAGTAAGCTTAATCTTTTTTGGTTTTTGCTAGCGCGCTTAGAGGTTCCCAATTTAGTACAAACACTTAAGGAAGGGACTATCTTCGGCTGAGCCGCAGACTATGTACCTGTCACGAATGGGGCTGAACAATAGTCTTGTCCCATTAGCAATATCCGAATAGCCTTCTGTACAAGATTTGTAATACATAGTGATACTAGCTTTACCCGGCGTACATTGTAACGCCCGAGGTCGAATGAATGTTGCGTTATTTTGTCTGTTTTGTTTATTGACAATTTAGTTTAATGTTCTGTAAATTGGTGAAATTTTCGTTTTAACAAAAAAAACAAAAAACACATTTTATTATTGTATCTCATTTTAATGCAAGTGGCTACACAATATTTTTGGTTTTTTCGTTCGGTGCAAAGATAAACAAATTTTTTAGTGTTCCAACTCTAGAGCAAGCAACATATAGCTGGCCATGAGAGAAACACGGACTCCCTAAATTTAATCCTGCAACAGTAAGCGATTGTCCTTGTACTTTGTTGATTGCAATTACTAAAGCAAGGCGTACAGGAAACTGTATGAGCTTAAAATTGATTGAAAAATCTGCAGGAATCATTGGGATCCGTGGTATGAGCACATCTTCACCATTGCTTTTATCGCTGATGATTGTTGCTTAGATTGCATTCGGCATTCACTTCTTAACGCAAAGTCTGGTTCCATTGCACAATTTCGGTGGGTCTAAATTCTGAAGAAGCATTATTGGTGAGCAAATTTTCAAAGTTAATATATACGAATTCTAAAGAGTTTAGAAATTCATTTGGATAATTAACAATTTGATTTTCATCTGTAACTGTGTCGATCGATCTATATTTCGCCACTTCACCAGGAATGTGGTTTGGTGCGATCACTGATTTTGTTAACATAATCATTTTTGGGAGCTAAGATTGCTCGTTCGTATAGCAACAAAAAAAAAAATTAAATTTATAATTCTTAATTCTGAAATATGAAAAACTTTCATCTTGATCGAAGGAACCTATATCCAAAATTTGGTGATGATTGAAGTGTGGGAAATACGTTTCCATAGGGAACACACGCACAGTCAAACTTTAGGTGTTCAAATAATCTAAGTTTGCACAGCAGCCATAGTTCTGAAAAATCTCATTTGTAGGCAAGGTGCCACGCCATTTTTTCCCAATTCCACATTTTAATGGAGGTGTTAGGACTTAATGTCATATAACCCCTTACCAATTTTCATTATCTTACAATTATACATCCAGCGATATGCAGTATGATATATTCCATTTGTATGGGAGGTGCCACGCCCCTTTTTTCCCATTCCACATTTTCTTGGTGGTGTTAGGGATTGACCTCATATAACTCCTCTCTGCATTTCAATGTTGTGGCATGTATATCTTCAGAGTTATGCAGTAAGAAAGATTCCATTTTTATGGGAGGTGCCACGCCCCTTTTATATATCTACATTATTTTTAGCCTAAAACTTTCGTGTTGATCAAAGGAACCTACAGCCAAAAATTGGTGATGATTGAAGTGTGGGCAATACGTTTCCATAGGGAACACACAGGCACACAGAATTTGATTTTTAATTAAACGGTTTTACTTAGGTTGACTTGACGGGCTGGCTGGTTGGATCGCTGGTACGAATTTTGTAATTGAAATTTAAGTAACTTCCCGATAAGCTATAAGCTTGAAACTTGGAATATAGGTCAGAACACTCATATTTGGAACACATTATACATACGAGAATGGAAAGCGACCTATGATGTCAGATTTGGCTCATATTTGGAACAAATATTACATACATTCCGGTAGAAATGACATCAAAATATCTTGGAGTTGGAGGAGGGACAAGCATACGTGGCGCAGAGTCGATTAAAGTCTTTGGAAGGATTATGTATTGAGGAATTAGATTGTAACAAATTGTCAGGAAAGTCCTCGCAGTAATGGGTCACTAAATGAACTAAATAGATTGAGAAATAGTAGGCAATTATATAAAGACTAAAAAACTTGAACATAAAATAATAAAAAAAATTTTTTTTAAGTTAAACGGTTTTATTGAAAACAATACTTACATGAAGTAATAATTATACTAAAAGCTAGAAAATAATTAGGAAGGTTCTAATTAGTAGTCATCACACTCCTCATCAATATAGGGCGTTGATCAGAAAATTAAATAAAAGCGTTGGACGCGTAAATTTCTATTGATAGTCATATATAAGACCAACTGAACCTTAATGAGGTTATGTTACGCCTCACATTTTTAGAAATTTCACGCGCCCAACGCTTTTATTTAATTGTCTGATCAACGCCCTATATTGATGAGGAGTGTGATGACTAGTAATTAGGACCTTCCTAATTATTTTCTAGCTTTTAGTATATTATTATAATTTTTATTAATTATTTTACTATATATATATACATGGTCCTTCGCGGCCAAAAAACACCAGCGACCAAAAATGAAAATAAACAAATAAAAAAAAAAAACAATTTACATACGGTTCGGCACGGACATAAAAAACTAAAAAAGTGGTAAACAAAATTATTTAAAATAAGTTGGAAAAAAATACATACATACAGGTGTACCTAAAAACACGAAGGGTGGTGAGAACAAAAAGTTACACACTCCACAAAACATCAAAATATTTTTTATTATATATAAATGTATGTATTAAATACTAGGACAGAAATTATTTTAAACAAGTAAAGGTGTCTAAGATCGGGTGTAACCGAACATTATATACTCAGCGTGAGCTTCAATTGTGCATTTAAAATCAGATAAATAACTTTTCTACATAACACGTGGCACCACTCGTTTAAAAGAAAAATGTCTCCCCATTTCCTCTTACAGTAAATGTTGATAAGTGAAATATCATTGACCCAAAACTATTTTTTGTTAAGTTATAGCTTATTCTAGTCTACAGCCCTTTTAAATTTGTTTTCTATCTAAGTTGCTGTGGTCTTTAACCGATCCCGTCCATTTTTACTAGAAATAGTTTCTGCTATAACGAAAATATATGCACACAATTTCATTACGATCCGTTAATTTTTCTTCGAGTTATGGCTCCCGAAACATAGAAAATTGCGTAGTCATTGCTTAGGCTTTTTTAATTTGAAGTTTTTCCTATTTATTGTTATAAATCTACGTGGGAAATGAAATAACATTGATATAAAACTCTATTTGCAAAGATATAACTCATTTTATTCGTCGACGACCTTTTTAAAAACCTTTTATATAAAAGTGGACATGGTCCTTAACCGATTTCGTAAATTTTTCTTCAAATCATTCCCCATAGTAAAGGCAAACTCTGCCGAATTTTGTTACGATAGGTTTAACGATTTTTGGTTTATGATTAATAATATTTGTAAAATTGATTTTATCACAAATGAGCGGTACCACGCCCATTAAAAAATTTTTTTTTGAAATTTTTATCAAGAGTCTCAATATCAGACATACGACAAATTCTAGGTGTATTATTTACTAAATAATCAGGTTTTTTTGTGTTTTCCAAAATGTTTTATATATAAAAAGTGGGCGTGGTTATCATCCGATTTTGCTCATTTTCAATACCAATCTATTCTGGGTCCAGATAAGCTCGTGTACCAAATTTTGTGAAGATATCTCAATATTTACTCATGTTATCGTGTTAACGCACAGACGGACGGACGGACGGACATGGCTCAATCAAATTTTTTTCGATACTGATGATTTTGATATATGGAAGTCTCGATTCCTTTATACTGTCCAACCAACCGTTATCCAAAATTAATATACTCTGTGTGCAGAGCACGCTGAGTATAGAAAAAACAACAACAATGTATGCCGTATACATAGTAATTTGGTGAAATTTTAAGCTTCTAGCTGTTAAAATGGGACCGAAATTACGAAGAGCTTCTGATCTGAACAATCTGCTCAATGGGGTGTATACACCCCCCATCTCCCCGAATTTTTCAGCAAAAATACCTGCAGTATACAAAAGTATCCGGTAAACTTTTAAGCTTATATCTCAAAACTTGAGGAAATGGCAAAAAAATACCTATTTCCTGAAAAACGGTTTTATGGGGGATGAATGCTTTAGTGATCCGCTTCCGACAAATGCCTAATGGGACACCTAAGTATACCCGCTAACCAAATTTGATCAATATATCTCAAAAATCGACTACTTTGGGAAGTGTGTGAATCTCTTTCCTTACGGGACTTACAACTTTGAGATTTGTGACAAACTTAATATACCATTTCACTTTCATGAAAGGTATAAAAAATTGTAAATTTTGCATAAAACGATAAATGGTTAGAAATTGGGGCTCAAATTTTTAGGCGTGTATTTATTGTTGTGATGTGTTTTTGAGTTTTTTACGGTACCTTTGAGCTTACGCGTTAGTCCATTTATTGCAACGTAAAGTTTTTTAACTAATTTTAAATACCGCTATGACAGTTTTTGTCAAGTCATGTGATAGGTTTGAGTTACTGTTTGTGCTCAGAAATATTTGTGCAAATATTTCACATTTGTTCAATTTGCAATTTGTTTTTTTAATAGATTAATAAATTACTGAACCAATCATAAAACCTCAAGTTATCTTCAGCCAAATCTCATGTAAAACTTGCAAAGTTTATTTAACGTTTTTTATTAGAAAATGTGGCATTCAATTTTCGAAAACTATTTTTTAGCTTTTGCTAACGTGTTCTAATAACTTTAACTTCGGGCAGACTTAGCTCTAACACTTTTTTGTTGGGAACCGAATTTGTGGTTTGTTCTTTTAGTAGATACAGATGGCAAATTTATAAGTCTGAATTTTAGTTAGAGATATGCATTTTTATCTGGAAATGTTGAGAAAAAAAGCAACACATCAACAAGCCGGCATGAATTAGAAACACGGCCTCTCCAAAATCACTCTTCGTACAATCTTATCAATTACTTGGGATTGCTATCAGGAACTTTTTAGTCAAATACCACCACGACGTACACATGCCCTGGTGCGAATCGCAATTTCACATTAGCAGGTGGAACTAGTTCAAAAATTTCTACTCGCAGTGCTTTCTACTGAATGTTTTCTGATATCCTACGAAAAGACAATTGCTCTATTATGATGGCCTTTTGATCGCACATTAAACCGGATGAGTCGGATGTTGGGGCTTCCCAGCGGGTTTGGGTGTTAGAATATACCCGCGATAGGTATGCCCATCGTAAGAGGCGACTAAAATACTAGATTCAAGGGGTTGTGCAGCGCAATTCTTTCAGGTTGCCAGTGCAATGTATAGCTTCTCCAAACCCACTTGTCAACCTCACCTATCCATGGCGAATCCTATTTCATTAATAGCCGATGCTATGGCGACCACGAACTCCTCACGGATGTATGGGGTGGTAGGGCGGGATGGCCTAGAAGAGCATATATGATCATAACAAATCGTTTCCGAGATGGTTGGGCTAGGTACCGGAACGTACCGGATCTGCATCCGGCAAAGGACGTCAACATCTATCACACTCCCCAAGGCCTTCGGGGAGTGTCCTTATCGCTACAACAACAACAACAGTCGGATCTGGTTCTTAAGGAGTTGCTGTCTTTGGCTAATTAATATAGCTTAGAATTAAGCGGTGCTGCTACAAGTGTGGCTTTGAATCAGATAACTACCAATTCAAAGGTAGTGGGAACAGGTCATTTTGCGTGACTGTCTCCCATTTTTTCTGCAATTAATACAGAAGTAGAAAGTGCCGTAAGTAACAACCTTACATCTGTCATCAAATTCGAAATTGTAAATCTGAAAAACAATTATATAAGATATATATACATATAGAGTATTCGATAAATTCCAAATATATAGTTGACTGATAATTCTCACACAAAGTTTCACAGTTCTAACTATCTAAATGAGGGGGCTATTACGATGAACCTCTTGTCTTTGTTATCTTTTATCAGTTTTTATTACAAGAAAAATATATGTATATATATATAAAGGTATGGTACTAGCCAAATAATCTCGAAAAAAAAGGTCAGAAACAACTTTTCTGTGTCGCTATTGGGCAGTAATGAAAAGCTTCTCTCACAAGCCACGGCATCCGATTTTTCTTATTTTAATAACCTATGGGAGATGATCAGAAGAGAGCCTACATATCAAATATCAACAAAACAGTTAAAAATTTAATTAGGCTGTCCTGTCTACAGACACACGGACGGATGTACATGGGTTACACTCACAAAAAACACTAACCTAAAACTAAGAAAACATTTCCAAACTAATTTTCTTTAAATTGAGAAAATTTCAACGTAATGAGTAAGAATTTCTAATTTTTATGTAGTACTCCTCATTAATTTGAGAAAAGAGTTAAAAATTGTTTTTAAACCAGGAATACTTGATTGAATATTTCTTACAATACATGTACGAGTTGGCTCAGTGAATAAAAGCAGTCGACTGTAAAGTTGTGGACCTCGATTATAAATCCACTGCAGTGAGAGTTACACAATTTAATGTTTTATATTTTTTCAATAAAATGTAATAAGTAAAAGTCTCTTATTTTTGTAAAAAAATATCATTATTTTGAGGGAAATTTTTTCTTAAATTTTTTTTATCAAGAATACCTCATTAAATATTTCTCACAATATTTACATGTACTAGATATGTAGCTCAGTGGTTACAGCAATCGAGTGTGCAGTTGGCGGCCGGGACTCGAAATCCACTTCCATAATAGTTGCACATTTAATTTTATTTCTTTAATATAAACTAGCATACCCAGAAAACGTTGCCCTGCACTACATTTGCAAAGTGGACTTCCCTTACCTCTTTCACCGCCTTTATCAATGACAAGACTACAACTTTACTACTTTTCCTAACATTTCTCCTTCTTATTTAATTTATCTTCGCTCCCTTCTCATTCTTATTCTCCCTATCACTACCAAACCCATTCCCACTTCCACTCCCACTCTCATCGCCATTCTCACTCTTATTCCACTACCTCTGCCTCTCCCACCTAACTATTCCAAAATTTTATACACATTAATGTAGGGGTATATGCACATTAAATATTATCAATGATTTAAAGCAAACATAATCGGATTTTTGACGAAATTAAATTTATATTGGTTGGGCGCGTGGCACCGCCAATTTTTCCGAAATTTTATATAACCAGAAAACTACCGGATGGCCACGTGAACCTATCCTGAAAATGTTGCGATGATTGGTTGTGTACTTTGGACGCCGGTAAAACATATACATTCATTACTATTTATAAGATTTATATATTGCAATGTAAATTTTTCTTAAAACAAAAGAAAAAAACATTTTTTCATTTTAAACATATTAGTTGTCTAGATTAATGAAAAGATTACTAAGACGCAATCTAATTTTTTTCTCATTTTAAGGAAGTTTTTTTTTGAGTATATAGATTTTCTTTTTTCACAGAAATAAACTTCAGCCTTGTACAGTATTTAAAGAAATTTTTTGCGTTTTTGGATTTGATTATATTCAAGCAAACAAGGCGCAGAGCACAAATCGAGGTTTTAGTAAATCAATAAAATTTATATCTTTTGGTTGATGTTTATGCAATGTATGGACGTATATTATACATAATATTTATATAATGATGATTTATGACTTTCCATGTCGCTGAATCACAAAACTCAATTATTGGTATAAATAACAAGTAAAGGTGTCTAAGATCGGGTCTAACCGAACATTATATACTCAGCGTGAGCTTCAATTGTACATTTCATTTCAGATAAATTACTTTTCTACATAACACGTGGCGCCATACGCTTAAAAGAAAAATTTCTCCCCATTTCCTCTGGCAGTAAAACTTGATAAATGAAATATCATTGATTTAAAACTATTTTTTGCTAAGTTATAGCTTTTTCTACTTTTTCTACGACCCTTTTAAAATTGTTTTCTATCTAAGTTGCCATGGTCTTTAACCGATCCCGGCTATTTTCTGCAATAAGGAAAATATATGTACACACACAAAGGAAGGTATTAAAGAGTATTTTAAAAGGGAGTGGGCCATAGTTCTATAGGCGGACGCCATTTAGGGATATCGCCATTAAGGTGGGCCAGCGTTGACTATAGAATTTGTTTGTACGATATGGGTATCAAATGAAAGGTGTTAATGAGTATTTTAAAAGGGAGTGGGCCTTAGTTCTATCGGTGGACGCCTTTTCGGGATATCGCCATTAATGTGGGCCAGCGTTGACTATAGAATTTGTTCGTACGATATGGGTATCAAATGAAAGGTGTTAATGAGTATTTTAAAAGGGAGTGGGCCTTAGTTCTATCGGTGGACGCCTTTTCGGGATATCGTTATAAAGGTGGACCAGTAGTGGAATTCATTAACTTTTTTTACGATATTTGCCATCGCTTTATTTGCGAATCGATAACTATAACGATTTCGTTATTCAGTAACTATTTTGTATCGATATTCGTTAATCGACGATCAGCTGTGTTGTTAAATAAACGGCAAGTGAATTGGCTGCGTTAAAAATCACGAAATTTACATTTCTGACAATTTTAGTTAAAAAAGAAAATCGGAGCTTTAATTAAATACCTTCAAACACGAAAAGCTGCTTTATTTATAAATCAAATGGCATTTCAGTACTTGGCTTACGCTTTATCACAAGATGAAGAGTTACTGAGGCCATCGCCAGTGGACAGACGCCTTCTTAGAGAAGTAGATAACCCATTCCACCTGAATGCAACGGAGTTTCGAAAGCTATACCGACTAACCCCAGACTTGGCTCATGATATTATTTCTCAACTTGATGGTCAATTAAGGGGTACAAGAATAACTGCGATATCAACAGAGAAACAGGTATTGGAATTTCATATAATTTTCAATTGAACACTATTATAAAAATTTCAGGTTCTAACTGCTTTACGCTTCTTCGCAACTGGTTGTTATCAACGGCCCGTTGGAGAACAATGGGGCATATCAATGAGCCAGTCGTCTGTAAGCCGCTGTATACATCGCGTAACAAATGCTATCATCCATTCTTTGTTTTTCGATAAAGTAAAGTTTCCAATGACTCAAATAGAGCGGCAAGCTGCGAAAGAAATTTTTTCTGCGTCACCTGCACCATTTGTGCGAAGTACTATTGGGGCTATTGATTGCACTCATGTGTCGATCATGAGCCCCAGAAATCATGAAGAGGCATATGTAAATCACCATGGATACCATTCAATAAATGTACAAATGGTAAAAGCAATAATTCAAAGAAATGTATTGTACTTTTTTGATTATAATATATTTTTATATACAGATTTGTGACCCCAACCTAAAGATATTGAATGTCAATGCTAAATTCCCAGGAGCAAGGCACGATGCATTTATCTGGAGCTCCTCTGCAATACGGAGAGTGATGCAGAGAAATTTTGAAAATGGTAGCCGCTACATGTTTTTGATAGGTAAGTGTGTTTAATGCACTGAAATTTCCCAGAAAATAAAATCGCACACAAAACTACTTGCAGGTTATCCAGAGTAACCCTTTACAACCCTGGCTGATGACTTCTTTACCTAGCCAACCAGAGGGAAGCCCGAAATTTCGGTACAATGAGGCATTGTGTAAAGCTCGAAACCCAGTCGAGAGACTTTTTGGTGTTCTCAAAGGAACATGGCGATGCCTATCACATCAAAGGACTCTTTTGTATCATCCAGGATTTACTGGTAGAATAGTTAACGCATGCGCAGTGTTGCATAACATCCGATTAAGTGAACCCATTAACGAGCCTGACACTGAATACTTAGATCAAAGCCCAAGTGATAGCAATGTTAATCAAGACGCACCCTCTTCAATAGCGAAACGTGTTCAAGACCGACTTATTGCTAATTACTATACTTAAGTACAGACTTAACAAACTTATAAATAAAAAAATCTACAGGAATGTAAAGCAAACATTTTGGCATTTTATTTTATATTTGGTCTACTTTGGTAGCGAAAACTTTCATCATACCGAACAGTCAAACTTAGCAATATCATTTCAATAGAAACGAGCTTCGTGTCCTTTAAAATTAAAATAAATACTTATGAGGTTTTAACACAGCTCAATTTTATACATAATACATTTATTTGAATGTAAAAATTCATTCATTCGTTTACATAAATCGATTTCTTTTGGAAATTATTTTAAAAAATAGCTACTTTGGTAGTAAAAACTTCGATTCGGTATCGTAAAACTTAACAATATCACTATCAAACAATATCAATAACCCGCTAATCCCGGAGTTTCCATTAAAAAGTCCACCATTCGGCTTAACTGCTCGGCTGTGGTACGGCTTCTCCTTTGATTGGTATTAATTTATGACGCCATTCTATTTTAATATGAGAAATTTGTTATGTCGAGAAATATGAAATTAATTCCGTATTTACTTACCTTTTGTTGATAACGCAAACTGTATCTCAAAACTTGCACAATAATAACTTTTAAAAGCAGTAAGTATAGGGAATTTGTTTATTTTTGGCATTCCTTTTGTGCTTTTCGCATTTTTTAGATTTCGTTAAGCTGTGCTGCCACCTTTCTACTATTTTAAATGTCATTTATTGCGATCGTTAAAACTAAGTTAGTGAATAGTAAAATCGATAAGGCAAGCGACAAAATCGTTAATTAAAATCTCGACAAATCGCATCGTTATAAGTTAGTGAATTCCACTACAGGGGTGACTACATAACGTGTTTGTACGATATGGGTATCAAATTAAAGATATTAATGAGGGTTTTAAAAGGGAGTGGTGGTACTTGTATATATGAAGGCGTTTTCGAGATATCGACCAAAATGTGGACCAGGGTGACCCAGACCTTCATCAGTCGAGTACCGCTAATTTATTTTTATATGTAATACCTCGAACAGTATTCCTGTCAAGATTCCAAGGGCTTTTGATATCGCCCTGCAGAACTTTTTCATTTTCTTCTACTCAACCCATATATGCCCAGCGCCCCATTTTTAAAACGCCTTGTATTTATAAGTTATTTAAAAAGCTAGCGAAGCAATGTCAGTAAATGTTTCAGTTTGGTATTTTTGTAATTAGCGGCAACAACAGCACGTACTTCGTTTTCAGCATAACTTTAGTTTCTTCTTAAAACTAGTGAAGAGTGATTGGTGTTTTGTACGATTTACGACGTTGCAAAATCATAAGTAGGTTTTCGTGGTTCTTTTTTTATAAATGTGATATTTTTTTTATGCTAATAGTTTTATCTATGGAAAATGCTAAACTAAAATAAACAAGTAAGGAAGGTTAAGTTCGGGTGTAACCGAACATTACATACTCAGTTGAGAGCTATGGTGACAACATAAGGGAAAATAACCATGTAGGAAAATGAACCGAGGGTAATCCTGGAATGTGTTTGTATGACATGTGTATCAAATGAAAGGTATTAAAGAGTATTTTATGAGGAAGTGGGCCATAGTACTATAGGTGGACGCCATTTGGGGATATAGCCATAAAGGTGGACCAGGGGTGACTCTAGAATGCGTTTGTACGATATGGGTATCAAATTAAAGGTATTAATGAGGGCTTTAAAAGGGAGTGTGGTTGTTGTATAGGTGGTCGCATTTTCGAGATATCGCCATAAAGGTGGAACAGGGTTGACCCTAGAATTTGTTTGTACAATATGGGTATCAAAAGAAAGGTGTTAATGAGTATTTTAAAAGGGAGTAATTCGTAGTTCCATAGGTGGACGCCGTTTCGAGATATCGCCATAAAGGTGGAGCAGGGGTGACCCTAGAATTTGTTTGTACAATATGGGTATCAAAAGAAAGGTGTTAATGTGTACTTTAAAAGGGATTAATCCCTAGTTCCATAGGTGGACGCCTTTTCGAGATATCGCCATAAAGGTGGACCAGGGGTGACTCTAGAATGTGTTTGTACGATATGGGTATCAAATTAAAGGTATTAATGAGGGCTTTAAAAGGGAGTGGTGGTTGTTGTATAGGTGGTCGCCTTTTCGAGATATCGCCATAAAGGTGGACCAGGGGTGACTCTAGAATGCGTTTGTACGATATGGGTATCAAATGAAAGGTGTCAATGAGTATTTTAAAAGGGAGTAATCCTTAGTTCCATAGGTGGACGCCGTTTCGAGATATCGCCATTAAGGTGGACCAGGGGTGACCTAGAATTTGTTTGTACAATATGGGTATCAAAAGAAAGGTGTTAATGAGTATTTTAAAAGGGAGTAATCCTTAGTTCCATAGGTGGACGCCGTTTTGAGATATCGCCATAAAGGTGGACCAGGTGTGACCTAGAATTTGTTTGTACAATATGGGTATCAAAAGAAAGGTGTTAATGAGTATTTTAAAAGGGAGTAATCCTTAGTTCCATAGGTGGACGCCGTTTTGAGATATCGCCATAAAGGTGGACCAGGGGTGACCCTAGAATTTGTTTGTACAATATGGGCATCAAACGAAAGGTGTTAATGAGTATTTTATAAGGGAGTGGGCCTTAGTTCTATAGGTGGACGCCGTTTCGAAATATCGTCATAAAGGTGGACCAGGCGTGACTCTAGAATGTGTTTGTACGATATGGGTGTCAAATTAAAGGTATTAATGAGGGTTTTAAAAGGGAGTGGTGGTTGTTGTATAGGTGGTCGCATTTTCGAGATATCGCCATAAAGGTGGAACAGGGTTGACCCTAGAATTTGTTTGTACAATATGGGTATCAAAAGAAAGGTGTTAATGAGTATTTTAAAAGGGAGTAATTCTTAGTTCCATAGGTGGACGCCGTTTCGAGATATCGCCATAAAGGTGGAGCAGGGGTGACCCTAGAATTTGTTTGTACAATATGGGTATCAAAAGAAAGGTGTTAATGTGTACTTTAAAAGGGATTAATCCCTAGTTCCATAGGTGGACGCCTTTTCGAGATATCGCCATAAAGGTGGACCAGGGGTGACTCTAGAATGAGTTTGTACGATATGGGTATCAAATTAAAGGTATTAATGAGAGTTTTAAAAGGGAGTGGTGGTAGTTGTATATGTGAAGGCATTTTCGAGATATCGACCAAAATGTGGACCAGGGTGACCAAGAACATCATCTGTTGGATACCGCTAATTTATTTATATATGTAATACCTGCCAAGATTTTAAGGGTTTTTTATTTCGCCCTGCAGAATTTTTCATTTTCTTCTACTTAATATGATAGGTGCCACAACAATTTTATACAGTTTTTTCTAAAGTTATATTTCGCGTCAATAAAACAATCCAATTACCTTACCATGTTTCATCCCTTTTTTCGTATTTTTTATAGAATTATGGCATTTTTTTCATTTTTCGTAATTTTCGATATCAAAAAAGTGGGCGTTGTCATAGTCGGATTTCGTTCATTTTTCATACCAAGACAAAATGAGTTCAAGTAAGCACGTGAGCTAAGTTCATTAAAGATATGTCGATTTTTGCTCAAGTTATCGTGTTAACGGCCATGCGGAAGGACAGACGGACGACTGTGTATAAAAACTGGGCGTGGCATCAACCGATTTCGCCCATTTTCACAAAAAATAGTTATCTTCATAAAATCTATGCCCCTATCAAATTTCAAAAGGATTGGTTAATTTTTGTTCGACTTATGGTGTTAAAAGTATCCTAGGCAAATTAAATTAAAAAGGGCGGAGCCACGCCCATTTTGAAATTTTCTTGTATTTTTGTATTTTGTTGCACCATATCATTACTGGAGTTGAATGTTGACATAATTTACTTAGATACTGTAAAGATATTAAATTTTTTGTTAAAATTTTACTTTAAAAAAATTTTTTTTTTTAAAGTGGGCGTGGTTCTTCTCCGATTTTGCTAATTTTTATTAAGCGTACATATAGTAATAGGAGTAACGTTCCTGCCAAACTTCATCATGATATCTTCAACGACTGCCAAATAACAGCTTGCAAAAATTTAAATTACCTTCTTTTAAAAGTGGGCGGTTCCACGCCCATTGTCCAAAATTTTACTAATTTTCTATTCTGCGTCATAAGTTCAACTCATCTACTAAGTTTCGTCGCTTTATCTGTTTTTTGTAATGAATTATCGCACTTTTTCGGTTTTTATAAATTTTCGATATCGAAAAAGTGGCGTGGTTATAGTCCGATATCATTCATTTTAAATAGCGATCTGAGATGAGTGCTCAGGAACCTACATACCAAATTTCATCAAGATACCTCAAAATTTACTCAAGTTATCGTGTTAACGGACGGACGGACGGACATGTCTCAATCAAATTTTTTTTCTATCCTGATTATTTTGATATATGGAAGTCTATATCTATCTCGATTCCTTTATATATGTACAACCAACCGTTATCCAATCAAACTTAATATACTCTGTGAGCTCTGCTCAACTGAGTATAAAAAAATGAGTATATTGTTTCTCTGAAGTTTTGGGACCAATGATTTGCGACGCCCCATTTTTGGGGCGCTGAGCGCAGCTGCTCACACGATTTTGCACAAACTTTTTAAGAAAATTTGTTCAAATTTAGTGGATATATTCATTCATTTACGCTATCTTTGGTTCGATTTTTTTCAAATTTTTATGGGGACTCCGTAATCCATAATACAGGCTTAACTCTTGTCGATATAATCGACATATAAGATGATGAAAAATATACTTTGAATGCTGCTGTCTACATTTGCCCTCTCGAAAATTAGTTGTTATATGATGCGGATAGTGACGAAGACGATGTTGTTGAATGAGATTTGAATCATCTGTCAGGAAATAATTTTCGAGCTGAAGGACAGTTACATGTAATAAGAAAAAGTGAATTGAAAACAGAATCTTTTGGGCGGCAGGATTAATCAGATTTGGATGATTGTGATGACAACGTTCTCTATCACATTGAAGCTACACTATCAAGATCAAGTAATAAAGTTATAGAAAAAACCACACATAGAGAGGGATTAGTAAAATAAAGACCTTCCAACATATGAAAAGAAAGTTTGGAGTGAGCCTGACTTTTTTAAAAATTCTATGAGCCCCTTGGAGTGGTTTGAACTTTTTTATAATAATGAGCCGATATATTTAATAGAGCTGAACTCAAAGAAGATTGCTGCTTACGAAGGAAACGGAAATTGTACTTGCTATATTCTTATTGAGTGGGTATTTTTCTTATTCAAGATATCGAATGTTTTGGGATACCGGTGCTGATACATATCATCCTGGCGTTGCGAATTCTATGCCTAGAATGAGGTTTGAGCAAATTCTAAGATATATGCGCGTAAGCTACAATACTTCATAAGTTCATAGTGATAAGTTTACAAAGATTCTGCCATTGTGGGATAAGCTAAATACCAGTTGAATGACATACTTCCCGAACCACCAGGCGGATTCAAAGTTCAAGTTTATATCGACGACTTTTTTTACGTCTCTTCGTTTGGCAACTGCGTTGAAGGAATTTGGTCATCATATTTAACTAACTCCATTTTTTACTAAGTGAAATCTGTCTGTTATTAATTCAGAATAATTTTCCTCAATAAAATAAAAGTCATATTTTTTTTTAAATCCAGCTACTTAATACATTTTTATTGCTCTCTGGCAAGACCAGCGCCTCCATTTTGGGGCGGCCTTTTTCTAAAAACCGGCGAGAGGTATACATGAAATACTTAAATCACTCGGATATTGGGGTCTCTTAGTACACTTATGTTGTATAATTCACTTCAAAATTTTAGTTTCAAAAAGTTGGGATTATATGGGTTAATATGGTAGGTGTCACACCCATTTCACAAATTTTCTTTCTAAAGTTATATTTTACGTCAATAACCAATTCAATTACAATGTTTCATCCCTTTTTTCGTATTTGGTATAGAATTATGTCATTTTTTTCATTTTTCGTAATTTTTGATATCGAAAAATTGGGCGTGCTCATAGTCGGATTACGGCCATTTTTTATAACAATACAAAGTGATTTCTGGTAATTACGTGGACTGAGTTTAGTAAAGATAAATCGATTATTGCTAAAGTTATCGTGTTAACGACCGAGCGGAAGGACAGAGAGTCGACTGTGTATAAAAACTGGGCGTGGCTTCAACCGATTTCGCCCTTTTTCACAGAAAACAGTTATCGCCCTAGAATCTAAGCCCCTAACAAATGTCACAAGGATTGGTAAATTTTTCTTCGATTTATGGCATTAAAAGTATCCTAGACAAATTAAATGAAAAAGGGCGGAGCCACGCCCATTTTGAAATTTTCTTTTATTTTTGTATTTTGTCGCACCTTATCATTACTGGAGTTGAATGTTGACATAATTTACTTATATACTGTAAAGATATTAAATTTTTTGTTAAAATTTTACTTAAAATTTTTTTTTTTTTAAGTGGGCGTGGTCCTTCTCCGATTTTGCTAATTTTTATTAAGCTTACATATAGTAATAGGAGTAACGTTCCTGTCAAATTTCATTATGATAGCTTGCAAAAATTTTAAATTACCTTCTTTTAAAAGTGGGCGGTGCCAGGCCCATTGTCCAAAATGTTACTAATTTTCTATTCTGCGTCATAAGTTCAACCCATCTACCAAGTTTCATCGCTTTATCGGTCTTTGGTAAGGAATTATCGCACTTTTTCGGTTTTTCGAAATTTTCGATATCGAAAAAGTGGGCGTGGTTATAGTCAGATATAGTTCATTTTAAATAGCGATCTGAGATGAGTGCTCAGGAACCTACATACCAAATTTCATCAAGATACCTCAAAATTTACTCAAGTTATCGTGTTAACGGGCGGACGGACGGACATGGCTCAATCAAATTTTTTTTCGATCCTGATGATTTTGATATATGGAAGTTTATATCTATCTCGATTCCTTTATACCTGTACAACCAACCGTTATCCAGTCAAACTTAATATACTCTGTGAGCTCTGTTCAACTGAGTATAAAAACTAAAAAACACGCTTTTAAATAATATCGAAAGCGTAAAAGTTAAAAATAATTTTCAAACTAAGTTAAAAACAATAATGAACTACAATACGTACACAAGTAAAATATATATCAGATGAAAGCTTTTCACGTGCATGTTGGTACAAAATTACAAAAATTTAATTTGGTTAATTTGCTCATGAGATATTAGCGTTTAAAGTTTGCTTATTTACCCCTGCACTGTTTTTGTTATATCAAATTCTAATTAACACAAAATCATATTATAATGAATTTAGTGGGAATTTCCGCTTATTTCCAACCTTCTGCTAACTTTAATATTGCTAAATTGTTGAATAAATAACTCCAATATTCAATAATGGAAGATGGTTTTTATTAGGCTTATTTGAGAGTACTTCACAAGAACACTTGTACTTCACAACCAATAGCGTGCTTGAATCAATCTGATTACAGACTACTCAGCTTTCTCTTCTTTTAAACTCTCTGTTGGCCCGTTCACCCATTTCTCCTAAAGTCTAATAACTTCGCGAACTTCACACCAGCCATATATGTACATGTATATTTGTAGTTTAGAGTCTCTCGCATAGCCACGTGCGTGTTTATATGTGAGTACAATGTGAGTATCTCTTCGTTGGCTTGTAGGTATTTGGTAAATGATGATTAATGTGTTTATGTACACAGTGTGGCTCGCTTCAATGTTTTTGTGTTGGGAGTTTATTACTAGTGATGGTAATATTCGCCACACTGACCTCCATCTAAGTCTGATCGCCCCGATAACGATCCAACCGCTGCTAGCCTCTCTAACTGAACCACCCTTCTATTTCGTGGTTTCCCAATTGTTTGTATGCGGTAGATGGTATCACTGATCCTCTTCACAACTTTGTACGGGCCTTCCCAACTGCACCAAAATTTGGATGGAACACCTTTCCGCCAGTGAGGGTTGTATATCAGTACCAAATCTCCCTCCAAGAAACCTTCCGAATTATTGTTCTTGTCGTACCTGTGTTTCATCCTTCTACTCGTTATCCTGGGCCGTTCCCCCACACTCTGTTGTTTGGCCAATGAACTACTTCGCAGAGCTTGATCTTGACGGATTGGCTTTGCATAATCAGTATCGTGTTGACGTTTCACAAGATAAGTGCGCGCTGGCTTGAAACCACCCTTGCATTCTGTCTGGAAAATTTTTTCGTTCGTTTTAGTGCGTCCATTAGGGGTTGTCAATGCCAGTGTTTTTCTCGCAAGTACCTTCGATTCTGATTTGTTTGGCCCATTCTTTCCATCAACTCTTGCCCGATCTGCTGCCTTTGACTTTTTTGGTTTTTGTCGAATATCTTTCACCAGCACTCGCTTACTGCTGAACTCGTGCTCAAAACTGAAGTTAAGTTGCACATCCTTGTTCCTATACTGCATAATCCTCTTCTGCATATCGATCCTGATGTCATAGTCAACTAAGAAATCAATAGCTGGGGCAAGTTCTCGATCTTTACACCTGACTCCCTCTTGCTTATCTCCTCCAGTTTTGCGTTTACGACCAGCCAAGTTGGAACTACCAGGACCGATGCTGCAATGACGTTCAATGTGACCTGGGTTACCGCACTTAAAACACTTCAAAACTCCGGCACTTTTCTGTTGTGTTCCCTTCAGTGCTTCCAAAATTGTGTCTACCCAATCTGGCTTTTCTACATACAGACGGTGTGCTTTGAAAGATGGTTTACTCAATAGTGAGGCAGTTTCCTGAGTCAATGCATGTGATACCGTTTCTGCAAATGCTGTCTTTGGGTTTGTGTATGTAGCTCGCTTTGTTTCCACGTCCCGTATGCCATTTATAAAGCTCTGAATCTTTACCCTTTCAGTGTATCCACGGGTGCGTCCGCATTTGCCAAATGAGCCAACCTTTCAACAACGACACAAATTCCTGCAAAGTCTCATTCGCCTGTTGGTAATGGTTTTGCAACTCAATTCGATATATCTGTTTTCTATGCTCGCTTCCATAACGTCTCTCAGCGGCATCAATGCTTCATAACTGTTCCGTTCGTACTCTGGAATAGACTGTAAGATTTTCGCTGCAGGCCTTTTTAATGCCACGAACAGTGCAGCAACTTTAACTTCCGCATTCCATTTGCTCACTGCTGACGTCTTCTCAAATTGAAGCTTGAATACCTGGAAAGGAACAGAGCCGTCCAAAGATGGAGTTTTTACCTTCGTATTGCTCGCTGGGACAGCTGGGCGATTTAGTTGTAACTGATGCATAAGACCTTTCAACACTTCTATCTCGGCATAAATTTTGTCCTCGAGTTGTAGTTTTGCATCCTGCTCTTCCAGCTTCGCAAAGAGCTGCGATGATACCTGTTCCGAAATTTTTGTAGACATTTCAGATAAACGTGCCTCTTGCGCTTCCAGTTGAGATGACATATATGCCTTCTGTTCTACCAATTGAGATGACATTTGCGACGGCATTTCTGAATTGCGTGCCTTCTGTGACTCCAGCTGAGATGCCATTGTCGATGTTTGTGCAGATATTGCAGCCAATATCATGTTAAAATCTGTGCTCGTCAGTGTCTGCGGTGTTTCGTTTTTTTCTTCCATTTTTCTTTTGCCTTGTTGCTATCAGAATGAAAGACATACACGTCAGCATTGATTCCTTCAAATACATAGCTATCCTTAGTCGTCTTTGTAGCTGCGATTTATTGCCAGTATTAGCCAATCCACGGGGTTCGCACTCCTCCTTCAGTTGATGGATATTCAATTCACTCAACTTTGCCATGTCCAAGTTGTATTCGAAATATTCGGAATTTATTCAACAATTCCTCTTCTGACACCAATTGTAACGAATTTAGTGGGAAATTCTGCTTATTTCTAACCTTCTGCTAACGTTCGTATTGCTAAATTGTTGAATAAATAACTCCAATATTCAATAATGAAAGATGGTCTTTATTAGGCTACTTCGAAAGTACTTCACAATAACTCTTATACTTCACAACCAATAGCGTGCATAAATCACACTGTTACTGACTACTCAGCTTTCGCTGCTTTTATACTCTCTGTTGCCTCGTTCACCCATTTCACCCAAGTTCTAGTAACTTCGCGAACTTCACACCATCCATATATGTACATATATGTATATTTGTAGTTTAGAGTCTTTCGTATAGCCATATGCGTGTTGCCTTGTATGTATTTGGTAAATGATGATTAATGTGTACACAGTGTGGCTCGCTTCAATGTTTTTGTGTTGGGAGTGTATTACTAGTGATGGTAATATTCGTCACAATATGTACTTAATTACATACATATTTACATTTTCATTTTATAATGGCCGATTCACATAAACGCTTTGTTAGCTTCGAAGCGAAGGAGGGCAAGGCGTTTCGTTGTTACCCGATTATCGAGGGTTACATACTAGTACTAGTATTATTGGGAAAAAGCGTCAGGCGCTCGATATACGACAAATATGATCTTTCCTATATTTCATCAATCAATGGTTGTAAAATATCAATGTTATGCACAGTATCAGTACGGAACCCGTACTAGACTAAGGTCCTTGTCGACGGTTTGAGGGATTAGGCGCACTCCATAACGTTGTACTATGTGTCTGAGCAGTTCAGGAGTTGCAGCCGGTTCTCCTCATATTCCGGCGGCGGGATGTCGATTACCAAGAACTGTTAACCCCCCATAATCCAAGGTATTATGCGCACTATGCCTATTAGATGGGTATATTCGGCTGCATTCCAATGGAGCCTTTACGCCGTTTAGCCTCATGGGAGGGCGGCAGTTTAACGATGACAAAGAACTGCTAAAAAAATTACAGTTTTTGCTTTTAATTAAATTCTCTTCACAAAACTTTCCATATGAAAATCGAACAAAACGCCACAAAATTTAGCGAGACTCGGCCTACGGAAGACGATAGTTTCTTGTATATAAGTAGTATATTTCAGCTTTCTTATCGATTAATAAAAAAAAAAAAAAAAAAATGTAAGGCGCGATAACCTCCGAAGAGATCTAAGGCCAAGCTTCTCTTCCAATTTGCGTCGTGCTCCTCTTGATTTTCCCTACAAATTGGCCGAACGGGACCTACATGTTTTATGCCGACTCCGAACGGCATCTGCAAGGCAGATGAGTTTTCACTGAGAGCTTTTCATGGCAGAAATACACCCGGAGCGCTTGCCAAATACTGCCGAGGGGCGACCCCGCTTAGAAAAATTTTCTTCTAATTGAAAAACCTTATTTCTAAAATTTTGATGTTGCTTTGCCCGGGAGTTGAACCCAGGGCTTACGGTGTGATAGGCGGAGCACGCTACCATCACACCACGGTGGCCGCCCATTATTATTAATTATCGATTAATGTTCGTGATATTTCTCTTAAAATATATTTCTTAGCTATATATGAGAGCACATAATTTTCGGTATCGACCGATCTTGGACTTCCTTTTTTGTTTTTAGTAACTTTCTATTTGCTAATAAACATCTTATTCAAAGATATTGTCAACTCCACACTTCTCTGGTTAAAACTAGTGAATAGGCTTCACATGTCAAAAAAGCAAAAGCTATACTACAATTGTCGCAGTTCCTTTATCTTAAAATTTAAAGATGTGTAATGAGATATTTAATTTTTGCAATGTGTTTGCAAAGACTCTTCTCAAGGTCGGTTTAGATACTCGTTTTTACTGAGAACTGTAATTAACAGAACGACTCTGCATCAATCGGAATCAGCCATCGTTAAAAAATTAGCCCAATGCAGGTTTAGATCCATTTGTATTTATTATTTGGGATTTACATAGAGCAACAGGAATACTTTTCAACCCACTTTCCATACTTGCGTATTACTAGCACGTGTTGGAAAAATAAAATCTACTTTTTCCGCTGATGAACTTTGGTTGCTGCAAAAATACATGACTAGCGATTGTAATATGTAAATAAAAAGCCCAGTTTGCTGCTAAAGTTGTTGCTGGAACTCGTAATGTGCCACGTGCAATTTTATGTATGCTTTTACGTATTATTCACTACTGTAATGCTATCTACATGTTTATGCGCACGCGCGGTACCGTCGGTTCGTCTGTCCATCGATTCGACCATCCGTTTTGGCCATGAAATGCTTGAAATGAAATAAAAGTTAAATTATGACCATGATTTTAATGAAAGTGCAATGCAACGGCAAAGGGCAGCTGGTAACCATACAAGTGGCTAACAGTTTGCAATTGCTGTACACACACGCAAATCTATAAGCATGTTCATATAAAGAGAAGTAATCAAAGCTGTGTATGTAGACTTAAACACGTGAAAGATGGTAATGCAATTACAAATGCTGTGTATGTAGATTTAAACACGTGAAAGATGGTAATGCAATTACAAATGCATTCAAATTTATAATGTTGGCTAATTTAACATTTATTTGCCGCGTGGCAATTGTAAATTAATACGTGTGGCATGTACGTACTTAAATATTATGTGAAATCGTAAAATAAAATATTCTGCCATGCTGATAGCTTTGGTTGTTGTGTGTGTATGCAAGTGCGTACTTTTGTATGTGTTGAAGGTTTTTGCTATTGCATAATGAGTTTGCTACCCATGCCACTTATTTCAAGCCACACGGATTTGCATAATTTAAATGACACAGCAAATTTATTTTTGGAAATTAAAGAGGCTTTCTATTTTGCAGTTAATTATGGTTTTTAGGTAATAAGTGAAAACGTTTTGATTGAGCAATAATCCCACTTAAAGCATACCAAAATCAAATCACGCAACTGCACGTATAATTTTCTTCAAAAATATCAAACATTACCTTAGTTACAGCACCACATAATTAACATGAGATCCATAAGATTATAGTAAACAAAAAGTTATGTGTGAAAGAAAATGTATCGTCCCACGCATATATGGAAAATTTATATTTATTCACGGAAATTTCACGCCGTCCAATATTTTTATACTCAGTTGAGCAGAGCTCACAGAGTATATTAAGTTTGATTGGATAACGGTTGGTTGTACATATATAAAGGAATCGAGATAGATATAGACTTCCATATATCAAAATAATCAGGATCCAAAAAAAATTTGATTGAGCCATGTCCGTCCGTCCGTCCGTCCGTCCGTCCGTTAACACGATAACTTGAGTAAATTTTGAGGTATCTTGATGAAATTTGGTATGTAGGTTCCTGAGCACTCATCTCAGATCGCTATTTAAAATGAACGATATCGGACTATAACCACGCCCACTTTTTCGATATCGAAAATTTCGAAAAACCGAAAAAATGCGATAATTCATTGCCAAATGCGGTTAAAGCGATGAAACTTGGTAGATGGGTTGACGTTATGACGCAGAATAGAAAATTAGTAAGATTTTGGACAATGGGCGTGGCACCGCCCACTTTTACAAGAAGGTAATTTAAAAGTTTTGCAAGCTGTAATTTGGCAGTCGTTGAAGATATCATGATGAAATTTAGCAGGGACGTTACTACTATTACTATATATGTGCTAAATAAAAATTAGCAAAATTGGATGAAGAACACGCCCACTTTTTAAAAAAAATTTTTTTTAAATTCAAATTTTAACAAAAAATTTAATATCTTTACTGTATATAAGTAAATTAAGTCAAAATTCAACTCCAGTAATGATATGATGCAACAAAATACAAAAATAAAAGAAAATTTCAAAATGGGCGTGGCTCCGCCCATTTTCATTTAGTGTGTCTAGAATTTTTTTAATGCCATAAGTCGAACAAAAATTTACCAATCCTTTTGAAATTTGGTAGGAGCATAGATTCTATGACGTTAACTGTTCTCTGTGAAAATGGTCGAAATCGGTGGAAGCCACGCGCAGTTTTTATACACAGTCCACCGTCTGTCCTTCCGCTCGGCCGTTAACACAATAACTTGAGCAAAAACCGATATATCTTTACTAAACTTAGCCCACGTACTTATCTGAACTCACTTTATCTTGGTATAACAAATGGCCGAAATCCGACCATAACCACGCCCACTTTATCGATATCGAAAATTACGAAAAATTAAAAAAATGCCATAATTCTATACCAAATACGAAAAAAGGGATGAAACATGGTAACTGGATTGGTTTATTGACGCAAAATATAACTTTGGAAAAAACTTTGTAAAATGGGTGTGACACCTACCATATTAAGTAGAAGAAAATGAAAAAGTTCTACAAGGCGAAATCAACAGGCCTTGGAATCTTGGCAGGAATACTGTTAGTGTTATTGAATATATAAATAAATTAGCAGTACCCGACAGTTGATTTTCTGGATCACCTGATCCACATTTGGTCGATATCGCGAGAACGCCTTCACATATACATCTAAGGGCCGCTCGCTTTTAAAACCCTCATTAATACCTTTAATTTGATATCCATATCGTACAAACACATTCTAGAGTCAACCCTGGCCCACCCTAATGGCGATATCTCGAAAAGGCGTGCACCTATAGACCTAATGCCCACTCCCTCTTAAAATGCTCAGTAACACCTTTCGTTTGATACCCATATCGTAAAAACATTCTAGAGTGACCCCTGGCCCACCCTAATGGCGATATCTCGAAAAGGCGTCCACCTATAGACCTAATGTCCACTCCCTCTTAAAATGCTCAGTAACACCTTTCCTTTGATACCCATATCGTACAAACATTCTAGAGTCACCCCTGGCCCACCCTAATGGCGATATCTCGAAAAGGCGTCCACCTATAGACCTAATGCCCACTCCCTCTTAAAATGCTCAGTAACACCTTTCGTTTGATACCCATATCGTACAAACATTCTAGAGTCACCCCTGGCCCACCCTAATGGCGATATATCGAAAAGGCGTCCACCTATAGACCTAATGCCCATTCCCTCTTAAAATGCTCAGTAACACCTTTCGTTTGATACCCATATCGTACAAACATTCTAGAGTCACCCTTGGTCAACCTTTATGGCGATATCTCGAAAAGGCGTCCACCTATAGAACTGAGGATTACTCCCTTTTAAAATACTCATTACCACCTTTCATTTGATACCCATATCGTACAAACACATTCTAGAGTCACCCTGGCCCACCCTAATGGCGATATCTCGAAAAGGCGCCCCCCTATAGACCTAGTGCCCACTCCCTCTTAAAATGCTCAGTAACACCTTTCGTTTGATACCCATATCGTACAAACATTCTAGAGTCACCCTTGGTCCACCTTTATGGCGATATCTCGAAAAGGCGTCCACCTATGGACCTAATGCCCACTCCCTCTTAAAACGCTCAGTAACACCTTTCATTTGATTCCCATATCGTACAACTAGAGACACCCCTGGTGCACCTTTATGGCGATATCTCGAAACGGCGTCCACCTAGGGAACTAAGGATCACTCCTTTTCAAAATACTCATTAACAGCTTTCATTTGATACCCATATCGTACAAACATATTCTAGAGTCACCCCTGGTCCACCTTTATGGGGATTTCTCGAAAAGGCGTTCACCTATAGAACTAAAGCCCATTCCCTTTTAAAATACTCATTATCACCTTTCATTTGATACCCATATCGTACAAACACATTCTAGAGTCAGCCCTGGTCCACCTTTATGGCGATATCCCTAAATGGCGTCCATCCATAGAACTATGGCCTACTCTCTCTTAAAATACTCTTTAATACCTTCCATTTGATACACATGTCATACAACCACATTCCAGGGTTACCCTAGGTTCATTTTCCTACATGGTGATTTTCCTTATTTTGTCTCCATAGCTCTCAACTGAGTATGTAATGTTCGGTTACACCCGAACTTAGCCTTCCTTACTTGTTATAAACTAAACTAGGTAGAAGTGACAACTGATATATTATGTTTTTGTAGAAGTTTTTACTTATTATTAAGAATTCATGAGTTTAAACCGGCGCATAATAATTGACTATTCATTAATTCAGTTTATCTTATTTTCTACACTAACAACACAACTGAGACATTCTGCCTCTATTAATTTGTGTGTATGTACATTTGGTTTAGTAAAGTTTAGTGTTCGTTGCGAATGAGAAGGTTTGTAAACTCGGGCTCAGTTTTACATATTTTTGTTTGCTTGTTTTAATGGTGTGTTCAATTTATACTTATTATTAAGAATTCATGAGCTTAACACCGGCTAATAATAATTGAATATTCAATAATTGAATATTCAATTATTATGTTTTTCTACGAGAAACTGACCTTACCTTGAGCTTTTTGTATCGGTTAATGAAAACTTAAGTTCATCAGATGTCTTAAATAGTTTGCGTGAACACTTTAAAAATTTAAGATCAAACCTAGTCCATCATAAAAATTCTTCTAATATTTTTATTCCAAAGCACATAAAAGAGTGTAAGTTTGTTTTTGTGCGTGTTGTAAAAAAACATGCCTTACAACATCCATATGAGGGTCCTTATAAAGTTATCGAAAAAAACATAAAAAATGTCAAAGCTTAAATAAATGATGAAAGAAAAAATATTGCTGTTGATCGTTTAAACCCAACATTTATTGATGTTGCATAATTTCCTAACAATAAAACCAAAAAGAAAGTTACTTTTAATTTGTTTAACAACAATTCTCCAGAAGGGGGAGTATTGTAGGGTACTTTTATTGCATTAGTTTTAATGCTTTAACTTTAATACAACTTTACTTTTGTTTTTACTTTGAATTGTTTTAATATTTATCAAGTTATTTAAATATCTATTTTCAATTTTATATATCAAAAATTTTGATTAAATAAAAAGACATTAACTGTTATAGAATTAAAAATTTTCACTGGACAATATAACAGTACCCGTCCTGCTATATGATGCAGAAGCAAAGGTCATGACAACATCAGATGAAGCGGCTCTGGGAGTGTTCGAGAGAAAAGTTCTTCGAAAGATTCATGGACCTCTATTCGTTGGCGATGGCGAGTACCATCCAGGGAACGATTTGGTATGACCACATGAAACCTTCTAGGCCATACCGCCCTCCCACCCCCTAGATCCATTCGGAGTTCGGGGTCGCCAGAACCTAGGTTGTTAATGAAACAGGATTCGCCACAGGTAGGTGTGGTTGACAATTGGGTTGGAGAAGCTATATATTACGCTGGTAACCCCTTGAATCAATGTGGTATTTTAGTCGTCCCTTACGACAGGTATACCTAGCGCGGCTGTCATATCCTTGGATAATGCATGTAAAATCTTTTTCTTGTGGTACTGACAAGAATGGAGCCAAGGCTATCAGATATAATAATGCTTAGTGAAAATTGGGAGTTGCATAACTCTCAATGTATTATTTTCAAATGCCCATCCGGAATAAGCCGGTTATCCATCATCGTTCCATCATTCTTCTTTTTCCCACTCAACATAATTTTATTTTGATATGCCTCTTAAACGATAAACTCTCATAAGCTATGGGTTTTGTCGCCTATTTTAAAAACACATACTGGAACAGACTGCAGGCCTGTCAGAATACTTCATATAGAACTGCCACGGGATGTTTCCATATCACCCCTGAACGTCACCTAACAGCGAGGCCGATGAGTTCAACATTAAAGAGCACAAAGAAATTCTCAAGAGACAGTTTCTGTTTAGTTGTCATAAACCAGGACAGCCAAGCAAACAACTGCTTAATCTAGTCCCCGTCTTAAAGAGGGTTAACGGAACATCTCCGTAAGCAGTACGATGAGATCTGACACCCGCTTACAAAGCCGCTTGATTCAGAGGAGCATGAGAAGACCCTAGGCCAAATTCACACAGAATCGGCAAATGCTTTTGACGCACCCGGTAAACCCCGTTTTCAATATACAATATTCCACTCTTGCAGAAGAAAAAAGCACACTACCAATGGAGACACAAGTCACCCTGGCCCAACTTTGTTCTGGATACTGTATCAGGTTAAACTCTTACTTGCCCAGAATTAAACCCGACATGCATAATATATATCTTGCAATACTATTGTATATCCTGTGTTGCTGTACGACACCAACTATCTTTTTAATTATGACCTGGAACCTATGCCCCTAACACCAAGTTATCTATGGTCCACCCCTGTTCAAACTGCTAGTTTTTTTGGACTCCTGTAGAACGACTATGATGACAAGTTTTGAATGATCGCATCCATTGAACGTGGCGAAGCACTGTTAACATGACAATAAAATCATGATGATGGCGACTGTTTAGTACCTTAATCAAAACTGCTTGAGATGGTATGTCATATTAAATGTTAACTTACCTTTTTGCGTAAACTATTAACTCGGTTACTGTTAATTCATGGTTACCACAAACTCATGGTTTGCGAATGAATGATCTTCATTGGTACTCCCCGTTGTCATCAGTTATCCCGAAACAGGGTAACAGGCATAAGGTAAGTCCAAAATCGGGCAGCTAAGGGTTAAATTATTATGATTAATAATGAGACCTTCAATTTTATAAATGAAAGTTTTAGCTTTCGTATGGTACGTCGATATATTCAATTCAAAAACCAGATTATGTATGTCAAATCCTTCGAATGGGATTAAGGCCTATTCAGATTTCTAAAGTAGACCAAATTATACTATTTTTGCATATATTTTTCGAGCTTCTCCGATCTATTCGGGAGTAGTGCAAATAAAACAATTTATTTCACCTTACAGCTCGAAGTTTCGCCAAATTTTCTTGGCTTTTTCTGGAGCGGTATTTGTCAACAATAAAAACACAAAAACAACAACAACAATAATTTGAAATTATCAAAATTACACATATTCACATTTAGCATTGAATTAAGGAAATAAAACATAATTTACAAGAATAAAAAATAAAAAATATAGAAGATTAAAAAATATCTATATGTATAAAAATGAAATCCACTTTTCGTTGTGATTTTATAACTCAAGAACGGGCTCACCTAGCCAAACCAAATTTTTAGGCTTTGTGCTGACTATTCGGTAGATGGTTTGTGTTTTGAAATTTTAAGAATCGGATACCAGGGTCTCGAGATATAGACCAAAACTTGGACCCGGATAACTTTAGGATGTGTTTGTACAACACGGGTAGCAAATGGGAGCTGTTGATGATTGCTATAGTATAGATTATTTTTCATGCCTCTCCGTGACTAGGGTCTCGAGATATAGACTAAAACGTGGACCCGGATAACCCTAGGATGTGTTTGAACCACAAGAGTATCCATTGTAAGTTGTTGATAAATGCTAATGAAAAGAGGGCTTTTCTTTTCGCTGGGTAACTAAGAACTCGAGGTATAGACCAATTGGGAACTCGCCTTCAGGTTAAGAGATTGCATTCTTATGTACTAGAACCAGTTAAAATGGTATACTCAATCACATAACAATATAATCTTTTTACCTGAAAGCGCTGAAAAGCGCTCAATGTATGGTGAAATGATTTTGAAACACAACAAACCCCCATTTGTTTGGTCAGATTCATCCTACTTATCCAGCGGATTATACGTTTGCATATTAACATACATACATCAATAATAGTTTAATGATTTACTAAACGATTTGTGACCTACTTAGCTATGCTCTTTCGCTCTCAAAATTTATGTACTTTCGTCTTAACTAGCTTACTTATTATTCCCACCTACAAACTTACTTGATTATATTTATATCAACATGTATGTATGTAGCAGGCAGATCCACAAACAAAGTAGGCTTTGAAAAGACATCGAACAATATTAGGGTGCATTTTTTTGCATAGAGAAATACATGAATATTTTGTATAAATATGTATATAGAGCTTTGGCTCTTAGCATTAAGAAAACTCAAATTAGGAGAATAAATGACATTGGAGTGTAAACATCGCTGGAGCCTTTTCTTTGGCCTCAACGCCATTCGTTAGCAGAATAAACGAGGCAGCCGAATACGTTCAGTAATGTGCGAAATTACCGCGGTGCAAATTATTACATAAAAATGCAAATAGTGTTTTTGGTTTAATAATTATTGAAGTTTGTGTGAATTTGTGAAAAGAAGAAATATAGCGCAAAGCGAATTTCCGAGCAAAAAACGGAAAGTTTTGAACTGTTGAAGTGAATTATACGAATGCATATGTGTTTCCTTATTAGAAAAAACATATGGTGTAACACTATTAATGTAGACATTTTTTTAAATTTAATTTATTCTTTTTTTAATTGAAAGAAAAATGCCACGACCCACACGAGGTAATATAGGTCGCCGAACGCCTCATGCAAATGCTGCGGCATTACAAAGGCGATCACAGGCTCCAGATGAACGAACACAAGCTAATGCATCGCAGCGTGAACGTAATGCACGAAATAGATCTGTTGTACCTGAAATTATGCGTGCTGCTTTTAATTACAACATTCAGATTGATTACAGGATGTATGGATATATTGGAATAATGGACGCAATATGTCCATATTGTGAAGCGGCTAAATTTCCAGGTGAAACGCCCGGCATGTGTTGTGATAATGGCAAAGTGAGATTGCCAGCATTAGAAACTCCACCGAACCATTGTCTTCATTAATTTTTGGGACTTCTGAAAATTCGAAGCACTTTTTGAGTCATATTCAACAATACAATTCGGCATTTCAAATGACTTCTTTTGGTGCTAATAACATTATTAGAGATAATATTATGCCGAAGTTTAAGGTAAATACTTAAACAGGATTGTCCCAATCAATCTGAATCATAAAAGTATTCTATAGTTTTAAAAATTATTATGCAACATATACCTAAAATTGCATACATGTTGCAGATTTAGGGCCAAATTTATCATCAAGCTGGTTCGTTATTGCCATACCCCGACGCTGATTATAAATTTTTGCAAATTTATTTTATTGGTGATGAAAATCGTGAATTGGATCAACGTTGTGCAATTGCTTTGAATACAAGACGAGAAATTATTTGTGAGCTACAAAGGTTTTTCCATCAGCATAACGCATTAGTTCAATTGTTCAAAATTGCTCTCGATCGTATGCCATCTGATAATCACAAAATCGTAATAGGGGCTGATAGAACACCTTTTGCAGAGCATGAAAGGCGATTCAATGCACCGACAATTGATGAGGTTGCAATTGTAATTCTTGGTGTACAGTTTCAATCCCGTGATGTTATACTTCATCGCACAAATGAGCAATTGCAACGTGCTTCGGAATTCCATCGTAGTTACGACGCATTACATTACCCAATATTGCATTGGAAAGGTGACGATGGCTACCATATCAATGAACCAATGATTGATCCAGGAACAGGTAAATAATATTTTCAGTGTGTTGACATTTCATCATATGTATAAATTTCTTAAGTCACATTTTGCACTTATTTTCAGGTCTACATGTACAGAAAAAAAATATTGCCATGAATTTTTATTCGTATCGATTGATGGTTCGTCCACAAGAACAAAATCATATCTTGAGATGTGGTAAACTATATCATCAGTACATCGTTCATATGTATTCCAAAATAGCGAATGATGCTAATATTAATGACATCGGACGTTTAACTATATTGCCATCTTCGTATATTGGTAGACCACGGAATATGAACGAATATGCACAAGACGCAATGTGTTATGTACGAAAATACGGTCGACCGGATCTGTTCATTACATTTACATGTAATCCGCAGTGGAATGACATCAAAAACAATTTATTTGCAGGACAGTCGACAACCGATCGTCATGACATTACTGCGCGTGTTTTTCGGCAAAAATGTATAGAACTTATGAACTTAATTGTGAAATTATATGTATTTGGGGATGTGCGTTGCCATATCCCTGCAAAAATCGTTGGATCATGTGGTCCACTGGAGTACTTACCATTATACTCCCCTGTAATGCAGCAATGAACCAACTCATGTTTCTACACGAACAGATTGTAAGCCGATCATTGTTCGTTTTTAACGATTGTAATCACTACACGATATTTATTGGACTGTGGGTGCTCCATGGATTACTCTGATGTAATGCGGAACTGGAGTATGTGGTCCAGCCTAGGACATCGCAATGTTAATTGGACCATATTTTTTGTATGAATTGTGGTTAATTTTGGAGTACTCGGTTGGTCCATAGCGAGTACTCCATACATGCATGCATGGAGTACTCGCGATTTTTGCAGGGATGTACTCCATCGAATGGCAGAAAAGGGAATTGCCGCACGCACATATACTAATTTGGCTGGTACATAAAATAACTCCGGATCAAATTGATAACCTAATATCAGCTGAAATTCCTGATCACACTGCTGATCCTGAGTTATTTCAAGTTGTCGTTAAAAACATGATACATGGACCGTGCGGTCAACTAAATGAAAATTCACCATGTATGAGTGATGAAAAGTGTTCGAAACGACACGCAAGGCAATTTACTTTAGACACAATAACGGGCAATGACGGATATCCGTTGTATCGACGTAGATCGCCTAATGATAATGGCAAAACGGCAACCATTAGAATGCATAACCAGGAAGTTGAAGTTGATAATCGTTGGGTGGTTCCGTATTGTCCATTATTATCGAAAATATTCAATGCTCATATAAATGTGGAATATTATAGTTCAGTCAAATCCATTAAATATATTTGCAAGTATGTAAATAAAGGGAGCGATATGGCAATTTTTGGTGTTACTGGTGATAATACAAATGATGAAATTACTCAGTATCAAATGTGGCGCTATATTAGTAGCAATGAAGCTGTCTGGAGGATTATATCGTTTCCAATGCACGAAAGACATCCTGCGGTTGCTCACTTGGCTGTACATCTTGAGAATGGCCAACGTGTTTATCTTAATGTAGCAAATGTATTGGAAAGAGCAGCACAACCACCAGCAACTACCTTAACAGCTTTTTTCAAATTATGCAAAACTGATACATTTGCGATAACTTTGTTATATTCTGAAGTGCCTCAGTATTACACATGGAATGTGTATTCGAAAAAATTTCAAAGACGTAAACAAGGAACAGCAGTTCATGGGCATCCTTGCATTTTCCAAACAGATGCAAATGGGGGAATATATACAGTACATCAAAACAATGTTGAGTGTTTTTATTTGAGATTGTTATTTGTTAACGTGAATGGCCCAAAATCATTTCAAGAATTGAGAACAGTCAACGGTCATTTGTGTCAAACATACCGTGAAGCATGCCAACTTTTGCATTTGTTGGAGGATCATGTACATTGGGATTCAACACTTCATGATGCATCTATTTCGGCTCATCCTCAACAGATACGAATGCTATTTTCCATTATATTGTAACGAATGTTAGCAGCACTGAGCGATGCTATCGTCTCTAAGCCGATGCTAAGCAGTGACGTGAATTCACATCCATAGATCAATCATTATGTATCTACATAAACGAAACAATAATTGCGTCTACACATATGTACCATGAACGTATACGAGCAGCGGAGAGTCAATGCACAAACACATGCATATATCTGAGATACTCCTGAAAGTATGCAATGAGAAAAACTATAAAATCATGCAATTGTAGTTACAGCTGAGAAGTTTGAGAGCTGCTGGACTAGTAGATTCTGGAAGCGCCTAGAAGATGCGAACGTTGAAATCCGAGAGTATAAAAGCGGAAATTGTGGAGGCGCTGGAATTCAGTTTGATTTGAGCTATCAATCAGTTTGGTTATTAAGCAAGCTATTCGTTGCACAGTTTGAGTGTTATTGTGAAGTACTTTAATAAAGGCCATTTTCCATTATTACATATTGGAGTTATTTATTCAACAGTTTAGTGATCGAACTTAGCAGAAGATTGCAAATAAGAGGATTTGCAAGTAAAATTCGTTACAATATTATCAACATGTATGCCATCAAATCCACTTGAATTATGGAACAAATATAAACATTATATTGTAGACGATATTTTAATTCGTAGGCGTCATCATGCAAGAAATCCTAATTTCTTGATAACTTTGAAATGTACAACGAAACTTCGATAATAATTGAAGATATGTATCTAACGATTGCAAATAAAGCATTAGTACAATTGGATATGATCGCACCAATTCGTGATATGCATGATCTGTTTGATCGTGAATTGCAACGTGAGCAGGAATTCAATTCTAATGATTTGCGTTTATTTGTACAATCGAATATAACCAAAATGAGTATTCAGCAAAAACTTGTATATGACACAATCACGCAAGCCATTACCAATAATGCAGGTGGATTATATTTCTTCGATGCACCTGGTGGTACTGGCAAAACGTTCGTTATATTACTGATTTTATGGACTATTCGATCGGAAGAGAAAACTGCATTGGCACTTGCATCTTCGGGAATTGCTGCTACATTATTAGAAGGTGGTCGGACAGCACACTTTGCATTAAAATTGCTATTGAATGTACAGGTGATTGAAACTCCAACTTTCAATATTTCAAGAAATTCTGCTATGGCAAAAGTTCTGCGATTAACGTCAATTATTTTATGGAATGAGTGTACAATGGCGAATAAAAATTACTAGAAGCATTTAATCGAACAATGCAAGATTTACGTGGCAATCAACAGCTTCTTGGTGGTGCTTTGATATTACTGTCAGGGGATTTTCGACAAACATTGCCTGTCATTTTTCGATCAACTCCTGCTGATGAAATAAGTGCCTGTTTGAAGTCATCAGTTCTTTGGAGATATGTATGAGTTTTCAAAACAATTGTTTGAAATTGGTGATGGCAAAATACAAATCCACAGAACCAACGGATTGATCACTGTACCGAACAATTTTTGTACAATTACGAAATCGATAGATGAATTGATTGAATGTGTTTTTCCAAATATTCTTCAGAATTACAGAAATCATGATTGGTTGAGAGAACTCGCCATTTTAGCACCGAATAACATTCATATCAATGCCATTAATTTTCAAATTCCAGCAAAACTCCCAGGTGTAGTCACGACATATAAATCAATTGACAGTGCTATGAATCAAAATGAGGAAATGAATTATCCAATTGAATTTTTAAATTGATAAAACCGGCTGGTATGCCACCGCATTGTTTGAGGTTCTTTGTGGGTTCTTTGATTATATTATTGCGAAATATTAATCCACCAAAACTGTGTAATGGCACCAGATTGACAGTGAAAAATTTATTTCCAAATTTGATTGAAGCTACGATCTTAACTGGTAAATCAAAAGGAGAATTTAGTTTAATACCGCGTATCCCTATGACTCCAACTGATATGCCATTTGAATTCAAACGATTACAATATCCTGTGAGTTTATCATTTGCGATGTCCATCAACAAAGCCCAAGGGCAAACACTTAACCTTTGTGGTGTGAATTTGGAGGAATCATGTTTTTCACATGGCCAACTTTATGTTGCCTGTTCCATAGTTGATATCAATCGGGTATGTAGTGCAGTGGTCAAAATTGAGGCGCCTCGAAAGTTTAACGATTTAGTACAATGTAATCTTTGTCAGGAGTTTGGACATACCAAACGCTATTGCAAAAATCCATTTAGATGTGTGAAGTGTGGGCTAGACCATCCGACCGTTCTTTGTGAAAAAGCCAATGATTCTCCACCAAAATGTGTACATTGCCTGCAAAACCATACCGCCAACTACAAGGGTTGTCGAGTTTATCAGGAACTTGTTTGTAAACAAGATACAGTCAGGTCGGTCAACAGCAGATCTAATGCCATGTATATGTCAAATGCTGAGCAACCACTTCCCAACAACAACATAAGCTACGCAGATATCACAAAAAGACAACAAAGCCCTACAACAACTAGCCATAACAATTTTGAAAAGCTAGAAGCACTGATCTCTAAGCAAATTGAGCTAACCTCAGCGCTCATGACAATGATGACGTCCCTTCTATTTAATTCAGCACCGCCACGGTGATGTCCTTCTGCGTAGTATATCCTTCTGTATAGGCGGCCTTCGGCCGCACTTTAAGAAAATAATCTTTAGCCGATCCAACACCGGCTACGTCATTGCATGATTCCGGAATTTTGACTTCCAGAATTAAACATGCAGAATTTGAAAAAGCAGAATTTTAGAAAGAAGAATTTTAAAAAGCAGAATTTTGTTCAAGCAGAATTTTTTTGCAATTTACAGAATTTTGTCACCCAAATTTTTTAATACAGAATAACGACACGCTCCCGTTCACATCTAACCGAAAATAGCTTCAACGTTTTGTCCACTGGCAGACCCACTTATTGGCCTACAGACCCTAACAAAAACCCTGACATAATTGACTTTGCGGTATATTCTGGAATCGACCCAAGTCTTCTCGAAATAGACAACATTAATGACCTCAGCTCAGACCACTCTGCTCTAATCGAAAATTTCAACATGCCTGCTTTCGTCAATAGTCGGAAGCAACGTATTTTACATAAAGGATCTAACATAAACTTGCTCAAAACTTGGCTAGAATCGCACATAAACCTTAGTACGGAAATAAACTCAAAAAGAGACTTAGATTATGCTGTAGAGAACTTTACCAGCAAAATACATAAAGCCGCTTCCTTAGCTTCATCTCATGATAGCAATAAAATTTTCCAACCATCGAGAAAAAAGCTACCCTACTCAGATATATTCTCTGAGCTGGTAAAAAATTAAAGAAGGCTTCGTAGAATTTGGCAAAATACTAGGAACCCAAATGAAAAACAGCTCTTAACAAAGCAACTAAAGAGCTTAAATCCAAATTGGCTGAGTTGAAAGATGAGGCTATTGGAGAATATCTGAGGAATGTTGATCCAAATAATAAATAATAGTTTAAAAAAACTAAAACAACACGCTTTTATTGCTAACCGAACTAAAATATAGAAAATAATTTTCAATTAAAAAGAGTTTATATAACAGTAGTAGAAGGTCAAACAATCATTTATAGTTAATCACCTCAAAATAAAATTATAATAAAATTTAACTCATTAACAGAATAATTTAATTCAGATTAAAAAGCGTGGGGTGCATTTGACTACATTTCATATCTTTCCTCTCAGATAGTTGCCAATATAATGATTCTAGCATTCAATATCAAGCACCCCACGCTTTTTACTGTGAATTAAATTATTCTGTTAATGACTTAAATTTTATTATAATTTTATTTTGAGGTGATTAACTATAAATGATTGTTTGACCTTCTACTACTGTTATATAAACTCTTTTTAATTGAAAACTATTTTCTATTTTTTAGTTCGGTTATATGCTGTTTTCACCAAACCCAAACACCTTGTTTGCCAGTTTTGGGTTTGAAATAGTTGTCAACTGTTTCCACTGCGTGTTTGAGGTAAATTGTGTTCAAACTGTCATTCGCTTGATTGTTTATTTTGTTGTGAAGTTTGAAGTTGAAAAAATTATATTTGTTACAATAAAATTAAAAATGGTTCATAAAATTCAATTTATTATGATGATTGTGTCATTATTTTTTGAAATAATAGACAGCGAAGTGACAACGAACTATTTAAAACGAAAAGTTCTTTATAACAAAATGCTATTGACTATAGCTGCATGTTTCAACGAAATTATAATACACTCGCAAAGTGTATGGAGTTTGGTATGTTAGCAACTTCAATATACAATTTTTAGGTTTAATAAATAAATTTCAGGAATATTCAAGTAACCTTTGGGAGGTAGACTGCCAGAAGAACGGTCCAAAGTTTTTTAAGGAAAACTTTAGAATGACACGATCCAGCTTCGAGAAGTTGTGCATTCGCCTTCAAAAAATGAAGAAGAAGGACACAAATTATAGGAATGCGATTCCTTTAGAGAAGCGTGTTGCAATTGCTTTATATGCACTGGGATCTTCCAGTGAATATAGATCGATTGCAAGTTTGTTTGGAGTAGGCAAAGCTACTGTTTGCAAAATTTTAATTGAGTTTTGCAATGAAGTCTGGGCGTGCATGGCGCGGGAATATTTCAAAAGCTTCCCCCTCACAAGGACTGGGATAGAGCAAGGAGTAGCAGACTTCAATGCAATGGGTTATCCACAATGTATTGGAGCCATAGGGAAGCAAATTAATAACAACACGGAAAACAGTTTAAACCACAATTCGTTATCTAATACAGATGGGTGTCACATAGAGATACACCCTAAAAAAGAAGAAGCTGCCGACTACTACAATTATAAGGGTTGGTATTCCGTAGTGCTTTTGGCTTTGTTGGACGCAAAATACAGATTCATGTACATCCACTGTGGTAGCCCGGGAAGATGTAATGACTCAAGTATATTTGAGCGGTCGTCTCTCAAGCGGGAGCTGCAGGAATGTGCACTTCTCGACGAAATGAGCTGGTATCATGGGCGCACAAAAATACCAGTGCATATTATAAGCGACTCCGCGTTCCGACTCTCGCAATATGTCATGAAGCCATACCCGTACAACATCGAAAACTCGGCTGCACAGAAATTGTTTAATTATAGGTTATCCAAGTGTCGACGAGTCGTTGAAAATGCTTTCGGCCATTACAAAGCCAGGTGAATATATGTACATAATAAAAACGGAAATCGCTTTCAGTCCTAATACAAATTTCTTTATATTTTAGGTTTAGGAGAATTGGAAAAGGTATTGATAATCATATCAAAAATGAAAATGTCGTAATTTCTGCAGCATGCGCTTTTCACAATTTTTTGATCGACGAGAAGGACCCTGTCCTAGAAAATTGGCTTGTGGATATGCAGCGATATGCCAGGCGCAGCCCTCAAGGTCACAATAATTTAAATTACAGATCAGAAGGGGAGGTTATAAGGAACGGATTAATGGAATATTTCGGTAAGTTTGCTTGTACAATTTATCCAATTGCGTGTGTTTCTTTGCTGAAACGCACAGTATCATTAATTTATTTAGAGAGGTCCTTAAATCAATCACCTCATTAGAGAACCATTTCTGTGCTGATGATGTGGGCAAGTTGAAGTCAGCTGTGACACTCTTGTGTAAACCCTGAAGGCAACTCGAAAGCTTTCTCTGGGCTTTGGCGTTAATGTTGTTTCGGTCGCTGTTTTGCTCAAAAATGTATATGTCCTTAGGTAGAGAGATCTAGACTATGAGCCAACAGGCAGGTGAAAAACATCGACTCACCCTATTCCTGCTCCCTTACAACAATAATGACCTGTGGCTGAACCCAAATCGCTCTCATTACGCCGTTCGTGGTGGCACTTGATCTGCAGGAATCATTTTGGGTGTCATTTCACCCCTATTTAGCTCGCCACTTATTAGCAAGAAATATTCTCAAGTAAGCTAGCATAGAATATGTATGAATGCGCCATAGGCTATATGCATACACATTCTGGGCTTACCTATGGATGTGGGACGCACCGTTGTGACGAGCTAAGTAACCTTCAACGCCGGTTGCTTGCTCGGTCACTAACCGCAGGTTAAGTTTAAACAAACTAACTACAAAAATCGTCGAAATAAAGTATATACAAAGATATGTTTACATATATCCGGACTGGAACTGGACATTCCCAAAAAAATTTCGGCTGATTTAAACTATCTGTTCGCATGAACTCTTTAAACCAGTTTGGTGTCGACAGAAAGCTATTTTTACGTTTTTCTACATTTTGGTATATTTCATACATTTATACATAAGTGTGAAGGTGCCAAAGTTCATATACATTTTAATTCTATATATAGTGTTGTTCAAAACAAAAGCAACAAATTCAATGCAAATATGTAACTGACTATATTTTTTATGATAATCAATTGGCATAAACGATTGTTTTTAAATAAAAAATAGCCATTGGCAGGTAAATTATTTTTAAAACATTTACTAACTTAAAACAGTTATATTCAAGCACAACAAAAAAAAAAAACACATTTTGCCTAGTATGGAAGAGTGCCAAACTAGAGCAACAAACCCAACGAACCTTCCTATTTGAGAAGGGGAATACATCTTGAAGCCCAAGGTTGATTGGTTTTGAGTAGCGATCTCAGCTGTCAGTCCCCATTGATGTTTTCATCAACTGCAAATATCTCCGGTAATAGTCGAGGGGTCGACTGCTAATACGCTACCAAAAATATCGATAGAGGTGTCAAACGGCGCGTCTTGACATCAGTATTAATAATCCGAAGGCGGAAAATAAAAATTTTAAGTCGTTCAAAAGACATTAACGAAAAACCGAAAAATTACCCACGGGTCCCTCCGAAACGGGGGGGGGGGGGGGATCCACTGTATTTTTGCGCAGAACACCTTTCTGCATTGGCGGCCTTCGGCCGCGCTTATAAAAAATTACCCTGGGTGGGTCCAACACAGATTTGGAGACCAAAAATATATCCGCGCCAAACATTCACAATTTTTTTTGTGGGTACCCCAACATTACAACAACCACATGAAAATCGTAAATTTCAACTGCAAATATCTCCGGTAGTAGTCGAGGGGTCGACTGCTAATACGCTACCAAAAATATCGATAGAGGTGTCAAACGGCGCGTCTTGACATCAGTATTAATAATCCGAAGGCTTAAAATAAAAATTTTAAGTCGTCCAAAAGATATTAACGAAAAACCGAAGAATTACCCACGGGTCCCTCCGAAACCGGGGGTGGGATCCGCAGTATTTTTGCGCAGAACACCTTTCTGCATTGGCGGCCTTCGGCCGCGCTTATAAAAAATTACCCTGGGTGGGTACAACACCGATTTGGGACCAAAACTATATTCACGCCAATCACTTATGTTCACAATTTTTTTTGTGGGTTCACCAACATTAAGCACAACAACCACATGAAAATCGCCAACTTCAACTGCAAATATCTCCCGACAGTTTTTCGGATAAAGTATTTCTTTTCCGGTTTCATATTTCTTACCTGTACGATGGAACGAATGTCGCCAACCAATCCTGCCAATGACTGGGCCATTTCTCCATATATGTGAGAGTTTTTGCGTGGCCCACGCAACTCGCTGGCCTTCTCCTCCCACAGGTCTATAAATGCCTCATCTGCCGCAGGCGTCCATAGCATTTTAGTTTTTTTATTAATTATTTGTGCCATATTTGTGGCTTTACAGCTTTTTAACTTTTTTAATTTTTTAACTCTTTTGACATTGTCACACACATTGACATTGATATTGACATTGGCACATTGACAATCGCAAACAATGTTGCCATGACTTCGAGAAGAATGTGAAAACAAAAGAGCAACAATTGACATAAATGAACATTATTGCCATCAGTTAATAATAAAAGGTATGCAAACCCAACACAAACACTCTTTCAAAGATGGGTTTGGAGTGAGTTTGGGTTTCGATTTTTGTTTGGAATTTGACAAGTGTTTAGACTTGTGTTTGCCCTTAAACACGCTCTTCGAAGGCAAACACGGTGTTTGCATTTGGTGGAAACATGATATTAGCTACAAAAGCATGTTTTTTTAGTTTTTTTTAAACTATTATTTATTTTTAATTTTTTAGTTCAAGTATTTTTAATGGTTTTAGTCGAGAGTGATGAAACCTCGAAACGCCAGCGGTCCATGGACGAATCCAACCCCACGGCACCGAAAAGGGCCAAGACGCAGGGAGGCTGGACGCGGTTTTTTCAACCGAAATTGCCAAGGGTCCGCAGATCATTGGAGCGATCAGCAGAGCTGTTCACCTGCAAGAGGGCAATTGGCACCTCCTGGGGATTCTCCCCTAAGGTGACCTACTGGATTTACACAGCAATTGTGCGCCCGATTCTTCTTTATGGTGCCTTGGTCTGGTGGCCTGCACTAGCTAAAAGTACCTATCTTAAAATGCTTCAAAAGGTGCAACGGAGTTCGGAGCTCTGCATTACCGGGGCTCTCGGCTCCACTCCAGATTCCGATACATACATACATGGATACATAGATAGATACAGGCCAAGCTAATCAAAGCGTGTTAAAAAGGGCTCCAGTATGCTCTTTCGTAGATGTGCCATGCATCCACTTCTATCGTTAATAAAGGAATGCGTTTTTCGCATTATGTGCAAGGTTTCAAATCTATGGCCATTTGGGGTGGTCATAAGTTCAATTGACCTTATGTCCGTTAACCTTATGTGACCCCGCCATCACATTATTGCATTGTCATCGAGCCTTGATACGTGTGCAAAGTTTCAATCAAACTTATGGCCATTCAAAGTGGTAATAAAGCCAATTGACCTTATGGCCGTTGATCTTATGTCACCGCACCACCACATTAATGCATTGTCATCGGTCCTTGATACGTATGCAAAGCCTCAAATTAATCAGACTTCTAGAAACCGGTGAAAATTAAGCTCAAATATTCCGTTACATAGATACAGGCCAAGCTAATAAAAGCGTGTTAAAAACGATGAGCACAGCATCTGGAAGGCCACTAAATACTTAAAACGACCTCCTTTGCGACAGATCCCCATAAAAGACGTTAACAATTTATGGTGCAGATCAAACGAAAGGAAAGCACAAGCCTTTGCCAATCATCTTAAAGCCACATTTCAGCCATTTGATCTTAACAGTATCAGCCACCGTCAGGGTGTCGAAGCATTCATCGACTGCCCATACCCTCCGTAAAAGTCGCGGAAGTTCAGGCGGAAATTTCAAGAGTAAAAAGTTCAATGTCTCCAGGCCATGATAATATTGATGCATGGACAATCAAACAACTTCCAACAAAATGGATACTGTTCTTAGTATTAATCTTTAACTGTAGCTTTAGGCTTAGCGATTTCCCCTCACAGTGGAAATGCGCTGAAATAATAATGATACCAAAGCCAAACAAGCCTGAAAACGAGTTATCCTCGTACAGATCAATAAGTTTGCTGACAATTTTCTCGAAAATACTCGAAAGAATATTTCTTCGAAGATTAATGCCAGAGGTGGAACGTCAATCGATTTTATCAGATCATCAATTTGATGCACGGAACTCCAGAACAATGCCATCGTGTTGTTAAAACTATTCTTAGTAGCTTTGAAGAAAAAAGTATTGTTGTGGTATATTTCTAGATATTCATCAAGCCTTTGACAGAGTCTGGCACTCAAGACTGCTGTACAAAATTAAAAAGATATTTCCCACCCCGCTCTATCTTTTTCTCAGATCCTACATAAGTTACAGACATTTCTATGTGTAAATTCAAGATGCGTATTCAGAAATGTATGAGATAAAGGCTGGAGTTGTGCAAGGTAGTGTACTGGGTCCAGCAATCTACACAATTTTCACTGCAGATATGCCAATAAGAGAGGAAACTAAAACGCAGTTAAACAAATTACAATCTTGGCTTACAAATTGGAACATTTCTGTAAATGCTTCGAAATCAGTTCAAGTTACCTTCACACTGAGGGAAGAAGAGTGCCCCACAGTCAGCCTTAATAAAACGATAATTCCTCGATCAACTAGTGCCAAGTACTTGGGAATACACTTAGATAAGAGACTTACTTGGCGTGAGCACATTAAAGTAAAGAGTTTACAGCTCAAAATTAAAACAAGAAAGATGTACTGGTTGCTTGGCCCAAAATCTCACTTAGTCTTTAAAATAAAATTCTGCTTTATAAAACAATGCTAAAACCCGTTTGGTCGTATGACCTCCAAATCTGGGGCACTGCAAGTAATTCCAGCATTGGTGTGATCTAAAGATACCAATCAAAAACGTTAAGACTAATATAGCGTAAGCTCCCTGGTATATGAAAAATATTCATATACATAAAGATCTAAAAACAGCCATGGTTATACACGAAATAAAAAGATACAGCACACGATATATCGAGAGACTAAACAACCCGCTTCCCAAGGCAGTCGGTTCTATGTACCGGAGCGACTTGGGTTTTTTTCCCGACCAAGGACTGTCATTTCAGTGTGACCCCATTTAATTTGTTTCGTCCCTCCCACAAATTGTCATCCTCCCAGCAGCTCCTTGCAGCAGGACTGCTACATATTCTCTTACTCCGGGAAGGTATCGAACCCCATCCGGGTCCGTCTCCAGACCCCGGTCCTGAGAAATGGTTTTGCTGCATTTGCCAGAAAAGAATCTTCTTAGGACGGTCATACTATGTTCAGTGTGTCTCGTGCAAGGGATGGTTGCATCGGACAGGTTGTTCTGGGCTTGATCCCAAAACCCGACGTCCACGTAACTTTTATAAATCTTTTGTGGCTCTTTGCTGCTCACGCCCAAGGGCGTCCCGTAGTCTACGCCTAAGCGTATCCCCACTACCTTCCAGCAGCTTCGCTGCTCAGCAAGCCACAACAAGTACCCGCTGCTGCTCGCGCTCCACGGCGCCAACAACTCAAACAGCTGATACCACTCATAACTACTACCTTCGTAGTAGAGCTGGTAGCAATGCTGAGCATCAGCCCCTGCCCCCGTCTTCTTCTCCCCCCCTCTTTTCTGGCAGCAATCGTGCAGGTCAGGGAAACAGACTCTTAGTCCCTGCCTCCGTTTGCACCGTCTGCCAGCACAGAATATATAGGTTTGCGACATCCGCTCAATGCAGCTCCTGCCTTGGGTGGTGCCACTTTCCTAGATGTTCTGGTCTCCGCGACGGCAACCCCCCCGACGGGTTTCATCGCGCCATGTTGCCAGGTCGCAAACCCAAATCATCCGGGTACCCCAATGCTTGCCCAAGGGCGCCCAGTCCCAAGGCCACAACAGCAATTGCGTCCTGGCCTTCCACAACCTAGGCGTATTCACCCCTCACTTACCCCTAGAGTGGCGGCGTCACCCCTCATGCACTTCAGAATTCTGCAGTTCAACTGTAATGGACTAACTGGGAAGATTACGGAGATAGTCGATTTCATGAAGCGGCACAACATCCGCATTGCTGCGATTCAAGAGACTAAACTCACAGCAAGATCTGCATTGCAGACCTGCTCTGGTTATAATGTCCACAGGAAAGACCGCGAGAGCGGAAATGGAGGCGGCCTCGCGTTTATTATACACCACTCTGTGCAATATCATATATTTGATCCTGGCATCGACCGCAGTGACAATGTCTTAGAACGTCAAGGCCTATCTGTCCGGTCAGGCGATGCAAATCTAGAAATCATCAACATCTACATCCCTCCTGTCACCTGTTGCCCCAGTGGATACCGCCCTAATATCGAGGCCTTACTCACTGGCAACAATCGCATTATCTTAGGCGATTTCAATGCCCATCACGACCTATGGCATTCAAACTTGCGGGCGGACAGTAGGGGTGAGATGTTGGCGGATCAAATAGACGAAACGACGTTCTGCACAATAAACGGAGACGCCCCCACACGTATGGTAGGAAGCTGTCATAGCTCGCCAGATATCTCAATCGTGAGCGCAGAACTCGTAAACTGCGTCAACTGGCAGCCGATGGTAACATTGGCATCCGACCACCTGCCCATACTTATTTCGTTCGAGCGTACCGCCGAATTCATCCTCACCGAAAAACGCACTTTCATAAACTTCAAAAAAGGAAAGTGGGAAGAATATAAATCTGCAACAGACAGCAGCTTTGCTGCCCTCCCTATCCCGACTGATACCCGCCAAGGGGAGCGTGCCTTCCGTAAGGTCATTGAATCCGCCTCCGCACATTTCATTCCCGCCGGGAGAATTCCCGAAATCCGGCCCCACTTCCCGGCGGAGGCCGCGAGCTTAGCGAGGGAACGCGACCTTATAAGACAGCTTGATCCAGGCGACCCCCAAATAAGGGATATAAACCAACGCATCAGATTGCTTGTGGACGAACACAAGCGGGCGAAATGGGAAGAACACATAAGAGGTTGTAACCTCTCTACCGTTGTAGGTAAACTTTGGTCCACCGTAAAGTCCCTATCGAATCCGACTAAGCACAAAGACAAAGTTTCCATCGCCTTTGGCGATAAGGTGCTGTCGGATGCGAAAAAATGCGCGAGCGCTTTCTGCCGACAATATATAATGCATCCTACGGTCGACAAAGATAGACGGAGAGCCAATAGACACGCACATAAACACAAACTCAGCGCGTCACCAATTACCATCACCGCTAGAGAGGTTGAGGACGCCATTGGTCGCGCTAAACCATCCAAAGCAGTGGGCCCAGACGGCATAGCCATGCCGATGCTTAAAAACCTAGGGAAAGAGGGTTTCAAATATTTAGCGCATGTCTTCAACCTGTCTCTTTCCACCTTTGTCATACCCGAGAAATGGAAAATGGCCAAGGTGGTCCCGCTACTAAAGCCTGGGAAACCAGCTAACGTAGGTGAGTCATATCGTCCGATATCTCTCCTATCGCCAGTGGCAAAGACGCTTGAAGCCATTTTGCTCCCTTATTTCCAAGCACATTTGCAGCTAGCCCCTCATCAGCATGGCTTCAGAAAACTCCATAGCACTACCTCCGCGCTAATTGTCATTAGCACCCAGATAAATTGCGGTTTGAATCAATATCCCCACCATAGAACAGTACTCGTAGCGTTAGACCTATCAAAGGCTTTTGATACGGTCAACCATGGCTCGTTACTGCAAGACCTGGAAGGGTCCACCCTTCCCCCATGTCTTAAAAGGTGGACCGCAAATTATCTAGGTGGTCGGCAGGCATCGGTGCAATTCAGAAACGAAACATCAAAACAAAGGAGAATTAAACAAGGGGTGCCACAGGCTGGTGTCCTATCCCCGCTTTTGTTTAATTTCTACATATCTAAGCTACCTTCACCACCGGAAGGAGTCACAATCGTTTCCTACGCCGATGAATGCACAATAATGGCCACAGGCACAGGCCCAAAGATCGATGAGTTATGCAATAAAATAAACGGCTATCTCCCTGATCTCTCCAGTTTTTTCGCCTCGCGAAACCTGGCATTGTCACCGACTAAATCTTCCGCGACCTTATTTACAACATGGACGCCCCAAATGTCGACCATATTGAACATCCACGTCGATGGCACTACGCTACCGACTGTCCTATACCCCAAAATCTTGGGTGTGACGTTTGATCAGGATCTACATTTTGGTGCGCACGCAACCGCAATTGTTCCAAGAATTCAGAGCCGTAATAAAATCCTCAAATCCCTTGCTGGCAGTACCTGGGGAAAAGATAAAGAAACGCTCTTGATCACATACAAAGCAATTAGCCAGCCGATTACTTGCTACGCGTCACCCATATGGTCGCCAAGCCTAAAAACCCACCCACTGGAAGAAACTACAGGCCTGCCAAAATACTGCTCTCAGAATCGCCACGGGCTGTCTTCTTATGTCCCCAGAACACCATCTGCATAATGAGGCGAGAATACTCCCCATCAGGGAGAGAAATGAGATGCTGACCACGCAGTTTCTGTTGAATACCCAGAAACCTGGGCATCCCAACAGACATCTGATTGACGAACCAGCACCGCCTAGGGGCCTAGGGAGTCATCTCCGTAAGCATTTTGAGGAAATACGGCACCTGAGAACCCAGCCGTATGAAGCAGAAAAACACAAGCAGGTCCTTGGTGAACTCCATAGACAGGCGTCGGACCTTTATGTCGGGAATTGCCCGGTGAATCCAGTACTTGAAGAAAAATATCCAGAACTCGCAGAAGAAGAACGCATACTCCCCAGGGAAACGCGTGTCACTCTTGCTCAACTTCGTTCTGGATACTGTAACAGGTTAAACTCTTACCTATCCAGAATCAACCCCGACATACAAAATGTATGCCCTGCTTGCAATGTTTCCCCACATGACACCAACCATCTCTTTAATTGTAATGTGGAACCAATGCCTCTAACACCCCTTTCCTTATGGTCCACCCCTGTTGAAACGGCAAGTTTCCTTGGACTCCCGTTAGAGGATATTGATGACAATTTGTGATCGGTCGCGGCTATTAGGTGGGGCGAGCATTGCTACAACAACAACAACAACAGACTAAACAACCATCCAAACCCACAACCCACTAACTTGCTAGACAACAGCGAAGAAACACGACGGCTGCAAAGACTGCACCCCTTAGACTTGCCTCTTAGATCCTAAGCAAATATGGGGCCTTTTTCTCGTATAGCCTTTGAAATTTTTTTTTTTTTGCTGTCGGAACGCGGGGCGGACTAGTTTTGGGGGTTATATGGGAGGATGAACTTAATGTAATGTATGTGTATAAGTTAGTGTATATAATTAAGTACTAGTATCGCCTGTGGTCGAAATTCGACCAACGTGTATTTTTTTCAACTCATTCTATGCATCAAGTGTTGGAAATATAGCAAACTGGTCTAACTTAATTAATTTTTCTTTAAAATTTTGAATTTGATCTAAGACTTTGTACTTTTTGATTGTATTTTCGTAAATTTTCTACAAACTTTTCACATGTAATTATAACGTTTTGGTATGGAGCTCCTTAAACAAAAATATAAAAATTATATAAAATCAAATGAAATTGACATAGAATTATGGTGAAATTACTTGAAATTGAATTGAAAATCAGGTTTTTCCACACCACCCGGAAGGTCCCCGTTGGCGCGCTACCGAAGTTAGTTTTGGGAGCTCGGTTCCACAGTAGGCCTATATCACCCATATACGTATATCGCCCATTTACTTCAATAGTGTCATAATTCAAAAAACATGAACTTTTAGTTAAAAACGAAGAAATTTGCTAAAGGAATTTAACCTACTTCACGCCATCCGTTTAATTTTGTATAAATACATATCTAATATGTAAGTGTGACACAAAACAAAAATTTCGAGTAGAAAAGAGGATACCTTCATAAAAAATAAAATAAAAATATAAAAAAATTATGTAATGAGAAAGAAGGCAGAGTTTACTACAAAAATGTTTATAGAAAAAAAATAAAGTACTTAAATTGCGAAAAAATTAAGTGAAGTGAACAAACAGTTCCATATAAAATCGCAATAAGTGCACTTAAACTTTTTTCCGGGTTTTAATGTGATCATTGTGGAAATATGAAGATTCTAATGTTCGTATATTTAATGTTGGGATTCCCATTGAGATCTATGTACGTAATTAATTTGTATTAAATTTGTAAACAAATGGAGTGTTTGAATGAATATATATGACCATATCTACCATTAAATATCGTCTGTGAACAATATAATACTAAGATATAACAAAGCAGAATAAATTAGAAAGAAAAGAAAAACAAACAAAAACATTGAAATTATTCACGCAAACATATTTACTAAAATAAAATTGATTTCATAACTTTAAGCGACATACACAAATTAGGGTTATGGGATCTAAGCATCCGATTAATGGATATATAATCCAACAAAGGTAGCCTAATAATAAATACTAGTATCTCCCGTGGTCGAAATTCGACCAACTTGTATTTTTTTCAACTCACTATGCATCCAGTGTTGGGGTAGTGCAATAATGCGGTAATAGTTGAGCAGTGAGTGGAAATATAGCAAACTGATCTATCTTACTTAATGTTCTCATTAAAATTTTGAATTTGACCTAAGACGTTATAATCTTCGATTGTATTTTCTTAAATTTTCTACAAACTTTTCAAATGTAATTATAAGTTTTGGTATGGAGCTCCTTAAAAAAATATAACAAATATGTAAAATCAAATGAAATTTACATAGAATTGTGGTGAAATTACTTGAAATTGAATTGAAAATTTGCTTTTTCCACACCACCTGGGAGATACGCCGTTGGCGCGCTACCGAAGTTAGTTTTGGGTGCTCGGTTCCCCAATAGGTCTATACCACCAATATAAACTACATATACATATATCGCCCATTTAATTCAATAGCGTCATAATTCAAAAAACATGAATTTTTAGTTAAGAACGAAGGAATGTGCTAAAGGAATTTAACCTATTTCACACCACCGGTTAGGTATGCAATTGCCGCTTTACTATTACATATGTATTTATAATTAATTAAATTAAATTATAATTAATTAAATTAATTATAAATACATATGTAATATGTAAACGAAAACGAAAATTTCGAATAGAATAGAGGATACGTTCATAAAAAACAAAATAAAAATATAAAAATAAATTAGCATAAAAGACAATATACAAATTTTAATGTAATATCTTTGTAGCAAATTTATTTATTTTTTGTTCGCTATAAGACGTGCTATATCTAAAATGAGCATAAAATCCGGAAATGCAAAAAACATTTGGGTCCAATTTGCAATTAATTGTTATAAATAAATAAATTTAGTGAGTTTGAACAAAAGTTGACTCATTATTTCTGATTTCATTTTTTTAAAGCACCTAAAATGAAAAACAAAGAATCTGTTAAATAAAGACCTATACTTTTACGTGTAAGTAAAATTTGTCCAAAAAAATAGGCCGGTTAAGTTATTGCTTCTCTTTAAAGTTTTTTTGCGCGCTAACAATTATTTTAGAACATTTTTTTAAGGATTTTGGTACAGACCAATATAGGTAATTGGCAACAATGGGAAACAATATTTTATTTCAACAGAAAATAAGCGAAGCAGTAGTTCTCTCACCGTTTGCCGTGTACAAATATATACATATGTAGAGATGAAACATTTGAGCAACGCGACAATTGAGAATTTGGAGCTATATACCGAGGGGGTTTGTGAACATAATGCGTCCTACAGATGGCAATTTCGATAGTTGCACAGATTTTCGAATTTACAAAAAACTTTTTCTATTAATTATAAACAAATAGAGTAATATTTGTTAACAAAAATAGCCCTATGCACTGCGGCTGATCAATACGAATCGATTCATATAAATTTTATTTGATTTTACGTATGCTAAGTATGCGAAACACCCTGTCAATTGATTGTATGGAAATTTTGTTAGCGTATTAATATATAGATATTAATATGTATGTTAACACATACCCCTAGTTGATTTACATAATTCGACATTTACAGTTGTATATACATAGAAGTCACATAATAATCCTTTTTATAGGGCAAATTGCACTTAATGCATCAATGTAAATGTAATGTTATAAAATTTGCTTATTGTCTAACAACAGATTGTAAATAAAGACGATACAAAAAAAAAAAAACAAAAACATTCGCTGAAGCGTGTGATCTGCAACGAATGCAAATAAATTAGAAAAAGCCTATGTAGTCAGCTCGTTTAATCGTAGAAGTAGTTTTCCAAAAAACTTCTGAAGGAACCTTAGAAAGGTCTTCAAGCGGCATTTGTGGTATAGCGTTTAGTTTTTGGGTAATTTTGGCCTAACCAAAAGTCCAATTCACCTATTTTTCGTCACATTTTGTTTTATGAAATATCATCTATAGCGTACTTTATCAAAAGTTGTATACCACCAACAGCTTACAATTTATAAGATGAAATTCGGGTGAGCCCGAAATGCCGCTTCCCCAAAAGTTGGCGGGTAATGTAGTACGCAAACGTAGGCTAATTTGGTATAATATACCATCTAACCCGAATAATAACCAGATCAGTTTTACTAAAGAAAATACTAAATATCTTCTTTTAAAATTTACCAATTTTATTAATAAAAGATAAATAGCTTCTCAAAAGATAAAATAAAATGCCTCCTTGGCTCGTTGATATTTAAAATTAAATAGTTATTGGAAATATCAAAATTGCTTCAAAACTTCAATTTGTGTAAGTCTCGCAAATAAAAATTTGTTTTTTTTTTTGGGAATGCAGACGTTATGAGCCCAAACCGTATCGCACTGTAAACAAACACTCCATTCTGATATATTTCTTTCGTTCTTCCATAACTTTTCGCAAAAGGGCAAATTGTTCCGTGTGGGGGCATTTCAACAAAATCCCCTTGGTTCGATTCTGCGTAGACAACGCTTACTTCAAAGTCACTGGTTAATTCTTCGCAATCAGCTTTTCTAGCTTTCGCTCCTGGTTTTTTGAAGTTTCCTTTTCTTTTTTAATTTTTGGCTTCACTTTTTCCCGGATCTTCCGATTGCTTTCTTCCAACTGATTCTTATATGGTGATATTTTTAATACTGTCGCTTTTGACTTTCTTCCTCTTCCGGTAGCAACTGGCTTTCCATTCTTTGGCAATGGTAAAATCTGCCATGGTGAAACGACTCCTTTACTGGTTGATGCCACAGGTTCTGGATAGGTCACTCGAATTGTATTAGATGTCGGTGAAGTAAGAGTACGTCCAGTCTCCGAAGTTGCATTATTTTGCTCGGAAACTTCAGAGTTTTCGGCAGTTACGTGCTCATACATATCATTTGCAGCAATATAGTCTGCATCAGTAAAAAATTTCGATGAATGGGTATATATATACCAGTACATCTGAAACCGTTAACTGCAACCTGGCCAGTCTGAACCTTATAATACGCTTTGGAAAAGAGACCAACTAAATAGAATTTAGTAACTTTTCTCTCATAAAACGCTTTAATTAGGTACTGTAATAAGTCTTTAGTTGGCTCATGAATGCTCTGTCTAGCGGTTGCATTTTATGAGTGGAATGCGGAGGCAATGATATCATCAGGACTCCGTTTTCACGAGCTAAGTTCATCACTTCAATATTTATTTGTGTAGTGTCCATCTAAAATCAACATTATTGGATCTATTTCTTGGTGTTTGAATATTTAAAATAAATCGTACATAGAAGGCAGGCTTAATTCGTCATTTTTCATTACAAAATCGTCCAGCGCCATTCTAGTTGAAAATCGTCAAAACGACGACGGCGTCGTCATTCTGCCAACGCTGACTGTGGTACACTTGTCATACTAAAGGTAAAATCTTATAAACATAATATGTAAGTGGCCGCTATACCATCTGTGTCCTCTTTCTTATTCATATTCTTTTCCCTATTTTGCAAAATTCGTAGGCTTTTCAAGGTGTATCGTGTTTTCTCTCTAGCTTCTTTGCCTATAATTTTTGTGTTGTCGAAGTCAACGACGTTGTTGTCTGTTATTGCGTGTTGTGAGAGAGCTGCATTTTGTTTTTGTTTCCTGATCACGACTGTCACACCATGTTTTCATTTAGAACCGAAATTCATCGAAAAAAGGACCAAATCCCAAAGAAATGGACCAAATTTTTGAAGTTTTAATTGGATTACAAACAATTCGGCAATCGCGAATGTGTCGAATTCTTTGTAAAATATTTGATTTCAGGTTATGGGAAAGGTGGTAAAGTATAAAGTCACACACACTTTCATTCTAACAAAAAGCCTTATACATAACAATAATTTTTTTCAAAAAAAACCTTAGAGCAACCCCGTGATGCAAGTCAAACTAGTTCTGTTTTATTTACATAAAAATCGTGTTTTTAAACTAAATTTCTCCAGGGCTCGGTTGTATCGACTCTATTATAAAATCAGACAAAAAGTAAAAAAAAAAAATTATTTCCAATAGCTGGCTGCTCCACTTTTTTTATACTGAGCGTGCTTTGCACACATACATAGTATATTAACTTTGATTGGATAACGGTTGGCTGTACAGGTATAAAGGAATCGAGATAGATATAGACTTCCATATATCAAAATCATCAGTATCGAAAAAAAATTTGATTGAGCCATGTCCGTCCGTCTATCCGTTAACACGATAACTTGAGTAAATTTTGAGGTATATTGATGAAATTTGGTATGTAGGTTTCTAGGCACTCATCTCAGATCGCTATTTAAAATGAACGATGTCGGACTATAACCATGCCCACTACGATAATTCATTAGCAAAGACGGATAAAGCGATGAAACTTGGTATGTGGGTTGACCTTATGCCACGGAATAGAAAATTAGTAAAATTTTGGACAATGGGCGTGGCACCGCTCACGTTTAAAAGAAGGTAATTTCAAAGCTTTGCACCTGTAATTTGGCTATCGTTGAAGATATCATGATTAAATTTGGCAGGAACGTTACTACTATTACTATATATGCGCTAAATTAAAACATCGCATGAAAAAAAATTTTTTTTTTTGAATAAAATTTTAACAAAAATTTAATATCTTTACAGTATATAAGTAAATTATGTCAACATTCAACTCCAGTAATGATGTGGTGCAAAAAAATACAAAAATTAAAGAAAATTTCAAAATGGGCGTGGCTCCGCCAGAATAATTTTAATTCAATAAGTCGAACAAAAATTTACCAATTTTTTTGAAAATTGGCAGGTGCATAGATTCTAGGACGGTAACTGTTTTCTGTGAAAATGGGCGAAATCGGTTGAAGCCACGCCCATTTTTTATACACAGTCGCCCGTCTGTCCTTTCGCTCGGCCATTAACACGATAGCTTGAGCAAAAATCGATATATCTGTACTACACTTAGTTCACGTACTTATCTGAGCTCACTTTATCTTGGTATAAAAAATGGCCTAAATCCGACTATGAGCACGAGCACTTTTTTGATATCGAAATTACGAAAAATGAAAAAAATGCCATAATTCTATACCAAATACGAAAAAAAAGGATGAAACATGGTACTTGGATTAGCTTATTGACGCAAAATATAACTTTAGCAAAAACTTTGTAAAATGGGTGTGACACCTACCATATTAAGTAGAAGAAAATGAAAAAGTTCTGCAGAGCGAAATCAGAAGCCCATGGAGTCTTGGCAGGAATACTGTTTGTTGTATTACATATATAAATAAATTAGCGGTACCCGACAGATTATGTTCTGGGACACCCTGGTTCACATTTTGGTCGATATCTCGAAAACGCATTCACACATACAAATAAGGGCAACTCCCTTTTATTTAATACCCTTACCTTTAATTTAATACCCATATCGTACAAACAAGTTCCATAGTCACCCCAGGTCCACCGTTATGGCGATATCTCGAAAAGGCGTCCACCTATAGAACTAAGGCCCACGCCCTTTTAAAATTCTCATTAATACCTTTTGTTTGATACCCATATCGTACAAACAAATTCTAGAGTCACCCCTAGTCCACCTCTATGGCGATATCTCGAAAAAGCTTCCACCTATAGAACTGAGGCCCACACCTTTTAAAAAAAATCATTAACACCTATCTTTTGATACCCATATCGTACAAACAAATTCAGAGTCACGCTGTTCCACCTTTATGGCGATATCCCGAAAAGGCGTCCACCTATAGGACTAAGGCCCTCTCCCTTTTAAAATACTCATTAGCACCTTTTGTTTGATACCCACATTGTACGAACGCATTCTAAAGTCACCCCTGGTCCACCTTTATGGCGATATTTCAAAAAGGCGTCCACCTATAGAACTATGGCTCACTCCCTTTTAAAATACTCTTTAATACCTTCCATTTGATACCCATGCCATACAAACACATTCCAGGGTTACCCTAGGTTCATTTTCCTTAATGGTGATTTTCTCTTATTTTGTCTCCATAGCTATCAGCTGAGTATGTAATGTTCGGTTACACCCGATTATTACATTACTAGTTTTTAATTAAAAACACTTCTACTCATGGCATTAAAAGTATTCTAGACTAATTAAATGAAAAAGGGCGGAGCCACGCCCATTTTTATTTTTTTTTTTTTTTTTTTGTATTTTGTTGCACCATATCATTCATGGAGTTGAATGTTGACATAATTTACTTATATACTGTAAAGATATTCACATTTTTGTTATAATTTGACTAAAATTTTTTTTTTTTTAAAGTGGGCGTGTTCGTAATCCGATTTTGCTAATTTTTATTTAGCACACATATAGGAGTAGGAGTAACGCTCTTCCCAAATTTCATCATGATATCTCAACGACTGCCAAATTACGGCTTGCAAAGCTTTCAAATTACCTTCTTCAAAAGTGGGCGGTGCCACGCCCATTATCCAAAATTTTACTAATTTTCTATTCTACGTCATAAGATCAACATAAGGTTGGTAATGAATTATCGTACTTTTTGGGTTTTTCGAAATTTTCGATATCGAAAAAGTGGGCGTGGTTATAGTTCGATTTCGTTCATTTCAAATAGCGATTTGAGATGAGTGCCCACGAACCTACATACCAAATTTAATCAAGATACCTTTAAATTTACTCAAGTTATCGTGTTTACGGACGGACGGACGGGCGGGCGTGGCTAGATAAATTTCTTTTTTCGCCCAGATCATTTTGATATAAAGAAGTCTATATCGATCTCGATTAGTTTATGCCGTTACGGATTACCGTTATGGGAACAAAGTTAATATACTATGTGGGCTCTGCTCAGTTGAGTATAAATAATCTAGGTCAGTAGACCTTTACGCGATTACGAACCAGCCTTATGCGATTAAAGTTACGCTTAAATACGAAGGAAACATTACCCTCTTTTTCTACCCCCCAAATATACGTAGTATAAAATCAATACACTCACTCAATGTGTTTAAAACGGAGTTGGTAACTTACATAGATATAGGTGAAGCTTCTCTTAGCTGGCCTGTAGGGAAAGTCTCTGTTTCAAAACTGGTGTGGTTCTAGATTATTCGGAACAACTACTAGTTCATCCTCAATCTCTTTAACATGGTGGCGAATTTAACTTGGTGATGTGAAAGACGGAGGACATTGCCCTGTACTACCCTGCAAAAACCGTTGGACCATGTGGTCCACTGGAGTACTTACCATTCTACTCCACTGTAATGCAGCGATAGACCAACTCATGTTTCTACACGAACATGTTGTAAGCCGATCATTGCTCGTTTTTAACGATTGTAATCACTACACCATGTTTATTGGACTGTGGGTACTCCATGGGTTACTCTGATGTAATGCGGAGCTGGAGTAAATGGTCCGGTCCTAGGACATCGCAATGTTAATTGGACCATATTTTGTGTATGAATTGTGGTTAATTTTGGAGCACTCGCTTGGTCCATAGCGAGTATTCCATACATGCATGCATGGAGTACTCGCGATTTTTGCAGGGTACTTCTTCTAAAGTTTAGAAATAGGTACAAGTCGTCAGTTTAAATTTAGTGCGTTTGTTCGATAGTTCTGAACTAATGAAAATATACAGTGAAGATATAATTCGAAGATTGATTCTTAAACGATTGTATAAGGTAAAAACCCTTATAAACATACTGTAAATTGTTTAACTAGGAGAAATCTAGCTGCTATCGCACTAGCTGTCATGTGGGGCTTAAGATCTAGTTTTGAACCAAACATGTGTATCTTTAGTTACTGACTTTCTTACAGGGTTGTTAATAATAGTTGTTCTGACAAATGCCAAGTGCAAAAGGTAAATGTTACAAAGTTGCTGACAGTCCAAGCATGTGCGCCATTACATCCGTCGATGACGTGGTTATCCGCTACGCCAAAGGAAGTGCTAGAGTTTACGAAATTGTTCGCGACCCAAAAAGCAAAATGATAAAGCGTTTGTACAGTAAATTTTGTTTAATTAGTTGGTAAATAAGCATATGTATTGTGTATGCACCTCATGTTGTAGGTAAGCAGCACCATACCAAGTATACATACATATGTATAAATATAAGCACTCATAAAATTATATTAATATTTACATAAGATTATGAGGAAAAACATTATCTTTCCTACTGACATTGCGTTGCTTAACTTTCATTTTCATTATGCTCTAATCAACGTTTATGCTTCCTACATTTATTTTTTATTATTATTGCTCTCATTGTTTATATTGACAATTTACTGGCAAATGTTTTTATTTTGCGAAAATTCTTTTCAACTTAATTAATCTTCAGAAACCGTGAAATGACATAGGCCTAAATCCAGAAATAAGTTCTAAAAATAAAAACTCTATGGTGTGTACATATGTTTTTGTGTCGCTCTTATCCTTTACAATTTGAGCATAATATTTAGATTTCTTTAGGCTCATGATGTAATAAAGACAAGGTGGTATATGTAGTGACAGCTCATTTTGAAGACTCCCACACAAAGCGAATGATGAGAGAGAGTGGAAGAACAGAAGAGGCCGTTTTCTGAAATAGTATTAAATGTAGCAATAGTATTAAATGTATCACTTTAACAAAGCAATTAATTCAAAATGGTAGCGAAAATCATATTTTGTTTGCAAAAATAAGTGGATAAGAGAACGAAAATCGACACTGATGATGGCACAACGCCGAAACCGGTTTGTCTCAAAACCAAATTTGACAAGGGATGACGGAAAATCGTTCCAATATACATCAAGTGGATAAAGGTTAAAGTGGCCGCCGCTGTATTTGGGTAATGTGCTTGTTAACCATAAGGAAATTATGCTACAGCCAGTTCAAAGTACTTTGGAAACAAATTTTTACTTAACGACGCAATGGTTTGATAAATGCTTTGAGGGTATTTGGGAGTTGGCATACAGCATGCAGGTCCCGCTAATTTATGATTATGCGAAATTCTGCGTTGAAAAGGGTTATTAGTATGATTATCCTCGAATCAATATGCTTATAGGCCAACTGTGGGCAGGGGTCTAAAGTCAAAAATAGCATCGGGCATCATACTACACATCTAACGAAGCTTTCGCTTATTGTGAAGATATGAAACTAGCTGCTTCAATTTCTCATTACATTGACCGGGGCATCGTCCTGCGGGTGAATAGCATTTGACGAGCATAATAATGCGTGTGCTACTTTATATAGCGCATGTATTAAATTACAATCCGGTAGTCACTCCTAAGTAGCGCTTCCGTGGTCGGGTATATTCTATAGGCCAACAGATGACACGAGGTTGGGACCGTGCGTCTAATCTTACTTTCCGCTTAATACTTTCAACTTAGAATTGGGTTTAATGCCACTCTTTTTGGTGCTGACCGCGGATATCATTTTAAGGCATACGATTTGAGGTCATACACTTAAAAGATCCGGACCATTATCGCGAATGGTGCCACAACATTGTTGGTAAATGTTTTCACACTATCGCCAGTCAATTGAAAAACGCAGATTTTATGTCAGCTTTGTGGTAAGATAATTCGCAGCCACGCTTGGTCTGTATTTGGTGGGCAAAAGTCTCGTCCTGATTTTAATAAGCTGATTCATAATTCATTTTTCAAAGCCTTCGTGCTGGTGGTGCCTGATGCGGCACCTCTCTCTGCTGCTCTCTTCTTCTGAAAAGGTAGGATATTGTATATTGATAACGTGGTTCGCCGGGCGCATCCTGGCAAAAGCGTTTACCAATTCTGTGTGGATTTTGCCTGTTTATGCTCGTCTGGATCAAACGACTATGTTGGCAGGTGCCGGATCTCATCATAGTGCTATAGAGATGTTCCTCTTAAGCCTCTTTCGGGCGGGGCTAGATCAAGCAGTTGTTTTCTAGGGTGTCCAGGTTTGTCACAACTAAGCAAAAACTGTCCGCATTTCGTTAAGCTGTGTCAATTATGAGTACATCATTTTGACAGGTTTGCATCCTTTTCCAGTGTGTGTTTTTAGGACAAGGCTACCAAACGCGTAGCACACGATTGCGTTTTACTGGTTAGCAACGTTTCTTTCTCTCTTTCCCGAGTGCCGCCGGCAAGCGATTTGAGGATTTTGCTGCGGGTGTGTATCCCCTAATTGAACCGCCGCTTGCTGACCATTCAGATAATTTGCGGTCCATCTTTTAAGACAAAGGGGAAGGAGTGAACATTCTATGCCTTGGAGTGACGTGCCGTGGTTGATGGGGTTATTTCTAGTTCAGTCCGTTATTTATCTGGGTGTTTATGGCGTTTGGGGCAGCGGTAGTGCTATGCATTTTGCGGAAGCCATGCTGATGGGAGGCTAAGCGAAAATTCGCAGTGAAATGAGGGAGAAGGACGGGTTCCCCTGTCTTCGCAACTGACGAAAGGAGTGATATCGGTCGATATGACTCACCTTTATTAACTGGCTTCCCAGGCTTTAGTAGTGGAATTATCATTGCCTTTTGGACATAGGATCGCGAATATTAAAATTTAGCTTCTGTGAGGATATATTTGCAAAAGAAATTGAAACTTTTCATGTGGCTGTTGTAATATTGTACACAGGAAAATATTTTGTGTACAAGGGGAGTTGCACGGATTTAGTTTTGATCCAAACCCCGTTGGTGGACCTCAGAACGCAGAAAGGTGCTCAGCACAAAAAAAAAAATATGAATACCACCCCCGGATTCGGAGACCCGGGGTCATTTTTGTGTTTTTCGTTAATATGTTTTGAACTACTGAACATTTTTGTTTTCCGATTTCGGATTAGTGATCCTGGGACCAAAACACGTCTTTTGACACCATTCCCTTTGGACGTGTATTAAGAGAGCCATGCTGTCGTATATCATTATTCTTGTAGGGAATGGCAAAGGAATTCAACGAAAGGTTGGTAGCCTACACTCTCATCGCAAAAGTGTTTTATTATTGACATGGCTATAACGTTTGGGCTTATTGATTTAACGGGCTTGGCCTTTTTGATGGCTTCCCAATCTCTGTGGAGGTGATGGCAATGGGTGGCACGTCGTGTTTGTGTTTATGTGCCCGTCTGTTTGCACGACGTCTGATCCTAAGCATTATCCACACCAAGACCTGTAAATAAAGCTGTGAAAACATATTTAAAACAATATACATATATCGCTATTATTAAAATTATTTAACATCTTACCATCATTTAACACCGAAAATTAGATGAAATTTCAATAATTTGTTGAATAAACAATTATTTTTTTGAGAATTGTCACACGTTTGAATGATAGAAAAGTCAACACAAAATAGAATTGGAAAAAAAGTGATGCTGTTGCATACTTCTCCAGAAAAATTGATTTGTATGGTTTTTAATAGAATTTATCTTCTGAACGAAAAAGTAGTTTAGCAAAGAGGCAAATTGAGTTTCACAGTGGGAGTTCAAGATGGCGAGTTAGAAAGAGAAGCTGCCAACGTCAGTCACCTTGTAATTGCATCATGTTTAGGTTAATTTGATTTCAGTTGTTTAAAGTAATAGGCGAGGGAATGAAATTTTGTATTGTTCATACCAATATGAACAGCAATTGCAGATCTTTAGAAAAATTAGATTAATGTTTTCCAAGGTTATTACAATGACTAAACTTAGATTAAGAGAAGATTGATTGTATCTTGAGGTATTCTTATTTGAAACCCAGTTTGTATAATTCGTACAGAAGAAAAACTGTTCAGCATTGTATTTGTCTCATGCTTTTAGCGTTTTGATAATAGATGAATTCAATATCTCTTGATAGCAAAGACATAGATCTGCTGCTAGTTCAGTTTATGTCTGTTGTACGTTATCTTGTAAGACCGTGCCAAAACTCTGGATTTGTTTAGCGATACCTTGTTCTATCGAATCGTAGTTCAATTTGTGTAAAAGCCGACTCAGGTTAAAAACTTTTAGGACGTCTTTAGAGATCTTCGTTCTCAACCATTTAAATAAGTAGTGTAGTCTGTTTATTCCCTTTTGATGATGCTGAGTGAGGACGGGTCGTCAATCCTCGGAACGCGAGCAGGCGAGTCTCAACCCAATGATCAGGGTGGCTCAAATTAACCTGCAGCACTCAAAAGTCGCCTCGGATAACCTGCTATTCCTCCTCAGGGAGGAGGACATTGATGTCTGCCTAGTGCAGGAACCATGGGTCTTGCGATCACAGGTGATGGGCCTAAAGACCCGAAACTATAAACTTTTTTACACACATGGAGAAGGTAAACCGAGGCTTGTATCCTCGTTAGGAATACTATTAATGCTTTTTTTACCTAATCTCAGTAGTTACAAAGTCGAGTCAAGAAGCGGCCGAAGCATGACGGTCGGATCGGCTTATATGGCCCACGATCGGCCCGCTCTTCCAGAGGAGGTAGCGCAAATGGTATCACAAACAGTCAAGAAGGAGACAGTCGTGATGGGTTGCGACGCCAAGGCACGCGGTTTAGGGGAGCAGCGAGATAAAAGAACGGGGTGAGTCTCTGTTTGAATTTATATTAGCTAAAGATCTTTACGTATGTAGCAAGGGCAGCTCTCCCACCTTTAGTTTTCCGAGTATAGCGAACTACCCGGGGTTGGAGGAAGTCTTTGATATAACACTAACATCTGACTCCCGAGAGGTTACGGTTAGAAACTGGGAGGTGTTAAAGTCGCCTGTCCAATTTCGAGGAGCAAAAACACCTTCCCACCGTGTTGGTACAAAAATCTCAGCGACCTGAGGTCAAAGATGAGGAGGGTCTTCAACAAATGTCACTTCAGGAACGATTTCCAGGAGTACAGGACGGCTCTGAGGAAGTATAAGAAAGCCATATGGACAGCAAAATCAAGCTCCTGGCGAGAACACTGCGAGTCGATTGAGTCCACGAAGGACTCAGCCAGGCTGGGAAAGATTCTTGCCAAGAGTCATTTCAAACAAGACATTTGTCAAGCGCGCCGATGGAACATGGGCAGGATCGGCGGCTGAGACTCTAAAGATCCTTGTAGGTGCTCAATTCCCGGATGGATCGGGGTATAGAGTACGCGGTACAGAGACGGCACATCAGGAAATACCTTTTGGCTTCGTAGAGAACCTTTTAGTGGAGAAGAAAATTGCATGGGCAATAGATAGCTTCACCGGGTGTGGATGGTATTCAACCTATTATGTTGCAGAAGACTCAGAAATCGTTGGTTAAGGAACTAAAAATATCTTCAAGGCATGCATTCGTCTCAATCGCATGCCGGTCTCGTGGCCGAAAACAAGGGTGGTTTTCATCCCTAAGGCCGGCAGAGGGGGCATGAAGTAGCCAAAGACTTTCAGCCAATAAGTCTCACGTCCTTTGTTCTGAAAACGATCGAAAGGCTACTAGATATACATATACGGAAGCTTCTAGGCGATGCTCCACTTTCCACGGCACAGCACGCGTACCTGAGAGGGAAATCCACAGAAACCGCGCTACGTGAGGTAGTTCGAACGGTGGAAAAGTCCCTTCATCACAAGCAGTTCATTATGGCTCCGTTTCTTGATGTGGAAAGCGCGTTTAACAAGCGCGTTTGAAGCTGCCCTCGGTAGGGCAGGTGTTGAAGAGCCACTACAGCTTTGGATTTCAACCCTGCTTCGCAACCGCGAAATAACAGCAGAGTTAGGCGGAGCTAGTGTTGGCAAGCAGGTATGCAGGGGCACACCACAGGGTGGGCGGGGGGTACTTTCACCTCTGCTTTGGTTGATCACCATAAATGAAATCCTAGGAAAACTTAACGCAGGGGGGGTTAAGATCGTGGCGTATGCCGACGACGTGGTGATCTTGGTCTCTGGTGCTTTCCCCTCCGTAATGAGGGAAATCATGGAAAGGCCCTTGGCTAAACTCAGCAGGTGGGCACAGGGATGTGGCCTTAGGTTAAATCCCGACAAGACGAACCTGCTTCTCTTCACGAGGAAGTACAAGCCACCTGTCTTCAGACTGCCATTCTTAAACGGCCAGCAACTAACCCTGTCATCGAGTACCAAGTATCTGGGACTAACAATTGACTGCAAGTTGAATTGGAAATTATGCATCAAAAAGCGGGTACGGAAGGCCTTCTATGCCTGCAAATCAATGTTTGGTAAGAAATGGGAACTCAAGCCAAGCATGATACTTTGGATGTACGAGGCGGTGGTACGACCGGTGCTTGCCTCACCAGCCTGCAAAAAGTCTAGCGCACTGCGTACTTTGGTGCATTGGGGGCCGGACGCACTTGCCCCACAGCTGCTTTAGACCCCATTTTGCACCTGCTTCCGATCGACTTGCATATACTTTGTACATCGTCACGAACCGCACTGAGACTAAGGGAGTCTGGGTGTTGAAAGGATACTCAGCAAAGGCATAATAGTATCCTAAAGAAACTTCCGGATGGTACATGTAGTACCTAGACAGATTACTACCCTCGCAAACTGAAGCTTGAGTGCGGTTGTAATACCGCCATTCCAAGCAGGAAAGAATGGAAGAGAAACCCTTTCATAAGGGTCGACAACATCCAAATCTACACTGACGGCTCCAAGATGGAATCGGGAATGCGGGCCGGAGTCTTCTCTGAGTCCCTATATTTATCTGCATCATTCAGACTCCCATCGCACTGCAGCGTGTTTCAAACAGAAATCCTCGCGATTTGGCAAGCCTGCAAATCACTGGAGGGCTTGAATGTAGCTGGTAAAGTTTCCATCCTGTCGGATAGCCAAGCAGCGATAAAAGCGCTTTCCCCGCCACACATTAACTCAAAATTAGCGACTCATATCCCAGTTATCCACGAATCTAGAACTACGCGTTTTCTGGGTCCTGGGTCATAGGGGGATAGAGGGTAACGAGAAGGCCGACAAGCTAGCACGCAGGGGCTTATCGGAGATGAACGAGGAAATAACCAGTGTCGAAGTAGGCATACACTTAGCAGTAGCCAAGGGAAATATCCAAAGCTTCTACTAGAATAAAGCACAAACAGAGTGGAATAACATCACCACCTGTGCAATATCAAAATCAATTTGGCCAAATTATGATGGAAAGAGGACGAGAAGTCTTCTGAACAAATCCAGGGCTAACACACGCAAACTGATATCAGTCTGCACCGGTCATTTGGCAGTAGGTACGCATGCGGAAAAGATGGGCATTCCGTATAACGACTACTGCAGAAGCTGCAAAGATCCAAATGCCAGGGAGACAGTAGAACACTTTATGTGTAAATGTCCGGCTCTAGCTAGAGCCCGGCGAAGGTTCCGTGGAACCCCGTTTCTAGAAGAGCTCAGAGGGTTATCTGTGATAGCAATCCCGAATATTCTTAATTTTATCAACAACTCTGGCTGGTTGTAATACATTGACCGTAACATTCCGTAGGTTTTGCGACGAGTTACATGGCATCTTTAAATAGCTACTTGGGCGACCAGGGTCGCAGCCGCTTCACCTACCTACCTCACTTTTGATATTGCTCTGGACATCCAAAAAAATAAACTAAAATGTATGCTTTAGAGGTGCTTCTTCACGGTTTTAGTTTTTCCAAATAAATCGATTCGGGAATTTTCATGTTTTTATTAAAAGTCTAAGTTTTACATATTGTACCCATATGTCTATGACACTATACATATTCTTATAGCTAACTTCACTAGTTTAGTAGGTATTCGAAGTTAAAGGCCTACTTTTTCACTAAAAGACTAATCGAAAGGTAGTTTAATGGCGTTTTTTTTCTTAAAATAATATCGCCCTTTTAGTTTTTCCAGCTCTCTCTTAAGTTTGTGCGTTACTTTCATAAAATATTTCCCATTAAAGAAGAAAAAAAAAATCAAACTATTTTGTAGAGCCCGAAGTGACCTAGTTCAAAAGTTACAATCTAAAAGTGCAACATAAGGGTAACATTTTTTTCAAAAAAGAAAACGCCATTAGAAAGCCTTGATATATGTACATAGTTTAGTTTGGCAAAAATCTGAAAATTATTAATAAGCAAAGATTTAGTCCAGATTTGCAGACTCGTGCAAATGTTTTTTGTAAAGACCTTTATATAAAATGAACATGGTCCTGAACCGATTTAGACGAATTTTATCGGAAACATTCAACGTTTTGAGAAAAGGATGTGAATTTTGTCATGGCAAGTTAATCCCTCTTCGGGTGGCACCTCCGGAAATGCCGAAAACTGCCTTTCTCGAAACAGGCGCTGCTCCACGTCCATTTTCAGAATTTTTTTCAAACTTTCCGTTATAATACATCCTTATTATTCGATAATCGTCGTTGAGTCCAATTTATTTTGGAAGAAGCATTTTGTTACAAGCGTCGGCAACTCAGTATGTTTATTTGCTTCAAATAGCAAGAACGTTGTCAAAGTTCAAAACGATATTTTTCTTTTTTGATTTGCGAATTGCAGAAGTTAAATTTTTCTTCCAGACCAGATTATGTCGTGAACCATATTTGGTGGATATATCCCAATTGTTGCCCAAGTTATTGTATTAACGGACGACGGGCGCCCGTAACTCAATTTGTTTCAGCACCGTTAATTTTTAATTTAAAACAAGTAAGGAAGGCTAAGTTCGGGTGGAACCGAACATTACATACTCAGCTGAGAGCTTTGGAGACAAAATAAGGGAAAGTCACCATTTAGCAAAATTAACCTAGGGTAACCCTGGAATGTAGTTGTATGACATGGGTTTCAAATGGAAGGCATTAACGAGTATTTTAAAAGGGAGTGGGCCATAGTTCTATAGGCGGACGCCATTCCATTTTCGAGACATCGCCATAAGGGTGGACCAGGGGTGGCTCTAGAATATGTTTGTACGATATGGGTATCAAATTAAAGGTATTAATGAGGGTTTTAAAGGGGAGTTGCCCTTAGTTGTATATGTGAAGGCGTTTTCGAGATATCGACCAAAATGTGGACCAGGGTGACCCAGAACATCATCTGCGGTAAATTTATTTATATATGTAATACCACGAACCGTATTCCTGTCAAGATTCCAAAGGCGTTTGACTTCGCTCTGCAGAACTTTTTTATTTTCTTCTACTTAATATGGTAGGTGTGAAACTCATTTTACAAAGTTTTTGCTAAAGTTATATTTTGCGTCAATACACCAATCCAATTACCATGTGTCATCTCTTTTTTCATATTTGGTATAGAATTATGGCATTTTCTTAATTTTTCGTAATTTTCGATATCGAAAAAGTGGGCGTGGTCATAATCGGATTTCTGCCATTTTTTATACCTAGATAAAGTGAGTGCAGATAAGTACGTGAACTGAGTTTAGTAAAGATATATCGATTTTTGCTCAAGTTATCGTGTTAACGGCCGAGCGGAAGGACAGACGGTCGACTGTGTATAAAAACTGGGCGTGGCTTCAACCGATTTCGCCCATTTTCACGGAAAACAGTTATCGTCATAGAAGCTATGCCTTTCCAAATTTCACAAGGATTGGTAAATTTTTGTTCGACTTATGGCCTTAAAAGTATTCTCGACGAATTAAATGAAAAAGGGCCGAGCCACGCCCATTTTGAAATTTTCTTTTATTTTTGTATTTTGTTGCACCATATCATTACTGGAGTTAAATGTTGACATAATTTACTTATATACTGTAAAGATATTGAATTTTTTGTTAAAATTTTACTTTTAAACATTTTTTTTTTATAAAGTGGGCGTGTTTGTTCTCCGATTTTGCTAATTTTTATTTAGCTCACATATAGTAATCGTAGTAACTTTCCTGCCAAATTTCATCATGATATCTTCAACGACTGCCAAATTACAGCTTGCAAAACTTTTAAATTACCTTCTTTTAAAAGTGGGCGGTGTCACTCCCATTGTCCAAAATTTTTACTAATTTTCTATTCTGCGCCATAAGTTCAACCCACCTACCAAGTTTCATCGCTTTATCCGTCTTTGGTAATAAATTATTTCACTTTTTCGGTTTTTCGAAATTTTCGATATCGAAAAAGTGGGCGTGGTTTTAGTCCGATCTCGTTCATTTTAAATAGCGATCTGAGATGAGTGCCCAGGAACCTACATACCGAATTTTATCAAGATACCTCAAAATTTACTCAAGTTATCGTGTTTACGGACGGATGGACGGACGGACATGGCTAAATGTTTTTTTTTCCTCCAGATCATTTTGATATATAGAAGTCTACATATATCTCGATTAGTTTATGCCGTTACGGATTAACGTTATGCGAACAAAGTTAATATACTCTGTGAGCTCTGCACAGCTGAGTATAAAAATCTAGGTCAGTAGACCTTTACGCGATTACGAACCAGCCTTATGCGATTAAAGTAACGCTTAAGTGTGAAGGAAACAGTACCCCCTCTTTTCTACCCCCCAAATATACGTAGTATAAAATCAATACACTCGCTCAGTGTGTTTAAAAAGGAGTCGGTTACTTGCATAGATATAGGTGAAACTCCTATAAGCTGCCCTGTAGGGAAAGTCTCTGTTTCAAAACTGGTGTGGTTCTAGATTATTCGGAACAACTACTAGTTCATCCTCAATCTCTTTAACATGGTGGCGAATTTAACTTGGCGATGTCCAAAACGGAGGATATTGCCCCCGCTGTACTACTTCTTCTAAAGTTTAGAAATAGGTACAAGTCGCCAGTTTAAATTTAGTCCGTTTATTGGCACTATTTCGATAGTTCTGAACTAGTGAAAATATACAATGAAGATATAATTCGAAGATTGATTCTTAAACGATTGTATCACGTTTTTACCTTATAAACATACTGTAAATTGTTTAACTAGTGGAAATCTAGCTGCTATCGCACTAGCTGTCATGTGGGGCTTAAGATCTAGTTTTGAACCAAAAATTTGTATCTCTAGTTACTGACTTTCTTACACGGTTGTTAATAATAGTTGTTCTGACAAATGCCAAGCGCAAAAGGTAAATGTTACAAAGTTGCTGACAGTCGAAGCATGTGCGCCATTACATCCGTCGACGACGTGTTATCCGCTACGCCAAAGGAAGTGCTAGAGTTTACGAAATTGTTCGCGACCCAAAAAGCAAAATGATAAAGCTGTTGTCCCGCAAATTTTTGTTTAATTAGTTGGTAAATAAGCATATGTATTGTGTATGCACTAGGGCTCTTGGTATTCGGTTAGTCGATTAACCGAATTATGTCATTAGTCGATTACTAAAAGTCGACTACCAGTATTCGAGTAGTCAAAACATTTAGACTATTCGGTTAACCGCCCATTTACGGTTAGTCGATTAACCGCACAATAGGGGTTAGTCGGTTAATGTATATTTCGGTTTCAAAGGCATCACGTATAAGTAGTATCTGTGATATTTGCCAATTAATTTGATTGGTTTCTTTTAAATATTCAATAAAATATATCAGGAGCTTAGAATTTTCGTGTAAGTAATTATGAACGAAATTCAATGAAAAATTTCTTTACAGTTTTGTGCAATAAAGTAAGACCCCAAACTAAAACTTATTAAATTTCGCCCATTTGATCAAAATTCGATTGATAGAAATTTCTTGTGTTATTGAGCAGTTAAACACGAGTCCATTTCTCTGGTCGAGTCTCTGACGTTCAGCCACCAATTGCCTTATAATTTTGGTTGAACGTCAAAATCGAATGACAAAAGCAAACTTTACAAATAATTTTATTTACCTGTATGGTGATAGTTTAAAAACAAGTATGAAAATAAAATGGATAAGATATCATTGACCTGTAACAATACTTCAAAAGGGAAATCTTCTAGTCAAAGGTTATTTTCGTCATAACTTTTGCAAAAATTTCTCTTTTCATTTCTCGCACTTTTTCTAATTTGTTTGAATATCTATCCTACTTCCTTTTCCAGTTTACGGAAGAGGCAAAATATACATATGCATGTATATCCTACCTTCTTAATTTCATTTTCGTACAAAGCAGCATTCTTCTCCCTGTATTATCGTCATACACATTTCAATTATAATTTGAAGAGCTGGGAATATTGTAAACGAACTCACATACAATTACAAACGCGGCTTTTCTTACTCTAGACCCTAAGGATTGCCTCGCGACATATGGTATATTAGTACAGATTTTATTACTTTAATAATTTTGTAATCTTTTAAAACCTAATCTGTAGTAGAGATTTACGCCGATCACTTTATCGGCGGCGGCGGCGTAGGCTCTATTATATACCGGCGGCGGCGGCGTGGGCGGAGCACCAGCGTACGCCGGTGTTCTTACTTTAAAAAGCTTGATTTTTCTATTTAAGAAAATAATACTTAGGAAAGGTTTTATTTGTATGTATTTAAGGAAAATCAACGTTTTGGCCATTTCGGAAAGATCCGGGGTTGTGCCTTAAAAACTCGCAGATTGTTCAAAAATTTTCAGGAGTAGCTCTTTGTGGAGGGATTGTCCCTCGTTCACTTACTCGAGGGAGGCTTTGAACCTAATCCCGGTCTTTGGAATTGGTATTGCTGCGTCTGCTGAAAAGAAATAGAGATACATAAAATGGTCACATTTTTGTCTGTATATCTCGTGCAAAGCGCAGTTTCACCTGGGGTTAACTCCTAATAATCGTAGCGAATATAATTTCTTTAAATCATTTGTGGCTCCTTGGCGGTCACGCCCAAAGGCGACTTACAGTTGCTATTAACAGTCTATTAATACTCATGACTCTCGTGGCACAGGGCGCATCCAGTTTTTTCGAGCTAAAATTCCCGAAGATTAAGAGCTACAATTCCCTATGTGCGAAAAGTAGCAATCCCAACCACCAGTCACTGCTACGCCTCCTGGCCCTCACAGCATATGCCACCACAGAAGCTATAGGACTGCGACTTCTAACTCATATGTGCCGCCGTGGTCGTCACTTTCCTAAAAGCTCTAGGTGTAGTTCCGAAGACTTTCTAACTGATGTGTTTGTCGCACTATGCTGCCGAGCTACACCAGAGAAACACCTTGAAACGTTAGGGAGTGACTATTCGGCCAAGGATGCCGCCCTCGAAATCATAAGCAGTCTAAGTGGATGTCATTGCGTAACTCATTGGTGAAAATCGACTAATCCTCCGCGCATCTACATAATTAAAATTTTACAAGAACCCTAGATACAATATTTAAAATGTAGACCAAAGTTTGCAGACGTCTGTGTTCACAACATTCATATCAATAGTCTTCGTTAAATCAAAACGATATTTTACCATCAGTTTTCAGACTAGTTCGACTGTCCACTACGTTAGTGTAGTAGCACACATGGTCATTAGTTCGACTGTCTTGCGAAAGCTTTTGCTTCACCACGAAGGACGAAGCCTCACTTGGTAAATACATATATTGCCTACGTATTCACATTTGTCAAAGGAGCCGTAACGCGTAGGTTATATATAAACTTGGTTGGTAGGCTAGAAACAATGTGATTCACTCCAAGTGACTAGATGGGGATAGGGCCGCCAACCTTAGGAAATGTCAAACCGGGAGACTTGGGTGTCGAAGGATGAAGTGTGAAAATCAAAATTAAAATTTCAGACACTATTGTATAGTTTCGCAAATAAACAACAGGTGTTTAAATGTAATCCCGAGTGATTTTTCAAACCCTTCCCATACGTACATATATCCTCAACTTAAGTATGAGACAATAATCATTTCAAAGGAGCGTTTATGCCCCTAGAACCCATTAACGGATTTTGCATCACTGATTTCGCTTATTCCTTAACCAATCGCAATGTGTTTTTTTTTTTTTCAAATCGGCACCTTTTTTGGGTAATTTGCTTTTTTAACAACTTTATTATACAACTTTGCTTTTAGTGTTTTGTTTTAATAACTTGGTGAATTGGGTGATGCAAAGTCCGTGTTAAGCTGACATCGAAGGCGACTGTTTTTTTAATAACTTATGAACAGTTAGGAATTAAATTTCGAATAAGTGGCAGTGATGCGCATCCGTTGATACCATTTCGACCATACCCGACCAATTTTCGACATGAACAATAAATGGTCTCAACCGTCTTAAACGAGTAGAAAATATAGTAACGAGCCGGACGCCGCCGCCGCGCCGATATTTTTACATTCGGCGGCGGCGTGCGAAAAAGGACTAAAATCGGCGGCGGCGGCGGCGTTTATCGGCAGCGTATATCTCTAATCTGTAGCAACAGGAGCAATGGGATATAAAACTAAACCGCTGTAAAATAATCAACATACAAAAATAGAAACAAGATGAACGTACATAGGGTAAAAAGATATATTGTTTTTTCACTCAATGCTGTAGAATTCAAATGACACGAAAAAACCTTATATTCAGGAAAATATATTAGGAGCACAGAAATAAAATGTAGGTAATTCTGTATATAAAAATATGAAATCAAATTTCAAATGTCTGACAAATATTGGTTTGTATGTGCATACATATGTACGGGCGTTTTATGAATGGGGGAGGAGGGTTGTGACAGCTGGTGGCCCTTTCTCAATAGTGCGACAATAGGTATATCTTAAAAACTTGCGCCTCATTTAAAGTTTATTAATCTGTGCATAAATTTCCTTACATATAAAATCTAATTCAATTAATAAAACATATAAAATAATATGTGCATATTTAAGATTTTTATTTCCATAAAATACAAATCATGCCAAAAAATATAGTCCTTAATGCTATATGTATATGAAAACGACATATACATTTATATAAGTTCATTCCCTTTCATATAACCTCTGTTTTGATACAAGAAAGTAAGAAGATTTATATTTCTTGGTAACAAACAACTTCTACGTTGTGATACAATGTTCCCAGCAATGGAAAATATTCGCTCGGACTCAGCCGAAGTGGCTGGTATACACTTATAGCGCTTAGCAATGTTGAAAATATCGGGATAAATTTCGCTACGGGATTTCCACCAAAATATGGGATCGATGTTGTGACCAACTTGTGGTTCTGCAATGTATAAATCCATTTGCGATTTTCAGATCTGTTCGGTTTATTTCAGACTCAAATAGGAAGTCAAGATCAGTATTTTTTTCTGTGACCACCGTGTCATCCACAGAAGTTCCATCTTTTAAATTACTTCTAACAAAATCATGGACTCTCATTTTTGTTTCTGTGTTTTCATATTGCAAACTTTTGTATCTTGGATCTAAAAAAACGGATACAATAGCAACTGAAATGTTACTGCTACCATTGTCCATATCAAATCGTTTCAAAAGAGATTTATTAGCACTTTCTTTAAATACATTTTCGTTTGTGTGTTCATTAAGTGCAGGACACATATGATTTTCAATTAGGCGATTTATTAACGGACGGACCAAAACAATGTTCCCGACTTTGCACTGCACAATACAGTTGTGGCCTTTTCGAACGGCAGCAAGAGCTTCAGTAGTGTTGCCATCCCACTCCATTCAGTTTCGCTTAACTCCAACTTAAGTGCGTCGCACGGTTTTGTGATGGTTATGTTAAAACTAAACATATAGCATTTCGGTTCAAAAGTAAACTTTCACACATATGAAGCTTAGAATTCCAACGAAATTCACATGACTGAACTAAGCAATTTTCCTTAATGCCAAGTTGTACTTGGCGTGTTGAAAGCGCAGACTTGGCCACATTTGATCGCATCTTTGACCACAAGCTGCAAAATATGAGCACTACACTTAACACTATCTGGAATATTTAAAAGTTTTTTAGCAGTCGCATTCATCACTCTTGCACTATCATGAGTTATCGCTTGTATTTTTCAATATATATTGCAGTCCTCTAAGCAGGTCTCGACAGCTGCAGCAATATTTTCAGCATTTGGCCTTCCTGAATAGAAACTCAGATTAAACAAGTAAGGATGGCTAAGTTCGGGCGAAGCCGAACATTATATACCTAGCTTTATAGTATCATATAAATATTAGGAATACATTAAAGGATAAATATCGAGAAATGTAGCACTTCCTCGAGTCAATGCGGAAAAAAAGATTTACATAAACCCTTTGGTATCAAAGCGAAGAAAGCGACCAAGCATTCCATTGTTACTTAAGGTGGATTCACATCAACGTTTAAGATAACACGCTATCAGTTGCGAAGTGCAGTATAATTGTTAACTACTCTCAAAATAGTCTAATGAAGACAGTTGTGCAGTTGTGCAATACGGAATATTGGAGTGCTTTATTCAACAGTTTAGCGATACGAACGTTAGTAGAAGGTTGCAAATAGGAGGAATTTCACTAAATTCGTTACAATATTATTTGGCTGACTACGCCCATGCTTGTATTATTGAAGGTATAGAATTTTCATGTTGCCATATTACACACACACTCAAAAAGAAGTTATCATCAAGGCGATGCCATCTAGGAATCAATGTGCAATTTTTGCTTATCTTTTTTTCGTCATAATGATCTTATGTTATTGACATTTTCGAAATTGTGAAAATGATATTTTCGAGCTTTTAAATTTCACACTAGTTGTTATCAATTTAGTACTTTGTTAATAGTATCAATTTGATACTCCCTGGTATAGAATTGAAACTTGTTTCTCTCAAAACTCTGTATCAATTTGATCCTTGTGCTTATTAAATTGATACTTGCTATTGTTTGGTATTAGTTTGATACTTTTACCTTATCAATATATAAGAATTGATACTCACTTTTGTAAAATTTATACCACTATTTTTTGCCAAGAAAATCAATACTTTCCCAAACAAAAAGTCGTTTAGTACTTCAATTCAATTTTAAAACTTCTTTATTCGTATAAAACAAATTCAATTTACATTTTTGTACATATGAATAGGGGGCCCTTCGAAACATATTAAGCTATTAACGTGTAAAAGTCTGTGTTTATTACCAACTTCGTAATATTGGTGGTGTTCATTAAAACCTTTTTTAATATAACACTCACTTACAATATACATTTGACTGAGATGGCTTACAATAATATGTGTGATTTTGTGTAAAGTAAATATCTTCTTTTTAAAACTAAAAAGTAATATTTTTTATAATTTAATCCATTATAAACTAATTTTTCAATTATAATATTTTGAAAGCTTTCGTTTAAATGTGACAGTGCGTATGAAAAATCGGAGGTTTCAATATTACAAAATACTGATTTCTGAATCTCAAATGTCTTTTCAAAGCCATTCTCATGTTCTAAAAATGTTGTAAACTTTAATGCAGCTTTTATGCTTAATGAATATGTAATGTTCTTTCTGCACATAACGTTTCGGGAATAAATTTTAGCTTCTCTGTGTTTTGCTTCAAATCTAAAGTACCAAAGATGCTTTGGAGGACCACTTTTTCTTATTACTTCTGGATAATGCGTAAGAAAATGTAATTTTGGTTTAAGAGGTTTATTAAACAATCGAATATACTATTCGCTATGACTTTGTATAAGATTGAAAGATTATTTATTATACTGTCGTCGAATTCGCTTTGAAGTAATATGTCAACAATTTTAACCATTCTTATTACGTGTTTCCAGACAATATTATCAGCAGGCACTAAATCGCCAATTATTAATGTAAAAAAATGCACTAAAGTCATCATTTCCCGAGCAGATGTTTTGATTGAAAAATTGTTAAGCTGTTGCAAGGAAAAAGGTATAGATTTGTTTCCTATTTCTGTTTCGCCGTATTCAAACATATTTTTCCGGAAATTAAAATTTTCTATTGTGAAAAATTTTTCATTCAAAATAAAATGCAAGAGAATTTCCCAAATATCGTACCTGCAAACACCTTCAAACCAGTCGTGCATAATATCTACAACAAAGTTATCTGTTACATGAAAAAGCTTGAAATTATTAAATATGCAGTTCGATTTAATACCTGTTAACTTTACATTATTTTACAATACCGCATTTTCATAATTTTCTATACTTCTCGAATACTGAGGATAAGCTAAACAATCTTTTGTCATGTCCTCTTTCGCACGAATACAAAAGCGACAATAAAAATTACAATTAAACGAAGTAGTAAATCCAAGTATATCGTTAAGTCCTAAATTATCTCCAAGAATGTTAGCTAATACAAAATATATTTTCTACTTCCGGTTCCTGTGTTTATATTTAAGCCTTTTTCTTCCAGATTTTTTAAAGTATTTAACAAAGGTTGTAAGAATGGATCATTTCCAAAGTTTTTTTTATGGACACTTTTAGAATAGGCTGCTACAAATATATAATTCAATTTTGATAACAAATGCTGGGGTATTACAGGAAACGTATAATAAACCCCAAAGTTAGCATGACTACCTAATGGATTATTGACTTCAAATCCATCAATAAACAAGTTGATGCGAATTACATATTTTTGTTTCAAAATTACACAATTTTCGCTTGAAAGATTCGGAGTTCACGTAATGCGTTATTTTTAACTAATTTTTGAGCCTTTTCATATTCTCCAAAGTTTCATCTAAGACATTGTGTAGTTCAAAAAATGTCTTTTATTGAAACTCAATAGGCATTAGGCATCCTTTAATATTGGCTGGCCCTAATTTTGGTTTGTTATTTTCCCGTATCTCGGTAATTTCGTTATTTACATTAAAATGAATCGGTTTCGCAAAATGTTTACTGAGGACAAGGTTTCTAAACAACTTGTGTTCGGTGTCTATATTGCGAAAAGGGTTTGAACAAAAATTTATGAATAATTTTGTTTTGGCGTGAAGTTTTTCAGGAATTATTTTTAAAAATATTTGCTTAAAAGCCTGTACGATAGAAGTATTTATAGTTTGTATATTTTGCTGTATAAACAAGACGTTTTCCTACAAAAATTATATTTTGCATAAAATTTTATCAAAACGTCTTGACAAATTTCTGTTATACGACTTTCAAACTTAGAAAAAATATCCTCATGTTCATATGAACAGTTTTCAACATCTTTTTCAATACAATCACTTGAGCTGTCAATATGTGTTTCTGATTTTTTATAGAAGTACATTTTTTCATGTAAACTCTTAACAGATTTTTCAATATTAAACATACGTTTCTCTTTAAGACTTATTTCAGAAATCTCTGTAATATTTGATACAATGTATGTATTTTGAAATGATTTCAAATTAGTATGTCTTTTAATGTGTATTTTAAATCTCGTGAAGCTGGTATACTCTTGGTTACAATTATTGAAGGTACATTTATAAATATCTACTTCCTTTAAACCATGATATGATTTGAAATGGGAGTATAAAGCTGTTAGGATAGCAAAATATTTTTAGCATTTAAAGCAAAATATT